>NW_024412412.1:25159173-25359770 GCF_014898765.1 Herpailurus yagouaroundi | reverse complement strand
TTAAAAACTGAGAACAAACTGAGGGTTGATGGGGGGTGGGAGGGAGGGGAGGGTGGGTGATGGGTATTGAGGAGGGCACCTTTTGGGATGAGCACTGGGTGTTGTAGGGAAACCAATTTGACAATAAATTTCATATATTAAAAAATAAAATAAAATAAATAAAATTTCTTAGGAAAAAAAAAGAATTCTGTGACTCAAGTTATGCAGATTGTTGTGCTAATCTTCAGATCAATTTCCTAAGTGTTCAAAATGGTGTGGCGCTGATCTAGCTGCGTTTCAGGGAAGAGACAAGCTCAGGGTCTCCATGCTGCGCTGCCATCTTAATCCCTTCCCTGGACAAGGTTATTTATTAAAACATCTGTGCAGTTATTTTAGAAAAACAACTGAAAATTATCTATAGGCCAGAGGAAAAGAATAGATGAACAAGTTTGAATATCTATCCTATAAAATATTAGGCATCTATTAAAAGTAATGAGTTACATCTGCAAGTATTAATGTGGAATAGAGGGTTAAGTGAGAGCATAAGTGGCAGAGAGAAGTATAGGGTGTGAATCCACGTTTATTAAGAAAAAATCCTACATTTGAGTCAACATGTTTGTTTGGATATGCTTGTATAGAGAAAAATGTGAAAGGATACACACCCAAGTGCTAACTTTACTTCAGATAAGGAGGGAGCATATCAGGGGTTTGGGGTGGGGATGGGTGAGATTGTTAATGTTTCATTTTTATACTTCTGTATTGTTTGACTTTGTATTGTTTAGATTTTAAAATTTTCTGTGTCTTATGTTTTGATATGCTAAAAACCTTTCTGGTGGGGGAGAGATTGCCCCTCCCTGGGCTAGCCAGTCTCTGAGATAGTAAGAGGCTCAGCAGGAAGTGAGCCTTTGATGTGAAAACTAATGGACCCAGAGCCACACTTCCTGTATCTGGTCCAGGCCATCCAGGAGGCAATATTCCTTTGTCTTAATTACCTCAGGCCAGGCATCTAGGGAGCATCCCTATAGTATTAGAGCCCTCCAAAAGTATTCAAACGAACCAGTCCTAACTTGTTTCCCCTGCCCTGTCTTGCCTTTCCTGAGGAATGCCCAATATAGGCTTTGACTTTGGTTTTCCTTTTGTTCCTGCTTTCTGTCTCCTGCCTCCCAGGAGGCTTCCCCATGTGGCCCTGCTATAGGTGTTGTTCTTCCTCTTTCTAGGACCTGTGAGAATAATAAACTTTGTTTTTATTTGTTTTATCCTGTGGCCCCGCTTTCGACCACACCTGACCGATCATCACACACCAAAAAACACAGAACAGACCTGTCATACAACATGTAAAATTTCGGTCATTGAAAAATATCCAATAATTAAATAAGATCTAAAGTACAACTCTAATAAATACGTTTCCTATACAAAGAAATAGGAAGATGCGGATTCAGTTCGCCCCAAAGAATGAATGAATCTTAAAGTCCTGTGTTTTTATGACAAAGGACTAAACAATGGACACCACCAGAGGCCCGACGGATTCTCATCTATCCATCTCCTCTCCATTCCAGAGATGGGCACAGAGCCATCCTGCTTGTTTCCTAGTCCCTCCCAAATCCCACTAATCTGTGTTCTGCTGGGGATGGTGAAAGCATCAGCTACGGATAACTCTGATGTCTCTAGCACAGTTCACCTCTCTGGGTCTCAATTCCCAACTAAAATGGCAGCTAGATGAGAAGACTTCCGTCTTGGTGCCCTCACTACCTAACTGCGGCCCTTCCATTGACTCCTTAATACAGGACTGTTTCAATAGAAGTATAGCTTCTGGTAGAGATATTTAATTTTAGCCTCTCATTCTTTACTTTCAGTATGATTCAGCCTATTTGTTTCAAGCTTTTTGGCTTCATTTTAGGAAGCAGATGTTTAACCTCCTGTTCCTTGAGCTAGTAATCTCTATAATTAAGAGTTCTGAAAGAATACTGGAAGGGGTACAACCCAGTTCTTGGATAAAATTATATCTGTGTGTGGGAACTGTATTTCCTTCCGATTCCTTTAATTATAATCTGTGCGTCTATAGCATTTGTGTTAACATTTAGATTTTCAACAACAAAGCTTCGCTTGAAAAAAATTCAGAGTTTCTTGAATGACTTCTTCCCAATTCATCTTTTATTTTTCAGTTACGTATTTGCAGCCAGTGAATCTGTATGGATTTTCAAGTTTTAAATGTTTAACAGACTCAGCTAGGTAACGGCTTGGCTGTGTCACGTGAACAATTAAACCCTGAAACTCTAGTGGCTTTAATGGCACTTTCACACAAAGTGAGGTAAATCAGGTGGCTGTCTTCCACTTGGGAATGGTGCCATCTGGTGTACGGGGTGTGCAGGGTCAACGTGGTAGACGAGGACGCCATGAAAGGGGTCGGGTGGGATCTTTCATGGGCCAGGACGTCAAGTGATTTGCTTCACTTTGCTCCAGGTTCTAATTGGCAAACCCACATCCAACCCAACTGTAAGAGAAGCTGTGCACCTGTAGGAGATTGGTTAATCCAAAAGAAGAAGCAGTGGATGGAGGGCAAAGAGAGGAGGGGCACTTGTGAAGCACCATCAGTTTCTACTTTAGTTAGAAGTGTTTAAAATAAGTCCACAAAGTAGAAAAACAGAGCTGGAAGAGGACAGTCTTAACAGTGTGCCTCTTTAGTTTGTTTGACATTGCTTTCACACTGTTTACTGGGGCATCTGGGTGGCACAGTCAGTTAAGCATCTGACTCTTGATCTCAGCTCAGGACATGATCTTCTGGTGCCTGAGTCGGAGCCCCTCATCAGGCTCTGTGCTGCTGGTGCAGAAAAACTTAAAACAAAATTTAAAACAAACAAAAAAACCCCACTGTTTACTGGACTCCACTGAGGAGATGGGGGTACCGATTCTTAGAATATGTGAAACAATCGTAGTTGGTGGCTACGTGTGGAACAGGCAGTGAGGACAGGTTCAGTTTAAAATGAAGTAAAGTTGGGGCACCTGGGAGGCTCAGTCGGTTGAGGGTCTGACTCTTTGTCTCCACTCAGGTCACGATCTCACAGTTTCGTAAGTTCGAGGCCCAGGTCGGGCTCCGCGCTGATAGTGCGGACTGTGCTTGGGATGCTCTTTCTCTCTTTGCTCCTCCCCCACTCGCACTGTCTCTGACTTTTTTGGGATAAATAAACTCTTAAAAATAAATAAATAAAATGAATAAAAGTCACGAGTGGCCCCTGTAAAGAGTGAAACCAAAGGAAAAGAGGCAGCAGTGTTGGTGTATGAAAAAGAGAACACTATTCAAGTAGGAGAGATTTCTGGGAGGAACAAAAGTCGGTAGATTTTCAGTTTTAGAAAATTTGCTTTGCACATGGCCCCTCCCCTCATTTTTAGGCTTTATGATTGCCTCAGTACTCCACCTGCCATTTCTCTACTTTCTCTGCTTCTCCTGACTGGTCACAATAAAAAAAATTTAAAAAAAAAATTGAAACTTTAATCCAAGGGAGAAAATGTAGAAGTTTTGAGACAGGCTAATGTTGCCCCAGTTTTTATAAAGAAAACAGTAATACAGCCAGAGAGCTCTGAAAATTAAGCCTGAGGTTCACTTCTGTCATAAAAGATCATGTGATGAATAAAGATAGTCCCTTTCCTCACGTAGCTTACGATTCCATAGGAGGCGGCGAACAGTGATTATCACATAAAGTGACATGGGACCTAAGGGCTCTATAAACAAAGTGTAATGAGAGTTTAAAGAGCATAGCAAGCATGTCTGTTTGTAGTACAGGGTCTCGTCACAGAAGAGATATCTGAGTGTGTCTCAAAAAATGAGACACAGGCAAAGTCAAAGATGCCTGAACTAATATCACTTGGTCTACAAGAATGAGCCAAGTTGGATGGAGGAAAATTACTGAGGACAATGTTGGAAATATAGGCTGGGATCACAGGGTGCCAGTTCCCCAAAGTCAAATGAGGATGTCTGAACATTATTAGGGCATCTGGGTAGCTCAGTCAGTTGAGCATCGAGCCCTTGATTTCTGCTCAGGTCATGATCCCAGGGTCATGGGATCAAGCCCTGCATTGACTTCATATTCTCTCTCTTCCTTTCCCTCGGCCTCTCCCCCACTCATAAAAAAAAAAAAAGATATTTGAACATTATCTGGTGAATGATAGCAAGCAATCACAGGTTGTAAAGTAAGGAAGTACAAAGATTATACAAGAAACTTCCCAAACTGGTGTTTGTAGAACAGTGTTCCTCGCCAATGTCTCTGGTTTAGGAAATATATCATAAGGCATTTCCTTCTTGGAGATTCACAAGAACTCCAATGAGTGTTATATACACTTGAGAATTCTTGAAATGAAGAAACTTGTTAACTTCGTTGGGTTCAGTATTTCCAAGATATAATTGAGTACGTACATTAGTTTTCTATTGTTGTGTAAAAATGACCACAAGCTCAGCAACTTAAAACAAAACCCATTTACTAGCTCACAGTTCTGCAGATCAGAAGTCTGATATGTAATGATTCCATTCTCTGCTCAGGTTATCACAGGGTTGAAACTGGGGTGTTGCCCAAGATAAATTCTCATCTGGAGACTCAGGGGTAGGGGCAAAATCCACCACCAAGCTCATTGTTGGAAGAATTCAGTTCTTTGCCCTTGAAAAACTGAGGTCTCCATTTCCTTGCTGGTTGTTGAGCGGGACTTGCTTGGAGCTCCTAGAGGTCCCTTTCAGGTCCATCCCACATGGTATTCCTTTCCCCCTCAGACAGTTCACAGAATGGATTCTTGCTTTCTTTTAGCCCAGCCAAAGCACATCTCTCTCTTCTCTTCTCTGACCATGGGTTCATGTGCTTAGGTCAGACCCACCAGGACAATTTGCCTATCTTAAAGTGGGACTTTGATTACATCTGCAAAATCTCTTCACAGCAGTAAGTAGATTGGTATTTGATCAATAACTAGGGGCCAGGAAACTTGAGGATCTGCTTTAGAGTTCTGCCTACTACAACAAGCAACTTTTTCATCAAAAATCTTTTAGGATACTGCAAATTAATGTTCCATGGCCACCGAGTTTGGTAAAAACTGAATTGGTGTTATTGAAAGAACACTCTAGAGATTGGAGACATGAGTGTGTAGAAAAAAACACACTAAACACCACAGGTGTGGACACATGGAAATAGGGTAAGAGGCTATTGTGGTTATCAAAACAAGATAAAACGAGCCTCTAAGCTAGAGATAAAATCAGTATAACTTGATGAACAAATAGGTGAAGTAGGAAATTGGAATCTTTCAGGTTTTCAGCCCAGAATATTAAGGTAAGTGTGCTTACCTCAAATATAGTAGAAGTTCAGAATAAAAAGTCGTTTTCAATATGTTGTTTGAGTTCTGTGGTATATATGGGAAGAAAAGGGTTGAAACTTTGCAGAGATGTATGGGCTGATGATATCCATTAGGGAGTCATCACAATGGATGAGGGGTCCTAAATTGGGTGAATAGAAGGACCATGGGATAGGACTATGGATGGAACGAACAAACAAGTTAATTAAAGTACAAACAATGCCAAGTTAAACCCATAAAGTCATCTCCTTCTTAGGAGAACGCTATGGTTGAATTTATCTTAATACCAACAAAGTATGTTATAGAATATTCCGTGATATCTTTGCAGATAGATGAAAGTAACGTAGGGGCTCTAAGAGCTGCATAAATACCTGTACTCAAACAGTGATGATTCATGATTCATTGTCAAAAGGACAGTGAAAAAGAGCACTCATCTCGGAGTCAGGGAAGGATCTGGGCTCTTCCAGTAACAGTGAGCTCACATAATAGATTAAACACCACTCACATACATACACACATACATCTTGAATACATGAAAAACAAATTGTATGTCCTTGAACCCACTTCTAAGGTCTCTGTTTCTCATTAATATGAATGTTGCATTAGGTATTCTGAAAAATCCTTTCATCTCCACAACTGTAAGGATTATAAACTACAGGGGATGAAGGGCCCTCTTGTAAAGCACCACGAAGTTCTTATCTTTGTTCTGCCCTGTTCAACATTTTTCTCTAAGATTTGTATAAGTTCATTTTTAGCAATTATTTCATTGAAACAAATCTGAGACACACACTAAGTAACAGATGGCAAAAATCAATATTAAATTGTTGGCAGGAATCTGGAAACAAAAACACAAATAATTAGCCAATACTCTGACTAAATAAAGATTGTTGTCGGAACCTAGAGTATACTTCTCAATAAATACGATTTCAAAGATTGTGATAGCCCAAAAGTCCTATTTGATCAGTTCCTGGGCCACGGGTTACCCCAGGTCATGTTCTATGGTGCTCCCGTGAGGCTCTGGGTGGGAACACTGCCTCCTGCTTCCCTGAAGGTCAGCCAGCTTCTCTTCCTGCCACCGCTTTCTACCCCATCGTTTCCACGCTCCAAAGTCACTTACTCTCTCATTTCTTTACACGGACTGCCCCTCAAGTGAAAATTTTCTTCCAGTCCATCTCAACTAGATGCTCTTCTAAAATACTTTATTATTTTTAGAAGTCTTCAATGACCATTGTTGATACAATGGACCTACACCTTTCTGTTAGCAGTGGGTACTAAAGTTAACACGTAAGGTAACATACCCTGTAGTCAAAATTCCCCCTGAGAATTCTGTAGGAAGATACCACATTGAAGACCAGCCTATGGTTATTAGGTAAGTCCTGCACAATGATTGCTCCCTCAATGGAACAGATTGTTGTTCTGTTTCTTAAGTTTCTTAAGTTAAGCATCAGACGAAGTGATTGGCTTACATTCAGCGGCCTTATTAAACCCAAAGACACCCACCTTAAATATTCAACCCACACTGAGCACTTCCAGGGGTTCATTCTGGAGGCCACGTGGCTTTCAATTTCTGGCTTACTCTAATTTTTATGCAGATATTCATTGAGGAGAATGTGACTGAAATTATGTAAATCAATATCTAGCTTCTATCCATCTCAAATTCACTCCTAATAGGGTTGTACTTTACCAGCAGGTTAGGGTAGGATGGCTGATGGAACAACCTGTCTTTCTACCTCTAAGACCCTAGAGATGACATTAAGTGTGTATATGTGTGCATGTTTTTTTTTTTTTAACATGCCCAGGAAACAAGTCCGTTTGCTCTAAATGAACAGAAATTTTGAAAAATCCCTAAAAAGAAATGGGATGTTTGAAAGATCACAGCGTGAAATATGAATAAGAGAGCACTGCAGAAGTTGGATTGAAATGCACCTTGAGGTGGTTGATGGGAGAGCTGCCGGTGGCCTTGGTGCAAATGTCAAGGTAATAGTTGGGGAACAGCAGGAAGAGCATCCAGGCCGGTCAGCCACTTCCTGTCTCCCACATGCACCAAGGAATGCACAGTATCATCTGTCCCCATGTCCAGAAGTCCTGCTACAGGCATTCAGAACCCTGCGATATACCCAACCCTCCCTGACAATCCTTGCAGACAGGCTATGAATTTTAAAAAATACAAAACTCACTAACTATATAAAAAAAAAAACCACACACACACAATAATCCTCAAACATTTAGGGAAAATTTATATAATATATTCCAAACTGGAAACTCTTTGCCTCCAACTTTGACAAGTTTTAAAAATGGGTAATATCATACATGGCTGAGAATGAGAAGAAATAAATTCTCTCTTCTAGTATTTCTCGTAGTAACATTATTACAGACATTCTTGGGCCATTTAGCAGGGTTTAAAAAATGTTCAAAGACGAATATTCTTTCAACCCAGCAATTCCGCTCCTGGTACGTCTCAAAGAGAAATTCTCACACATGTGCACAAAGAGAAAGCCTTACACCTGTGCATGTAAAACAGTGTACGAGAAATCTCACTGCAGCGTTATTTGTAATAGCCAAAAAAAAAAAAAAGGAAAGAAAAAAAAAAAAATAATAAAAAAAAGTCTTAAATATCCGACAAGGCAGTAGTTAGATAAACGATGGTACTTTGTTAGTTTGTGTAATAGTTTGCTCAGGCTGTGTAAGTACATACCCCTGTGTGCTGCACGGCTTAAACAACAGACATTTTTCTCATAGTTCTGGAGGCAGGAAGTCCAAGATCAAGATGTCAGCTTGGGCAACTTCTCAAGCCTCTTTCCTTGGCCTGCAGATGGGTGTCTCCACCATGTGTCTCTTCCCTGTGTTCTTCTGCCTATAGGCACGCACACCCTAATGACCTCATTTTAATTCAGTTACCTCTTTAAAGGCCCTATCTCCAAATACAGTGATATTCTGAGGCCCCGGAGCTAAGGAATTCCACATACCAATTTGGGGGGAGTAGGGGAGAAACTTAAGCTCACAGCACTATTGAATGCTATACAACAGTTAAAAGGCAAAAGACGGGGGCGCCTGGGTGGCTCAGTCAGTTAAGCCTTGGCTCTTGGTTTTGGCTCAGGTCATGATCTCCCGGGTTCACGGGTTCAGGCCCTGCATCAGGCTCTGTGCTGGCAGTGTGGAGCTTGCTTGGGATTCTCTCTCTCTCCCTCTCTTTCTCTCTTCCTCTCCCCACATGTCCTCTCTCTGTCTCTCTCAAAATAAATAAATACGCTTAAAAAAAAAAAAGTAAAAGAATATGTGTACAGACATAGTTCTTTAAGATGTAAAAGTCAAGCTTCAAAGGCAGATTGATCCCATTTGCTTAAACAGCATCTGCTTATTGAGAGTATCAATTCCACCTCAGGAGCAGAAGCTGGCCTAGGAGAGATGATCAACTTTGTTTTATACGAATTATTTGAATTTTTATGAGGAGGATGCATTTTTGAATTATTTGCAAATCCCACTCTAAAAAAATCCCCAAACCAGGGGTGCCTGGGTGGCTCAGTTAAGCATTTGACTCTTGATTTTGGTTCAGGTCACGATCTCCTGGTTTGTGAGTTCGAGCCCCGCGTTGGGCTCTGTGCTGACGGTGCGAGCCTGCTTAAGATTCTCTCTACCCACCCCCCCGCCCCCGCCCCTCCCTCCCCTTCATTTCTCTCTCTCAAAAATAAACAACCATAAATAAATAAATAAAGTCCCAAACCAAACCAAGAGAAAACATTGCATTCTCACTGTAAAATTTAACTTGGAAGTGCAGTCAGGAAAGAAGAAAAGTTTTCCCCTCTGCCTTCTCCAATGCGCAGCGTGGAGTAGACCCTCACACACGGATCTCTACGCTTGCACAAACCGACGGGGCAGGTCACCACAGAATTTATTGCCCAAACTGGGACACTTTCGAACGTGGGAGGAGCACAAGTAATAATTACACTTGGAGAAAAGGCAGGCAAAGACCACTGAGAAAGAAGGTTGTCTGTGTATGTATAGGCCTTTTTTTCCCTGCGTAAATAAGATCATATTATCTACATCGTACTGGGACTATTTTTTGTCATCAGCCCCACCTCGTGGAATAGTTCCTCATCAGAACAGACAGGTCTTCCTTACCTCACCCTTTCCAATGGCCACATACTATTTCATGGTGCATGTGTCCTGCAATTTATTCAAGCTATTATTCAGAAGCTTCTAAAATGGGAAGTTAGATCACACCCCCCCACCCCCCAACCCCCCACCTAGTCCCATTCCCCTGTGGTACCCACCTTTGCCAGCTTCTAATTGACAGTGTTTCTGGGGAGTTAACTTCATAATTTCACATAATTTCATAACTTACTGATTTGCTTCCTAGATGAACAATTTGATATCTCTATGAAAGATGAGAAATATAATGCATTTATCTGACCTGCCACAACCTCTCCCTGCCTCCAGTGCTCTAGTATATTGAGAAATTACAATGAGTAGAGTAAGTCCCACTGATGTGTGATGACTATAGACTCCCACATCTAGTTGCCTCCCTGTACAAAATGATTTCCAAGGGATAGAAATGAAAAAATATTTTAAAAAGTTGTGGACAGGAGGCCATCCAGTGGAGGGAGGCTCCCTTGCCTGAGGCTTTTCCACATTCTTCCCCTGAGGAATCTAGCCCCATCCCTCTCAAACTCACATCATCCGTTCTGTGATGTTCCTTCTTGCTTGGGTGGGCTGGTCATTTGTGTGGGAATTTTTCATGCATCGGCTGGGACTCTCTTTACCAACGTATATCTGCCTATCCATTTACAAAGAGTATGGGGAAAGGGAGGGAAAGTTTCCCCCAAACGTCCTCTGTGATCTCTGCAGTGGTTACTGTACCTGCATACCTGTAGGCAGCGGATCTACTCTCACTGAGTCTATTTCACCGAAGTCAAAGCCTGAAAGCACTAATGATATTTCAGACATGGGTCCCCCCCAGGACACAACTTCCCCATCAGAGAAGGAAGATGAGTCAGACCCCAGGCTTGTCACTGTAATTAGATTTAGAGATGAAGGATTGCATTAAAGGGATTACAAATCTTTTCAATTACCTTGATTTAATCTCTTCTATTAACTTAATAGAAATCTTGGGCAGAGGAATCAACCAGGACTATTATGTCATTTGCTAATGAAAAAAACTGCATCAAAATAATGAGAGATATGACCCAGCTGAATGTATACAGCTCCTGGCACAGCACAGTAATACAGTCTTATTTGTTCCTTTTTACAGATTTAGGAAGGAAGGAAGGAAGGAAGGAAGGAAGGAGAGAGGGAAGGAAGAAAGGAAGGAAGGAGGGAGGGAGGGAGGGAAGGAAGGAAGGAATAATCAATCAATTAATCAATTCCCAAACCAAATCAAGACAAAATATCATATGCTCACTGTAAAATTTAACTTGGAAATATAGTCAGGAAAGAAGAATTTCTCCCCTCTTTTAAGACACTATGCTGAGGGAGGAAATCAAGAAAAAGAAAGAACTCAGATAAGAGGATTTCTTAGCCATCATAACTATTGATTGATGTAGCTAAAATTATGCCTCACGCAATCCAGCCCTTTAGTGAAAGTGGATTGCAGTGTAATGTCCTAGAAGTTTTATGTCCCTTGACTATCCCACGTGTGATTCTATGATCACACACAGATGCATCCTTGTGGGCCTGTCTATACATACAAAGTTTGGTTGATGGCCCAAGGGACACGTTGTCTGGACTACGAGTTTCCTTAGTAAGCAAATGCCAACAGATGATGTCCCTTGATGCAAAATCTGTGGACCCTGGATTCAAGGGAGGAATATGCTAAATTTGAAAAGGCGATGTTTAGGAACTGGGCTATGTAACCCTGCATGTAGGACCATATTTCAATTTATTAAGGCAGTCTCTGAGGATACTCTGTTTCCTGTGAGAAGACAGAAGATCTGGGGGGCGGGGGGTGGTGGTGGAAAGCATGGTTTGAGTATTCCTCCACAAACAGCTTCAGCTTGCTTCCTGAGATATTCAGACCTAAGTGCAAGAATCTTATTTCAAAACAACTTCCGTGGACTCCAAATTTTAAATCTCATAAGTATTTGATTTCTTCTTTATGCTTAAATATTTGCTAAGTTCTTTCTACCAGGTGTAAGGCACTATGCTGTGCATTCCAGAGGCTAGAAAAATGAAAAAAGCAGAGGCCTTCATCTCCAAAGGGAATGTGGGAGAAGAAGATCTGAAATTCAAGGAGGGTAATTTGGGGTCATTGAGGGCGGGCAGAGATATATGCAGCAAGGCGGCCGAATACAACTGAGCAAGCCAGAAATTCCATATTGGCACCCTCATAGGTAGGTGCAGCGTGTAAATACTGTCTCAGCATCTCTCTATTAATGGAGTATTTTCCCAGATCTGGGGGCTGAATACAAGCTTGAGTAGCAAGGTTAATTTAAAAATCCATTTCGGTGTCCGGGTTACGTATACTGAGTCCTGCCAAGTACTGTCAATACCTTGAATCAATAGTTACCTCCCATCTCTGTTGGCAAGTAAGTGCTTAATATGTCATAAACAAATAGATGGCTGGTGAGGGCTTAAAAGAAGCATCTGACCCCTCCTGCTGAGTCCCTCCAACAAACTGTTTCTAAGTTCAAGGTCTTCACAGACAGATAAGATATATGCATTTAAATATGTCCTTGCTGGAAATCATCTGACAAAAGCATCTTCGTGAAATTCCTGGAACCAAAAGACGAATAGACTTAAATATTTTACTGCTGTCAGGTTGGAAGGCTCTTGGAACATTGAATTTAAGCTAGAACATTAAGTTTAAGCTTTTCAATCTTTTAGCTACTGGGTAGGAACTGAGTGGTAAGGACAGTGAGATGGAAATGAAAATATACCCAAAGAGCCTTTCAGATCTGTACTTTGATCCGTCCCCACGTTCCCTGATGCTTGGCTCCCGAGGCAACCGGTGCAAGTAATCAGAACCCACTTGTGAGTCCTTATCAACCGTGTCGAGAGGGCAAAGGACACCAGGATGAGAAAGACTGCTTATTTGGGAGTGCTACCCAACTGTGAATTAGATATTTGCTAAGACTGTTCTTAAAACATTAAAAAAAGAAAACCATAAATCACAAAAACTGAGATCTGGCTGTAGGGAAGAGCGACAAGTGATTTTTACACTATACGTCAGGCGCGAAGCTAGGCGCATGACATTTCCTACCACATTTACACCTCCAAACACCCACAAAGGTAGATAGGCTTACTTATAGGATGCAAGCCAAATGCGTATGTCCTTTTAAACCCCTCAAGTGTTACTTAGCATAAATTCTGGTCACCTGAGAGTCCAATGTTGGCTCATCTTGTGAGGAGATGGAAATACTATAGTATAAAGTGAAAACGCTAGAACAAAAATGCTCCGCTTAAGAAAAACAGAGATGAGGCTCCTGGGTGGCTCAGTCAGTTAAGCGTCTGCCTTTGGCTCAGGTAATGATCTCACGGTTTCTGAGTTCGAGTCCCGCAGTGAGTGAGCCCTGCTTCTCTCTCTCTCTGCCCCTTGCTCACTTGCACCCTCCTCTCTCAGAAACAAACAAACAAACAAACAAAGATGGAAAGGATAAGAAGAGTAGAGGAGAAGGAAAAGAAAAGGCTGCACGGGAGACCATCCAAGGAGGAAGGGGAGGAAACCGAGAGGCTGGCCACTGAGGAGAGATATCAGGATGGAAAGGAAATGTTTATAGGATTTTAAGATGGTAACTTACTTGCTAAATGACTGCATTGTAAATCATTTCCTCCATTTCTACACACTGCCCTTTAAAAAAAACCTATTTTATTATTTTTTTTTTTAATTTTTTTTCAACGTTTATTTATTTTGGGGACAGAGAGAGACAGAGCATGAACGGGGGAGGGGCAGAGAGAGAGGGAGACACAGAATCGGAAACAGGCTCCAGGCTCTGAGCCATCAGCCCAGAGCCCGACGCGGGGCTCGAACTCACGGACCGCGAGATCGTGACCTGGCTGAAGTCGGACGCTCAACCGACTGCGCCACCCAGGCGCCCCAAAAAAAACCTATTTTAATAAAATTGACACTGAATTTGCTTTGTGGACAAATGTTAAATCTTGCCTCAAAGAGGGCATGGAGTGGGAACAGAGGCTGCCAAGGCCAAGGGGTGGGGAGCAGCGACTTTGGAAATTCACAGAGCTGGGGCAATTGAGATTCCAAGAGTTTTAGTGACTTCTTCAAGATATCAGATGTAGGGTGTGGAGCCAGGATTTGATATCACATCTGTATGATCACAGAGTCCTTTTCTCTTTTGTCAATGCCAGTGGTTCACTAGTGGTCCCTGGGCCAGCCCCAGAAGCAGCAGCAGCCTCATGTGGGAACTTGCTAGAAACGCAAACTCTCAGGCCCCACCTCAGACTTATTGAATCACAACTCTGGGGGTGGGCCCCAGCAACCTGTATTTTAACAAGCTCCCCAAGTGATTCCGATTCGTGCCCGGGTTTGAGAACCACTGTCCTACAGTCAAGACTCTATCCTACACTGTCTTCCCCAGGGATTTGGGGACCATCAAGGTCGACCTCTTCATCCTACGAACAGAGAGCTGAGATTCAGAAAAGTGAATTGATTTGTCCAAGGTCAAATGGCTAGTTTAAAAATAACAGCTGAAACTAGGACTCAGATTTTTTTTTTTTTTTTTTTAGGTTTTAATCCAATGAACTTTCCACATTTTTGTCAAAGTCTCCACAAAACTCAATATTGCCAAGTCCAACAGGAACTTCTCAGTTCCATCTAACCAGAACTCTCGGCAGTGTTTTAAGGAGTTGGTCAGTCCTCCCTTCTCTTTAAAAAAAATTTTTTTTTCCAACGTTTTTTTTAATTTATTTTTGGGACAGAGAGAGACAGAGCATGAACGGGGGAGGGGCAGAGAGAGAGGGAGACACAGAATCGGAAACAGGCTCCAGGCTCTGAGCCATCAGCCCAGAGCCTGACGCGGGGCTCGAACTCACGGACCGCGAGATCGTGACCTGGCTGAAGTCGGACGCTTAACCGACTGCACCACCCAGGCGCCCCAGTCCTCCCTTCTTGAATCAGCTTGATCTCTTAGCTTTGTTGATATACCACACTCTCCTGGTTTCCCTCCGAAACCAGGAGCCAGACTGTTGCCGACGATGGTCAGGCATTGGTGCTGTTTAGGAGCTCGCCCTGCATTCACAGCTGAGCCTTGGTTCTTCTCTCAAATGTGGACACTTTCACAGAACATCAACCTCATACAAGGCCACTTTGTGATCATTAGGCATAAAACAAACAAACAAACAAAAGCAAACAAAAAACCTCCACAAACAACAAACAAACAAACAACTGCTTCCTGATGCTATCTTAACACAGTCCTACCTGTGAACACTGTCCAAACCTACAGAGTCACAAACATCCCTCTCTCCTGGCTAATTCAAGGGACCGCTGCTTGGGATCAATTATAGCCTGACCCTGGCTCTAGTCTTCTCTTCTTCTCCATAGACTTGTTCAGAAATCCAATCATAGAATTGTTCTCCCTTCCTGACAGCATCTAGTCTAAACCAAAGAGCCCTGCATCACTCCCCATAATCACCGGACACAAACCCAGATCTCACAACGGAGTCATTCTGACACTCTTATTGAGATGTCCGTGGTTCCCTAAAGGGTATGTTTCCCTTTGCCGCATCAAGTAACAAACTCGACTTTGCTCAGTTACAGGCGTGTTCCTGGAGAGCACGGACACTGCCTGCCTCACTGCTGTTCTGCTCTCTTTGTTGATCACCTTCCTCTTCCGACTGCCTAGAGCTCAGTTTTGCTGCACACTCCCCTCCCCTCCGCTTTTCTTCTCTTCTCTCCTCTCCACACTTCCTCTATAGGAATCCCATACACAGTATTTGCATACTGATGACTCCCAAATTTATGTATTCCAGTTTCCCATAAACCTTGGTCTCTTGTGTTCACCTGTCTATACTATATATCCATGTGAATATCTAACAGGCATCTCACACTTGCCCAGAATTAACTCTAGATTTTTTTTCCCCTTCAAATCTGTCCCACCTCCAAGGTTTGCCATCCTAGAAAATGGTACCACAGTTAATTCAGTTGCCCAGGTCCAGAAGCCTTGTAGTCACCCTTAACAATCCTCATTCTCTCTCACTGAGCATCTGATGCATCAAAATCCTGTGAGCTCCACTTGTAAGATATATTCTGAATTCAAACACCTCTCACCAGCCTCACTTACGACATCCCACCGTCATCTCGCTGGCAAGAACAAGTGGCCTCCTAATTCCCTTTCCAGTCTCTACCTTGGCTCCCTCTACTGGGGTGAGACCGGAATCTGGTTAGTGTAGCAGAAAAGAAACTTACTAGAAGCCACTTTAATGGCAGAATCAGTGGGAAGACCGAAGAAACAAATGCCAGTTTGAGCTCCCAATAAAAACTTTGGTGATCCACTGTAGAACCAGGCCACCGAGGGAGCCGCCGCCACTCCTCCAATCACTCAACAGGCAAGCACACGCATCCCAAACCATGCTGCTTTGCCACAAACAAAAAGTTGCCATGATCAGGAGAAGCCGCTTCTCCCGGCAATGATGCCTGCCAGCAGAAAATAGGAAAACCAAATGACTCAGGGCCTTTACCTGACGAAATCTCATGCAAATGCACCCGATTGGCAGAACGTCTATCACAGGGGATGTGGGGTTTTTTTTTTTTAGTTTTTTTTAACGTTTATTTATTTTTGAGACAGAGACAGAGCATGAACGGGGAAGGGTCAGAGAGAGAGAGGGAGACACAGAATCGGAAGCAGGCTCCAGGCTCTGAGCCATCAGCCCAGAGCCCGACGCGGGGCTTGAACTCACGGACCGTGAGATCATGACCTGAGCCGAAGTCGGACGCTCAACCGACTGAGCCACCCAGGCGCCCCCAGGGGATGTGGTTTTTAGCACTCTAGTCTCTGCAGGATGGGAGGGTGGGGTTCTCTAGAAGGAGGCTGGGATAGATATTGAGCACCAGATCCCAGGACCCATTACACTCCCCTACTGCACCACTCAAAAGCCAGAGTAATTTTGTTACACATAAACCTCACCTTGCCACTCCCCTGCTCAATACCCTCACAAATGGTTTGCCATCATTCTTGGATAGGATCCCAAGTCCTTATACGATTCGATCTGGTGGCAGACTCTCCCTCCAAGCTCTTCCTTGCTCTTTCTCCTGCAGCCACTCTGGCCTCACAGTTCCTCAAACACGCTAGAACATGCCTGCTTCTAGACCACCTGCTGTTCACCGTGCCCAGAGAATATCTCTTAGAGACTTCCCTTGCTTATTGCCCTACTTCACACGGATCTCTTGGCCAAAGGCCAAGGCAGCCTCCTCTGAGTACCCTGTTGAATACCACCGCCCCTCGCCCTCCATCCACACGTCTCCCACCTCACCCTAGCCCCTCTGTCACACCCCTGTTGTTTTCTATGTCTGCACTGTGCTTCAGTTTTTCTCCTAGCTCTTGTGCTATTTGGGATTATACTTATCTGTTTAAATCTGCCTCACCTCATTGAAATGTAAGCTTCACAGCTTTGTTTTGTTATCCTTGGGACCAAGAACAACAGTGCCTGGTACGTGGTGGGTGCTCAATATATATTTGTCAAATAAACTGATGGTTCAGTCCATCAAGATAATCCCCGAAACGTGAGCGCTAAGACATGTGGGTATCAGTAATGAAGTACATGCAGTTCAGATCTACAATTCCTTATCTTCGATTCTGAACCCCAAAATGCTCTATTAACTCAAAGATGGATTTTTAAAAAATAACTCGTCTACTTTGTTCATGGAGAACCATTTTTACCTGAAAGAACAAATTACGGAAAACTGTGGTTATTCAGACTTGGGTGTTTGGCAAGCACTTTCTTGGAAATAGAATGAAGATCTAATGCTCCAAACAAAATAACTGACAGTGTTTATTGCTCATGATAAAATTTAAGCTTTTACATGAAAACTAGAATTTTGGAGAATGTGTATTCACTATAGTGACCTTGTCAGCTCTCCAATACTTGATGGCTTTTCTGATGAAATCAGTGGTGATATTAATGAATGGAATTTTAAGATTTTGCTTAATGGAATGTGTTAATATTTGGAAGGTCACCATAGCTCCATAATACTTGCCAAATGTCCAATACATCAAGTTGCAAAATGTATGGGTAAAAATGTACTAAAAGTCCAAGGCAGATGAATGGATTTTAATGAATTAGACTACAAAATTTTCATTGATAATGTTTCAGATTCCACATTTTCCCTAACCTCATAAAGCTGCTACATATCAAGTTGTAGTGTCGTATCAAAGGAAAAATATCCACACTTATCTGAAAATGTTATTCAACACTTTCCTTTCTCAACTACATATCCATGTAAGGCCAAGTGGTTTTTTCATATACTTCAATCAAAACAGCCTATCGCAACAGATTGGATGCAGAAGCAGATACAGGAATCCAACTCTCTTTTATTAAGCCAGGCAGTAAAGAGCTTTTCAGAAACATAACGTTACATTTTAAAAATGTAAAAGAATGCCACTCTTCTCACTGTTTTTTGTCTTGTTTTGTTTGTTTTGGAAAATATAGTTTTATTTTGTTTTTAAAAATTTTATGTAAGAGGACTTTTTTCACTCTTTTTTAGGCTGGGAATCTGTTGTTGTCTGCCTCAAGCTCCATTTTACTCGCCCAGCAGCACCAACTGGGGGGAGATTAGGCAGTGTGGTAGCACGCCTTCCTTTAGGCTAGTGAGAAAGCACAAGGTTTGCTTCCTGCATTATTTTTATATAATCACAAGTGGATTAAGGAGAATTTTAATTCCTTATTTCAACTGTCATTGCTCAAAACATATACTTATGCATTGTTACAAAAACAAAATTCAGCTGAGTAAATTTGGGGATGTAACTGGCTTTATTAAACAATTTATGAATCAGGCAGCATCCCATCTATCAAGCAGAGGGGAGCCCCCAGGAGTCGTATCAAAAAAATCTAGTTATTTTCACAATAAGCCTATAATCTATGTTAAAACATAATGTCTTATAGTTATTTTTAATGAATTAATGAATATTTCTAATTTTTTTCATTTCTAACACAGTAAATATTGATAGACAAATCCCAGAGGAACAAAAACTCTCTGAAGTCCTTTAATTTTTTTTTTAATTTTTAATGTTTATTTTTGAGAGAGACAGAGACAGAATGCGAGTAGGTTGGGGCAGAGAGAGAGGGAGGCACAGAATCTGAAGCAGGCTCCAGGCTCCGAGCTGTCAGCACAGAGCCCGATGTGGGGTTCGAACTCACAAGCCGTGAGATCATGACCTGAGCCGAAGTCGGACGCTCAACCGACTGAGCCACCCTGGCGCCCCATGAAGTCCTTTAATTTTTAAGAGAATAAAAGGACCCCAGAGAACAAAAAGTTTGAAAACCACTGTTTTAAAGCATTTTATCAAGTTAATATATAAATTTAATGGCAATGAAATCACAACACTAATGATTTATTTTATGCAACTCAACCAGTTAATTTTGAAGTTCATTTGGAAAAGAAAAGGTGCATGCACAACCAAGAAACCTTTGAAAAGTATACCAATGAAAAGGGACACCCCAATTTTGTTAAAACCTAATATAACACTATAGCAATTTTAACTGTGTAGTTGGTACAGAGTAGAAAGACGAATGGAACAGAAAAGAAACCTGCAGAAATTGCCCCTTAAAATGTAATCATGGAAACTCATTAAGACAGAGACATTTCAAACAAAAGGAGAAAAGTGTGCTCAAATGTCAGGACAGATTTGGGAGAAAAGCAGAAAGTTAGATCTCGCGTTGGTTAAGACTCTGAGTTCTGGGCAATCAAGTTTTCTCAAACTAGCTTACGATGAAAGGAATTTAAACAAGGAGGATGTGGAGTTCACAAAATGCTGCAGCGAATGAGCGAAGAAAAAGATCGCAGGCTGCATCTCCAGGAATGACTACCAAAACCACACCATGGAACTAAACAGCCAAGGAACTGACGCATGAACTACAAGAGGAAGCTGCAAAACCAGAAAGTTGTACCATAGCTGTTGCTTCGGAACCACACCCCTTTGCCATCTCGCAAGCTGCCAAAACGGGCATCCGTCTGCCCGATTAGAGGCAGCCACCATAGCTGCTGATTCCAGAAGTCGCTGCCTCTGCCATGATTCGAGCCTGCACAAGAACGCCCATGCACTTTTTTTCTCTCTCTCTAAACAACTCAGTTCAAATACAGTTGTAAGCACCTCCTGTTGGTAGAACCAGACTCACATCCCCAAACCCCAGTTATATGGAAGGCTTGAAGAAGGGTGGGATGGTCATTCAGTGAGGCATTTCACTGTGTCGACCACGATCCTTATCTCACACCGTAACAGCAGCGACAACGGTAACTACAACAAAGGCATTGTAAGAAAACACAGGCAAGGATTTTTATAATCTTGGGAAAGAGAAAGATTTTATAAGCAAAATACAAATCCCAGAAGCTCAGAAGATGGACAGTTTTGACTACCTAAAACTGTAAAGCAGTTGTGTGACAAAAAATACACAAACAAGATTAAAAAGACTTGTAGCTGACTGGGGGAAAATATTTGCAACATTTAGAGCAAACAAAGGATTATCTAGAATGCATAAAAGTCTCTTGCGAATCAATAAGAAAAAAAAAATCCAAGTATGAAATCCGAGAATAGGCAACTCACAAAAGAACTATAGATGGCAAAAGTTGTTCAACCTTCTTACTAATTAGAGAAATGCGAAATAAAGGAACAAGGAGGTATTTTTTTTAATCTACAGAGTTGGCAGAAAAAATTACAAAGATTTTTTTGTTAAAATTGTTTTTAATGTTTATTTTATTTTTGAGAGAGAGAGAGAGAGAGAGACAGAGCACGAGCAGGGGAGGGGCAGAGAGAGAGAGAGAGAGAGAGAGAGAGAGAGAGAGAGAGAGACACACAGAATCCGAAGCAGGCTCCAGGCTCCAAGCTGTCAGCACAGAGCTGGATGCGGGCTCGAACTTGCGAACTGTGAGATCATGACCGGAGCCGAAGTCGGATGCTTAACCAACTGAGCCACCCAGGTGCCCCAACAAAGATTTTCAGTGTCCAGCATTGACAAGGGGGTACTGTCATACACTGTTGGGACAATAAATAGGTGGGGTTTTTGCGGAAGGGCCCTGAAGAACATTCATCAAAATTGTAAATGTACTATAAATATCCTATGATACAGATATTCCACTTCTCACATTTCACCCTGCAGGAAAACTCATACGTGCGCACAGATGGTCAAATGCAATGATTGCCATTATGACTGTGCATAATGATAAATTCAGAAGTCATGTAAATCTCTACCAACAGAGACGTGGTTAAATGAAATGTGGTAAATCTCACAGTGGATGTCACAGCAGCAGTTAAAAAGAACAGGTGAAGCTATGCATATGGATTTCAAGGAGGTTTTAAGACACAGTGGGAGAACAAGTAAAGCAAGAGGCAGACTGATCCATCCAGTCAGACATTTAAGGAAGAGCTGCTCCCCATCCCACACACCACATCTGCATAGACGAATGCGTGTTGGTGATGGCACAGAAGCCTAGCGGGATGACCTACACTCTCGCCAAAGGTTACTTCTGGGAAGAAGAGTATATACGCTGAGAAGGAGGCTGTGGCAAGGGCCTTTCTGTTCCTGTACTTATAATTTGAAGTTTTACCAAAACACACTTGGGTATTAGTTGTGCCATTATAATGTAAAAGCTCAGTTAGCTGCCCTTGTATAATAATTTGGCAAGAAATACAGATTTCCACCTTACTTACTCATGAGATACCTATTTCTTGATTTCATAGTTGCAAAATGCTTTATATTTTCTTTTCTGTTTGTAGGAGTCATTCCTGAGCCTTTGGTAATGGAGTCAGCATCACCTACTACCACCTTCCTAATTTCTCCCCAACAATTACATCTCCATTTTCCACCTCCATACGAGCATGAATCTGTGATCAATCATAGAAACCACACAGGAAAAGGAATATATGATAGAAGACTCTAAAGAAACCCTGTCTTTCCTGATATCTTGCAGCAGTATTGATTTAGAGCAATTGAATCATTACGATCTCTTCTGTAAATGCATCAATCAGACAGAAGTAGCTTATGAGAAGTGAACTTCTTCCTGCTCAAAAGTGCTGTGAGTGTAGGGTAACCAAGACTCGTGGAAGACTTGAAAGTGCAATTGGGGGAATCTGGGTCAAATTTAGTGATAAATTTCCCATCTGTGAAAGTTATTAAATATTTGAAGAACTATAAAACTCTGATGAACGCGTACTCTAAGAAAAAAAAAATGTACCTCTATCATTGTCAATGGCACTTTAGCTATTCCACAAACTTTTTGAGTGCCTCCCATGTGCCAAGTTCTCTGTCTGTCACTGGGAAGTATAAAGATAAATGAACCATGATCTACACACAAAGAATTGATCAAACCTGTGGGAGAATTGAAATGCACTCATCTGTCCATCCATCCATCCATCCATCCATCCATCCATCCATCCATTTGTTGACAAGTATTATTGGGTGATAATAAATGCCAACCATTGGACAAAGCACTGGGGATATAGTGGTGACCAACACTCAGCTAAGAACCTACAGTAAGGCAACGAAGCTGTGTGACAGTTTAGCAAGATTATTCTGCCTCTCATATGAAACAAAACTTCAAACAGGGGATACTGGTGCTGAGTCATATGTAGCATTTTAATAGGTAAAGATGTGGAAGGAGGGAACACCAGGTTGAAGAAAGAGTAGAAGCAAAGGGAAGAGAAATACATTAGTATATACTGGCATAGTGCATAACAGAAACTTGGGACATGATAACACGATGGGATATTAGATGCTGTAACAAACAACCCCCAGATTTCAAGAGCTCACATCACAGTCCAGTTTAGTATTCACATGGAGATTCATGGACCTATGATTCTAGGAGTTGTTTTCCATATGAATCCTGCATGTGTGTATGTGTGTGCACCTGTGAGAGAGAGAGAGAGAGAGAAAGACAGAGAGAGAGACCATATCTAGAGGAGGACGTAGGGGGTAAGGACTAACACTAGAAAGGCATACATCACTTCTTTCCACATTCTTTTGGCTGGGATTAAGTCACACAGACATCGTCCCACTTAATAGAAAAGGAGGCTGGGCTCTGCAGTTTCCCCATGTGCCAAGGAGGTAAATGGACCTGTCCTGAACACTTAGCATTATCTCTGCTAGACTCAAGATTATCTATAAAGGCTAATTCATATAAGGGGACTACTGGGTAGCATTTAAATATTTAGTATTTAAGAACCGATACACTGAACAGAATATAATCACGTGTATTGCAAATAAATGTTGAATATTTTGCAAGATAAAGTGTTAGATTCTGAAATGCAAGAAGTGATATAATTTACTGAAGAGGTTGACAACTCAGGCAGAGATCAGCACTTACATATAATAAGAAAAATAACACAGTGTAAGGAATGGTAAGTACCAAAAAACAGAGCAGCACTTTATGAACACTTTAGTTTACAATTCATGTAATATTACTATAAAAAAATTGTATTGTATTCTCTGGGTTTCCATATATAATTTAAGGTAGGCTTATAGTCTTCCCCAAACACAGAGACAAATGTATTGCCCTTTTAAAACTCAGAGCTTTGTGGGTCACCTGGATGACTCAGTGGGCTAAGCATCTGACTCTTTTGGCTCAGGTCATGATCCCAGGGTCGTGAGTCGTGGGTTGGAGCCTTGCGTTGGGCTCCACACTCAGCTGGGAGCCTGCTAGGGATATTCGCGCGCACTCTCTCTCTCTCTCCCCCTTCTCCCCTCTCTCCCCCTCCCCTTCTCTCTCTCTCTCTCTCTCTCTCTGTCACACACACACACACACACACACACACACACACGCGCGCGCGCACACACACACACACAAACAAAAATAAAACTCAGAGCTTTGAAAAAGCAAATGGAAGATGTTGTCCAGAGAGTAATTATCTGTTCTCTGAGGGAAGATGTGGTTGATGTAGCTGTCACGGTGATTTATTCAGCAAGGCTTCTCTGAAGGATGTTATTTGATTGCTTGACAAGGTTTAAAAAAAGGTTTTGCCAATTTATTTGCATCATTTACATTTCTCACGTAGAGGTGGTATATCATAATCACTAAGAGTATTGGCGTTAGAGTTAGAACCAAATCGTTTCAAGGTACAGCCATATCACTCATTGGCTTTGGGTGAGTCACTCAACCTCCCTTACCTCAGTTTCCTTATTTGTAAACAAACAAAAGAAGGACAGTATCAGTAAGTATAATAATGTTGCCCTGGGCTCTCCTGTGGATTACCTGTGTTAATGCAACATCGTATTTTGTCTACCAGCTGGCTCATGATACATCTTTTAAAAAGGACCTATAATGATGATGATCAGTGTTTCTGGAGATTACTTAACAGTATGGATATGTTGCACAAAGATACAATATAAAGCAAAAATAGATATAATATCAACCTAATTTTGATTTTCAAAATATTGGACGGACAGGGACACGCAGGAAGGAAATGCCCTAAAACGTTAACAATGATGTCTTTAATTGGTGCAGTTATGGATTTTGTTTTGTTTTGTTTTTCATGTAATTCTAAATTATCAGATATTTTTAGAATAAACATTTGTTTCCTTCACACACTCTCTATTGTCTCAAAAATCCCTTACAGTTTTTGTTTTTTTTTAATTTTTTTTTCAACATTTATTTATTTTTCGGACAGAGAGAGACAGAGCATGAACGGGGGAGGGGCAGAGAGTGAGGGAGACACAGAATCGGAAACAGGCTCCGGGCTGTGAGCCATCAGCCCAGAGCCTGACGCGGGGCTCGAACTCACGGACCGCGAGATCGTGACCTGGCTGAAGTCGGACGCTCAACCGACTGCGCCACCCAGGCGCCCCTCCCTTACAGTTTTTAAACTTTGTATGCACACATAATTGCTTTATTAACATGATGTGATTCTTTTATGTTATTTTCTCATAAAGACAAGAAGACCTCCCTAAGGAAACTCTGCTTTACTCTTGTGTTAGAATAATTGGCGAGCAACATTAAAAATTAATTCACTAAGAAGCAAATAATTTTGTCTTGTTTCGTTTGCTTTTAGATTTTGTTTTCCTCTCTTAGTAATAGCTCAATAGTAAAGAGCTAAAATATCATTTCAAATCCTTGTTGTTTCCCTTCTTTCTCTTACATGCATCGGGGTCCTGGATCAATACATGCTGGAAAAATTCCAAATAATTGTTTTCATGTTTATTTATGAGAGACAGAGAGCGCGCACACGAGGGAGAGGAGCAGAGAGAGAGGAGGACAGAGGATCCAAAGCCGGCTCTGTGCCGACAGCAGACAGCCGGATGCAGGGCTCAAACTCACAAACCATGAGATCATGACCTGGGCCGAAGTCAGGTGCTTACTCACCAACTGAGCCCCCCATGCGCCCCTAAATAATTCTAACATAAAATTTCACTAACAGTTGAACATAGCAATCAGAGATATAGAACTCTAGAACTCCAAGCTATTTCAGATTTTCTTCAAAGCTGGAGCTTTGATATACCAACGTTATACATATAATTTATGAATACAGGTATAAAATGAAATTTTGAAACAAAAAGTGTATTTTTATTCCACATAAGATGGCTTTCTCTTTTGAATGAACATTTGTTTCTTCAGTCAATTGAACTCTTGTGTAAAGAAAATTCTCTTAACGTGTATTCAGTTTGGATACAGGAAATTGTGTTTGACATTCCTCTTATGTTGTTCTCTTCAGGCTATACTGATTTGATTTCTGATCAGATAAAACTGAGCTCATGAGGAAAGTCTACCTATATTACATTACATTTGTCTATGTGCGGCCAGAATAGTGCAGAAAAGCTTTTGCCCTGGGGATGAAAGAGCCACTGTCCAAAATGATGAATGAGTTTTCTCCTGCAATAATAGAAAATGCATGGGCAGAGGACTTTCACACCTGTCTGCGTGACTTAACCTCTGGTCCACTTCACCTGCAATCTTCCCCTCAGAAAGGCATTTTCGCCTGGTTTCTGATTCTTGTTGGGTGATGGCAATTTATTTTCGCTTTTAGACAAAACAAAACAGAATGAAGCGCCCCCCCCCCCCCCCACCATCCCTCTTTGGGGGTTTGGGGGTGGTTTTAATTGTTAGGTGGGATTTTTTTTTTAATGCTTTTAATCACCTTCCTACTGATGATCTTTATTTGCTTATTTTATTTCCTTTCTTCTTTCATGTTAAGTGAGAAAAAGGAAGTACAAATTCCAGATCAGCGGTATGAGCAGTCTTCTGCTTAACCCAGAACGCAGTTTCCCCTGATGACTTGTGCACAGGTGCCCCACCGTCTCTAAAGCATACTCTCGCTCTGGTCTCAGCCATGTTCCTAATAATGGGCTGAAACCAATCATTGCAAACCCCTTCCCATGTTATTTTATACCTTGGCTTGACTGCTGTTTCCACACATAACCAGGGTCTTTCCTGTAATAGAGAAGATGAAAGAGAAGGAAAGAGAAAGAAGATTTGCAAAGGCTGTGTTGTAAACACCAGCCTCACTCTTTGTCCGCACACCTGAACAGACTTCGTGTTCTGCCATGTCTCCACACCCTTTGTCAACAGCACATCAAAGAATCTCAGCTCTGGAAAGGACTCTGAGGTATCTTTGAAGCATGGCGTGTTATCTGATGTATGGATTCCCTCTTCAAACATCAGCCATAAGTGGGCTGGCCTCCTTGTCTGCCTGTCCAGTGACAAAGAATTGTACCTCTTGAAGGGTGCCTGCTTTCCGGCAGTTCAGACTTCAGAAATACCTTCCTCTTATTGAGTCTAAATGTTCTCCCCTATGACTCACTTTGGCTGGCCCCAAGTTTGCCCTCTGGATCCTCTCAGAATACGTCTCTTTCCTCTTTCCTATCGCAAGTCCTTCCTAAATTCTTCACGTAAGTTAAATAGAAGCTATGACCAACTGTTATCTCCCCTTCCAGACCTCTGAAATCCAGCTTGGAAAATAGAAACCTCCTACTCAGCCTTCTCCTACCCAATCTCCTTCCCCATTTTTCCTAGAACTGACTTGATCATAAATGAATTAGATAAAGAAGACATCAAATCCCTTCTTAACTTAAAACTTTCTAGAAACAAACAAAAATGCTTTCTGTTTTAAGAACTGCGTGGGACCCTCAGGGATCTTACAACTGAACTCTCTCACTTTGCAGGTAAGTAATCTAAGACTTAGAGATCTTTATTCAGATCAGGGTCAAAGAACTCTGGTTTTCACTAGGATTGTGGTAGAGTAGTATTGTCTTGTTCTCAGAAGATAGTAATTGTACTTTGACAACTGCAAATGGTTTTCTAACAAAATTTTCTTATTGCATAGTTTTCGGAAACTATTTTACAGCAAGTTAACTTCTGGTGACATATATTCGTACCTAATCTTAAACACTTTTTTTTTTTTTTTTTTTTTCAGAAGCTATACCCTCAGGGGCACCTGGGTGGCTCAGTCAGTTGAGCGTCTGACTCTTGGTTTTGGCTCAGGTCACGGTCTCACAGTTTATGGGTTCGAGCTCACATCAAGCTCCCTGCTGACAGTGTGGAGCCTGCTTGGGATTCTCTCTCTCCCCTTTTCTCCCTTTCCCTCTCCTGCTCACTCTCTCTCTCACAATAAATAAACTTAAAAACAAGTTGTACCCCTAAAAGTTCCAAAAATATCATCAAAGAAAAATAAAAATAACCACATAAAAATTCACCTTTCCTTTTCCCCAGACTATTAAATCTCCAGGAACTGCACACACACACATGCACACACACAAGTGCACACATTTGCACACGTACACACAGATCTACTCCATTTTTCCCAGAAGTGACTTTCATATAAACTCAAGATTACCATTACCAATAGGTAGATGCAATCAAAACACTTAGCCAGAGAGCTGACATTTCGTTTTACCTCACAAACAGGATGGAACACGACAAGTAAGTTAGCTACAATACAATATGGGGCACATATGGCTGTGTGTGTGACGTAGCTGCGAATAGCTTGTTGATAAGTGAACGCTGTGGTAATTGGGAAATCTATATTTAAAACAACTGGACTTTCTCTCACTACTGCCCTTGAGAATTTAAAATAATATTAAAGAAAAGGAACAGGACAGCTTTCCGCATGTCGATCCTGCTTCTCACACGCTTGATCGGTAATGGCAGGGATGCAGTGACAATAAAATCCATGGGGACTGCAAATAGGCTCCGTCGTGGCTGCAAGTAGGAATATGTTTTGCCCCCAAACTACATACAATCCCTTGCTCTTCAAAAAATGTATAGGAGAGTGTAAAAATGAGAGTTTCACCACCCAGAGGAAACCACTATTAACATTTTGGCATTTTCCCCATACAAAGATGTAAATATAATATTTACAAAACAGTGACCAAAATGCCTTTCCACTTAACATTACGTTGAATTTCCAGGTGACAACATTGTCTTCAAAATCATAATTCCATATTTTCCCTGCATGATAGATATTCCATTTTTTTAACGTAGCACGTTCTCTGTTATTGGAATTTATTTTTTACAGTCTTTCTTTGTCTACCATGACTAATAAGTTCCTCTCTCCCGTTCCCTGCCCACTCTAAGCCAAAAACAAACAACACATAGACGCACAAAAAATCATACCTGAGATTCTGTGTCTGAGAGTGCTTCTTGCAAAAGAATTATATAACAGCATGGTGGGGGTGGGGGGTGGGGAGAGAGGTGGGGGGGGATATACCAGGAGACATGTGTCACTCACTGTTCCAGCTAAAAGCTGACTCCAAAAATCACAAGATGACAAATAAAAGCTCAGGAAAGAGCAACAGGGCAGAAGTTAGGAGAAGCAGCACACGAAGCAACACCCAAATTGCCCCAGAGGTGGAGAGGAAGCAGGAAAATGACACAAACAATAGTGGAGGATGACACTGCTTTCCATCTTCGGCAAACATTATGAACTGTAAGGAACAATGGGCTTTGTGCTGGTAAGCACAGTATATTACTAGTGAGAAGAAGAACAGCAAAGACTGTTCTTGATAACGCTCTTGCTAGAATAACAAGAACCTACACGTTGTTATGCAGGCAAGGAGAAGGTGTATCTGGAGCTAGATGACCCATGGATTTGTGGTTATGGAAGTGAAAGCAAACAGCTTAAGTGGCCGTGTGCTGAGATCAGCGTCTGAGGACATACCTGCTGTGTATTTTATCCAATACTGTGCAATACAGAAAGCGTCACATACTCACACATCAGAAAGAAGTGGATGTATCCGTTCCTTCAACAAAAACTTATTAAACACCTCCACAGTCGTGACTCGGGGCCAGACTCTGAGGGCACAGGATGAATGCTACCCCTGTGTTCCCTTTAGGGAAAGGCGGGACGCGTGAGTTTTGATGACATTCTGTAATCTTCCTTCCAGATACACGTTTCAGTTGCGAACGACACATTTTATTTGTACTGTCTGTAATAATTCGATTAACGGCAGAGATCCCACTAGACCACAGGTTCCACGAGGAGAGCTGTTTCATTTTATCCGTTTTGCTCACCAGTATTTTCCTAGCACACTATCTGGCACGTAATAACGGTTCGGTAAATACGTGTTGAATAAAGAAATGAACGAATCGTTTTTGTAAAAGTTAGTGATATGTGTCTCAAATAGGATATAGAGAAAGAAAAATAGGATTTAGATTAAAAAAAAAAAATTCTCAGGACAGAGAGATGAATTCCAGATAAAAGCTAAAAGGTTTGGGGAAAGAGATGGCCTTGGAAGTCAGGAGACCAGATTGAACAATTATTATAATCATCCAGGTGAGAAGTAATGGGACATAAACATGGAGGGTAGAAACAGTAGGCAGGGAGAGGAGTAGATAAGTAAAAGTATTACAAAGATACAACGGGCAGCTGGTGGCCGCCGGAGGGATAAGAAGCAAAGAGTTTAAGGATGTGCCCGGTGTGCTAGGGATTCATAGAAGAAAGCAGAGAGTAGCTGGGTTAGTTCAACAGGGCATCGGATCTCCGACTCAAATGTACCGAGGTCAGAGAGGGCAAGCAAAATGCTAGCAACGTGGATCCAGAATTTTAGGAGAGGACCAACTCAGAGACACAGATTTTTTTTTTTTTCCATCTACGCAGAAATTCTGCTTGCAGTTATAAAGTTGGATGAAGCTGTCCAGGGAAAGATTACGGAGAGAGAAAAGCAGAGAACCAAGGACGGGTGCTTGAGAAGCATTGCAATTTTTGGCAGGGCTATTTTTTTCTGTAATTCAGGAAGACAGAAAGCCCATAAAACCCTACCAGATAAGAAACCATTGATTCCTTCATGCTGGGAAATTCAGTTTACCCCAAAGAGGCCTTGAAGGCTTCACAGGTCTGGAGAATGCCAGTTCCTTGGAAAAAGGCAGAGCAGTTCTAGCCTCTGTTAGCACCACGGTGGCTGGAGAAGGGTTTAGGACCTAGGTGGTCCTACAGAGATCATTCTGGGAGCACCTATCAATTTCTTCCTATAATCTGTAGGTAACTTCACCTCAGTTTACCATTCCATTTGTTGAGAGGTCCGATTTTCTTATGCACCAAGATGTTATCTTTCTAAACTAGTTAGGATCGCTCAAAAATACGGAATGACTTTGAAAGGAGGAGAAATGAAGGGAAAAACACAGCAATGTGTTTTTTTTTTTTTTTTTTTTAAAGTCTGTCTCTATTGTGGTAATAACAAATAAGCACCCAAGTGGTTAAAGCCAGTACTGACCAGGGCCTTTTTATGTAGTAGACAGCCAAAGGTGATATGAATGAAATAGTTTTCTAAGTATCATACAGCACAATCCGAGGCTTATCGCAATACATGCAAATTAATTAATTCAGATGTATGCACTGAGCTCTAACTAAATGCTAAGAACTATGATAGGCAAGGAGGACAAACTGAATAAATGGTCACAAGCTCTAGGAAAACAGCTTCTATGAATTTCTACATAAGTGCCGTAACTTTAATTAGAGGCCTGGAATTTCGGGCTGTATAAGCTGGAGAAATCTCATGATTTTCCTTGAGCCCAGAAAGGTAGCTTGGGGCCAGGCCGTGAGGGGCACTCTGGCCTGTTCTATGGGATGTGTGGTATTTAAAAAGCCAAGGAGAGCTGGTATTGAATCTCAAGCAGAAGGGATGTGAAATAATTTGGTTTTAGTAAATATTGATTTGTATTTTCCCCCATATTTCCACTAAATAAATGGTTAAAAATAACAACTGCTAAATTCTGGATATAATTTTCATGATGGTTCAGAGAAAAGAAATGTTATTTTTTGCGGGAAAAGATTCAGTTCACTAAAAAAATTTGCTGGTAAAAAACATGATTTGATTTGTAGACAGTTGATTTCGGATAACATCTCTAAGAAGGAATCTTCTGATTTTATCAGGAGGAAAGGAGACACTAAAAAAACAGAGCCACGGACGGGATGGTTATGTCTCTGTTTCCTGCCATGGCGGTGTTACAGACCACCAGTATGCTGTGTTCATTCAGGTTATAAAGAAGAGAAGCCGGTTATCTACTTCGATAAGACTTATCACGAAGCTACATGACAAAGTAAGGAAGCCCAAGGTCCTGGAAGGTTAACGAGGAAACGCAGCTCCAGGTAGGATAGTAGGGTGAGTTCTCAGCCGTCAAGCCACCCATCACTCCTACATTGTGACTTGGGCATGTGTATGTGGCCCAGTTTAACTCGGTCTTTGCCTCTCTCGGGGCAGAGAGCAGACAGGTTAAGACACAGGCTCTAGAGCACTCGCCGCCCGGATTTGAATCCAAGCCTCGCCTTTAAGCCACTTAGGAAAGGATCTCATCAGGTCTCAGCCTCCGTACTGCATATCTCTATCTGGCAGCATGCTTCCAGCCACCGCCTTGTGGGCCACAGGACAAACCAGACAGCTCTGTTAGGTGGACACGAACCCTTTGTTGGGTGAGTCACGTGATGGCAAATATCGTACCTCTGTGTGAGGAACCACCGTCACTGCCTTTCTCTGAAGGCACAGAGGAGATACTCAGAGAAACGTGGCCTCCCATCTGCTCAAGAGGCACGTGCCAGACCCAGAGTTCACGAACTAAGGAACTGAGTTGACTAAGCAACATAACAATAAGACAAAGTAACATAACGTGTTACACAATATATAATATAGACAATATTATATATAGTTATATATTAGTGTTACGTTTTCAATATAACATATTTTATATATTTACATGTATTATGTATAATGTATTCACATATTTATTTTACATACAGTGTATATGATATACAAATATATAATAATAAAGGAATTTAGTTAACTAAGCAATACAAAATGAAGTGTAAATTTATAAAGAAACAAGAGAACACTTGTTACATGTTCCACAGTGATCTAACTTCTGTTGAGGCCATCACCAACACTTATTTCATAATTAACTGTAAGAGAAGACCCATTGTTTCTATATAGACTCTACTTTTAAAAAAAATTTTTTTAATGTTTATTTATTTTTGAGACAGAGAGAGACAGAGCATGAATGGGGGAGGGGCAGAGAGAGGGGGGGACACAGAATCGGAAGCAGGCTCCAGGCTCTAAGCTGTCAGCCCAGAGTCCGACGCAAGGCTCAAACTCACGGACCGCGAGATTGTGACCTGAGCTGAAGTCGGACGCTTAACCGACTGAGCCACCCAGGCGCCCCTAGACTCTACTTTTTAATAAAACAGTTGTCAACAAGGGACACCTTCCAAGACTCCCAGTGGTTGCCTGAAACCGGGGACAGGACAGAACCCTAGGTATACTATGTTTTTTCTTATCACACACATCTCTGATAAAGTTCAATTTATAAGGTAGGCACAGTAAGAGGCTCACAACAATAACTAATAATAAAATGGAATTATTCCACAAATATACTGTAATAGTAGGTATGGGAAAGTGGTCTCTGTCTCTCTCAAGCTATTTTATTGTTCTGCATTCACCCTTCTTCTTATGAAGATATGAGATGATATAATGCCCTGGAGAGGGGAGGAAGTGAGGTGAGTAACTGCATTGTTGTGACGTAGCATTAGGTGACTGTTGACTAATGTTCTGATATATGAGAAGGAACGTCTGCTTCCAGACTGCAATTGACAGCCAGGTAACTGAGACCACAGAAAGTGAAAACGTGGGTAAAGTGGGACTACTGGAATCTTCTGTGTGGCATCACTGCCAGACTTGTATTATTTCTTAAAAAAAAATTTTTTTAATACAGGGGGACTTGGGTGGCTTGGTCAGTTCAGCATCTGACTCTTGATTTTGGCTCAGGTCATGAGATAGAGCCCTGCATCAATCAGCGTGGAGCCTACTTAAGATGAAAGAAAGAAAGAAAGAAAGAAAGAAAGAAAAAGAAAGAAAGAAAGAAAGAAAGAAAGAAAGAAAGAAAGAAAGAAAGAAAGAAAAAGAAATTTTAATATCAAATTTCTATTTTAACCAGCCAAATTAAGAAATATCATAGGGGTGCCTGGGTGGCTTAGTCAGTTAAGCATCCGACTTTGGCTTAGGTCATGATCTCATGGTTTGTGAGCTCGAGTCAGTCCCGTGTCAGGCTCTGTGCTGACAACTCAGAGCCTGGAGCCTGCTTCAGATTCTGTCTCTCTCTCTCTCTCTCTGTCTCTCTGTCTCTGCCCCTCCCCCACTCATGCTGTCTCTCTCTCTCTCATAAATAAACTTTAAAAATTAAAATAAAAAGAAATATCATAGAATTGGTTATGTCTACTTGAGAGCAAGGATTACTTACCTTTGTTCACAAATAATGTCAAACATCACAAGTAAGGAGATGATAATTCAATACCCTGCCTGCCATTCCCTTCCATGTACTGGCCCCGCATCAGCCATGTTTGACAGCCATATTTTATTTTACCTTTTTGCTGAGAGATGAAAGTGAAATTCTCAGGTACAAAAAGAACACAAATGCTATGTTTTAGCTTCAAGAGAAAGAGGGCTCTACTTGTCAAGTGTACAAATTTCCTCTACGGCACAATTTTCTTTCTATTCCCTTGGTCATTACCCAAATTCTGGTGGTGGCCATGGAAATGCCTGTTATGATGGCCTCAAGTAGAATAATCTCCTTATTTTTCTCCCTGCCACTGAATGAGGAAATGGTAACTCAAGTCCACAGAACTCTAGGGATTCTGTAGATTTGCCTTAGCCAGTCTGTGAAATCCCAGAAAAATATAGGCAAACATTTTTACATTTGTTTTTTATATAGGAGCGTTCCAAAACTTCTCTCAGATTCTTAGATGAGCCTAATATCTACAAAATGTTAAGAACCTCTTCTCCTGCCATATCTCAGAAACATAGTAAACAGACTTTCTTACTTTCATCCTTTAGCCGATTCTCCATAGCAAAATCCTGCACCTGTCACCACCTCCAGGGCGCCTTCCCTGACCGCGTCACTTTTAACTGATTTCCCTCATGCTTTCCAGCAGAATTGGAAACAGGCCACTTTTGTATTTATCACATACTGTTGAGACCCCATTCACTGGACAGGTATTTACTAGGTACCTGCTATGTTTAAGTCACTATACTCATTTAGGTGTGCCTTGTCCCCTAGTGCACCGCTAGAAGATGGCACGGGACATCACAGTGTCAAATATATGTATCTTGCACTCAAGGACGTATTGCGGTTGCATCTCCATGGAATAGAAATAAAAATCACCAGTAGCACTTCAGTGGGCTGGGATCCAGCTCAAGAAAAACATGTGAAATCAGGCTCATGATTTTTCCCCCTTTTAAATGCGAAAGGGAAACTTCTACAGAAAAAGGAAACGTCGATTTGATTCTCCTGAGCATGGAAATACCCAAGTAAAGGTTCCTTCCCCTACCCCAATATAGTGCTGCTCTGGCAAATTATTTCAGAATCACAAACTATGTATGCTGGTCTCCACCCACCCTCTTAGTAGTACCTTAAATACACCAGTGTCTATGGGAGCCCTAGAGTAGCGCCCCCCCCACCCCGATAATTTTTTTTTTTTTTTTTTGTAATGCACAGGCTTCTGAAGACTAGTGAGGGGTTGAAGATTATCACACCAAGGACTTGGCAGAAAGTAGTTAAACCCTATTGTTACAGAAGCAAGAGGGTGTGCATGGGGCAGACGTGTCCAGTTTTAGACACAAACTTCTAACCTAAATTCCATCCCTCCTTCTGATAGATGCTATTTTGATGGGGTTAGTTTTGCAAAACTCTTTGAACAGGTTAAGCATCCCATTTCAATGACAAGATCTGGAGACTAAGCATTGGCACCTCGGACTTCGGTTATCCCAGAAACCCAACAGGCACATCTCTGTTGAAGTAGGTGGTTGCAAAAATCAAAGGAGAAAAGACGCGCTAAAGCGTCACGTTGTTGTCACCCCCAGGTACCGCGTTGCTGTGCTCCGGACCGGCCAGGTGTACTCTCCTTGGCGTCCTCTCCCACGTAGGACCGGTCACGCCGGGAAAGGCTGATACGCAGAGCCTGGGAAGGAGGCAGGAAGGTCACCCCCATCCCCGGGCCGGGCGGGAGCGGCAGAGCCTCACTTCCCGGGAACGTTCGGGCGGGGCGTCCCCAGGGCGCTGGGTTGGGAGGCGACACTCCCCCGGCTCCGCTCCGCCGCCCCTCCGAGGCCGTCAGTCCTCCCGGCCTGGAGGCGCCGCCGGAGCCCAAGCGCCGCCTCCGGAGAGGTGAGGGCGGGTCGGGGAGGCGGGGACGGTGACGGGGGCGGGGAACCGCGCGCCCGGGGCCGCGGGCGGTCGCCCAGCTACTGTCGCGGAGCCCGCCCGAAGGCCCCCGAGCCCCGGGAACGGAGCTTCCCGCGCAGGGCGCGCGCGCGGAGGAGGGCGCGCGAAGCCTGGACCCAGGCGGCGGCGGGAGGAGCTCGCGGAGGGGGCCGGCCCCGAGCTCCGCCGCCGAGCCGCGGCCCGGGAGGCCGCGGGGCCCTCGCCGTAACTTCTCTTTGGAAGCCCCGGCAGGGCGGGCGCGCGCTCCCACTCGGGCACGCGCGTCCCGGAGCCCCCCTCCCCCCCGCGCGCGCTCCGTCTATTTTTCCCTACCGCTTTCGCTCTCACACTCTAAAATAGGTCAAGGGGTGGAAGTTACACCTGGTACGGCCCCCGGCTCTGATGCAAAAGCAGCTTTTTCTCCCCGGCTCCGGGAGAGCGTTGCAACTATTCGGTTCGGTAGAGTCTCCCGCCCCCATACCGTGCAGAAAGCGCCGGCGACCGTGGCGCTGACAATGGTCCTCAGAGGGGAGCGGCGGCGAGCCTCTTTCCCACCCTAGTTCTGCCCGCCCTGCGCCCGCCCTGCGCCCGCCCTCCCCCAGCACGCGGGGAGTCGGGGGCGCGACAGGTCGCTTCGCGCGCTCGGGCCCCCTGTGTCCCGGGTCTGACCGCCTAGGTGAGTTCGTGCTCTCTTCCTCTGTCGTTCCGGGCGCCGAGAGTGACCTGTTTACCTTGAAAACTTAGACGTGATCAAAACAGGCGAGCCTGCCATGCGGCAGGGGATTGCGGGATGTGCTTCACATGTTAACATCGGATAAGTCAGAACTCAAGAGCTTCAGGGGACATGTTTAGTGTCTTAAAGGTGAAAATAGATTTCTGTTTTCACGGAGTACACGTGTATCTCTCCCTTTAGAAGCTACCACTTGGGAATTGATTTTTAACTAGCAGGAGACAGTGAGCTAATAAACCCAGAAAGTTGGTCAGAATATTTTTTAGGTGATGTGAAAGAACTTATGGACATAGTCAAAGCTGACAACAAAAAACACAGTTTAAGAAGGAATTTCAAAACGGGATGCTAGGATTTGTGTAATATTGCTCTGGGTGTATCTCGTGGTATTACCTGGGTTCTTTGTGGTAAATATCATAAGGATAGAAACGCTTTATGTAGAAAAAGGGTAAGGCTGTAAATATCTACGTGCAAAGCTTTGTATCAGTTGGTATGCATGGATTTAAATGTACATTGAACGTTTCCTGTGGGCAGAGAGCTAGAAGATATCTATATCGTTTTGAGGTTAAGGTTATTAGCAATATTACAGGCAAATGATTGACATTTAACTCCTCCTTTCAGCTGTTGAATGTAATACTATTCGTGTAGCTCATTAACTATGGAATCCTTGGCGTTACCGTCTAATGAATGGTTAATTCCGTTTGAAGTTTAGATTGTGGATTTTTCTGTCCTTGATGCCTGACTGAACATGCAGTGTAAAGGACTCTCCAGTGTTGGTGAGGGATCTTGAGAGGACCTCAGAAGAGAGGGTTGTTTGCAGAGAATGAAAGCGACTCCCTGATGGCCACGGATTGCACATAACTTCTTTTAAAGGAGACCTTGACAAGTTGGAAAGTGTTTCCTCACTAACGCGACCACTCCAGAGACAACTGCTTTGTGAATGCATTTGGTCAGATTTGAAACTGGAGCTCCCTATAGGCTCTTCTTGTCATTCAAAAGAAAGCCTATTTCTAGAAAGGTTCAATTATTGTATGACGTTCTCTGGAAATTATTTGTCCGTGTGTGTGTGTGTGTGTGTGTGTGTGTGTGTGTGTGTGTGTATGTGTTGCTGTAGCTAAATCACCAAGGTAGTCAAGGTTTTAACAAAAATTTTACTTACCAGCGGGATGTGAAACTGAAAATACTATGTCTGCATGGTTAATTCTGTTTTAAAATGGAGGGGCAGAGGTGCTTCCCAAATAAATCTTAAGTCTCTGTTTATGTGTATTTTCTAAAGCCAAATCTTGCTGGAGATTAAGAGGACTCCAAAGAAGGTATTTCTGGCGGGTAGATATGTGAATACTTATATGCATGTCACTATAAATAATTCATATGCACCTTTAGAAAACTAGTATCCAAAATTTGAAACACATGATGAAGGTTCTATCACTCTATCCTTTACGAAGGACCAGTCAAGCTTGGCGATATACAGGAGAAAAAAATGCAACTAAATCTTTCTTTACTGCATGGTGATGTTCTGATTTGTATTTTAAATAGGAATTGAGTCAAGCTCTCATTGTCATTTAGCCCTGGGTATAATGCATTGTTGGTATGAGGCTGTCAGCACTTGTCTGTGCAATCTTATGTTTCTACCTGTAGGGAAAGTGAGAAGGCGCTCTGAGAAGACGGGTATGGAAGTGTTAAGATGCTAGGGATTTATTTAAGACCACACCGAAGGAAATAAAAATGGAGCCTGACTGTGGTATAGCTTGGTACCTGGAAGGTCTGCAAGTGTGGTGGTGCCACATGGCCAATTGAATGTCCTTCAGTTTTTGTGATTTTCTTCTCTTGATGTCGTAAGAGAGTACGTCGCGTAGAACCCCTAGCTAAGAGGTATCCAAGAAGAGTCCATGGCTTTCTCTCTGGCTACTCACTTCCCAATCAGGCAAACTTCTAACCACTCAAGAGAAGGAATTCAGAGCGCGCAATGGAATACCTGGAGTGAATCCCATCTCGGGGCCATTTCCTCACCTGTGAAATGGCGATAATGAGCCTTCCTGATGTGGTTGGGAGAAGCGCATGGAGTAATTTGTAATATCGAGCGGTTAGCATGCTGTGAGCAGTCGTATTAGGAGGAGAAATGTGTTGCCCTAAATGTCATCTCCGGGGGGCTATGGAGGGGTTGCTGCATAACTGACAGGAGAACTGAACGTGCAGGCGAATGGGTCATTCTCCTGTCCTGGTGTATTCTATATGCTCTCACAGTATACACTATAGTATATGCTAGGCTCCTAGTAGTTAGTCTTTTGGGAGCTAGAGGCTCACCCTGTCAAGCCTGCATATCTTCTACCTTACGCAGGCCTTTGGCTTATCTAGGGTTAAAGACGTTACCTGCCGTGGTGTTTGGAAATGATGATGAGACAGTACGGGGAGGGAGAGATGACCAGTTGGAATTCTAAAATAGAATTTAAAAAATTAAATTGGCTAGTTTCTGTTAATGCCATTAGAAGTATGGCCCTCCTGGGGCGCCTGGGTGGCTCAGTCGGTTAAGCGGCCGACTTCGGCTCAGGTCATGATCTCGCGGTCCGTGAGTTCGAGCCCCGCGTCGGGCTCTGTGCTGACTGCTCAGAGCCTGGAGCCTGTTTCAGATTCTGTGTCTCCCTCTCTCTGACCCTCCCCCGTTCATGCTCTGTCTCCCTCTGTCTCAAAAATAAATAAACATTAAAAAAAAAAGTATGGGCCTCGTAAAATGATAATAGTTTCTAGTTTTCCCATGCACAGTTACATAGTTTACAATGGAGCATTTCGACTTTGGGGGCAAAACAGCCATAGCATTCGTTTAGCTTTTCACTTGTTCAGCACTGTCTAGGCACCTAAGGCACTATGCCGAGCCTTCAGAATACCATAGCAAGAAAAACAGACCTAACTTTTCAGGGAACACCTGTCTGTTGGCATACATACGTAAACCTGTAATTACACCGGTGCTCGTGCTAGGCAGGAAAAATGTCAAGGGCAGAAACAGGGAATTTGACTTGTGAAGGGAGGGACGTCAGGAGTGCTTGCTTAAGGCGGTGGCGGTGGGGTTGTGAAGGACCGTCCTTGAGGAAGGAAGAGCATTTGATATGGAAGGAACAGCACCTGCGAAGACTGCATGCACATGTATACTGTAGGGGTGGGCCAAGGAGAGCCAGGTATCTATGAGGAAGGGACAATGTTGTGAATGAGGCTGAAACAGCAGGCCTGGGCCCTGACACACATTTTCTCGTCTTTTATACTGAGGATTATGGTCTCAGAACTCTTGTTTTGTGTAAGCAAGCATCTTAGGCTCTCAGACTACTCTAACGCATTATACAAAAGATATTTACAATCATTTTTTTGAAGCTGATCAGAGCCTAAGCCGATATGTACCATGACTGGTCAGCTCTTTGTATTACTAATTGTCTGACTTGAAAACCACTGGGATTAATTTTCTCTTGAAAAATCTAACAGATTTTTGTTTAATATACACATTTTGTAGATTTCCAGCTATCCTACACACACATCTGTGTCCTATATACAAATTTACTTGTGTATTTCCATTTTGTGTATTTCCAGCTATTCTCTCTCTATATGCATATATACACAAAAATTTATGGGTTATACATATTTACCCAGTTTGAATTTATATGTCTATTCAATAGCTATAGGGACAGAGTCACGTGTATTTCACCCAGGGAAAGGCCTCCTAAGTGTGTATGTGAGAAGCCCGAGCCCAGCTCTGAGAAGCTGTGAGCTAGGCCTGCAGAGCAGGGGCAGGAAGCAGCATGTATCCTTGGTGGACCGCTCTCCAGCACCATCCAGGCAAGGTCAGGGAAAAATCTGGCATAGGATTCTCTTCACCATATGCGTGCTTTTATTCACTGTTATTCCCTGTTCTCATTTCCCTTCTTTTTCCTTCCTCTTTCCCCTGTCATATTTTTTCCCTTAATGTTTTTTTCTTCTCTCTCCAGGGGTCCCCAGAATTATTTCTCAGCCCTCATAACTATGCTTTGGCTTTAACCTCAGGCCCTGCAGTGTTGGCCCTCACTCGGGTAGATCTGGATGGTATGGCCCTTGATCTCCTCCCTGTTATAATGTATAACTGTATGTGTCAGATGGGCACAAACTTTGTCCCTTTGGCAGTTCTTCCCAGGCATCAGAACTAATGTCTTGTGCACTGAATTCCCTCATCTCTCCCTTCTTCCCTGTTGAGGGAGGCTGCAGATAATAGAAACTATCCTAGTTACTGTAAGCAAAACGGTTTTTGTATGGGAGTTAGGTGTTGACAAGGTTGGAAGAAGAGGTTGCAGCTGAAAGGGGAGAAGAGGATCCAGGCTGAGCTCTAGGGGTGACACCCAGACTGCACAGCGGAACTGCCCCCCTCCCCCCACCCCCCAATGACAGGGCTGCTGCTGTCATTGCCAAGGGATGAAGGTTGGGAATCAGAGCCACCACTGGAGCTATTGACAGTCCAAGGCACAAGTGATCAGATTAGCTGCTTACAAAGTGCAATTCCACACAGGAAGCCAGTGACTGAACACAGCTACTAATGACAAAAACAAGCTAGCAAACATATATATATATTTTTTTATATACCCTCTCCCTCCCTTCTCATCCAGCTCATCCCATGGGCAGAACCTGATCTGTGCCCAGAACCCTAGCTGCAAGGAACTCTGGGAAATGTAGTTTACACCTTTCCAGCCTCCACAATTGAGGAACGCACACTTGAAGGAGACTGGAATGAAAGCTGAGTGACACCCCATCACGTCTTACATATCTAAAACATATTTCATCAGAGCCTGAGCTAGCATATTTCATTCAAAGCAGGTAGATGATATATTGTAAGAATCCAAAAAGGATCTGGTTGCTAACCAATTTCCATTTCAAACAGATGGATATGATAGTCATTATAGTTGAAATTGCTGGAAAAAGCATCAAGCAAATAAATAACTAAAAATTACCAAGTGCCTGCCTCTGCATATGGTTCTACCTGAATACGAAATAATATTCCTTTGTTCTGGTTTAGTAATCAAAGTCAAATACCAGGAGAATTGATTTCTAAAAAAGTGCTTCCCACCAAAGTCCCAGATAGGCTATGTTTAATGCATAGCAATACAAAGGAAGAATTCAGGGCGTGATAACAGAAATTATAGCTCCTGGCAGGCTGGCTCTTTCATTAGATGAGTTATCTGTGTCTCTATGTTTCTACTAAATCTTTCTTTCCTCTATAATTTTAATGTGCTTTTTTTTAAGGATCATAAAGATAGAAATGACCTGTTAATTGGAAATTAAATAAGAGTATTGACTGTAATAACGTATTTCATACCCTACTTGTCAGATTCTGTTTTTGCAAACCATTAAAGTAAATATGATGGACTCTCTACTATTACTAAGTCATAAATGGCCATTTATCAGCAGTCAGAAATTCCATTGGCGTATCTAAGACTTAATCTTGATTACTGAATGCAATCATTTTATATTTGCCTCTGATATTTGGAGTTAGAGAATGAAAGCAGAGTAGCAAAAACAAATAGCATAACTTAGTGAATTTGTCAGTCTATCATATCTATTTTTAATTGATTTTTATGTCTCAACAGGCAACACTCCATTCAGATATCTGGTAGGTGGTGAAAGCATTTAAATGCAGAATTACAAATGCTGCCTGGGGTAAACCACACTATAATGTGAATATGTTCTTTCAAGTCCAGTGGTGACACCGAGTTTAGCCATCCCACCCAAGCCACCAAAACTAAACCTATGAAAATAAACACAGGGCTGTTACTCTGTAAATGCAGCTTCAAGAAAAATCCAGTGTCCTCCCTCCTGAGCCCCCACCTAAGCCCCACACGCAGTGTATTCTCAGGAGGGAAGTGTTTGTATCTAATATTACACTATTGCTTGATTAATTATAAGGGAAAGTAAGTAGTATTAATCTATGTTAGAGTAACACATTATGATCTCCACTTCCCGCTTCCCACAGTTTTTCTCTTTCCTTCCTATTAGAGCAAACATTCAAGAGAAAAATCTGGATTTCCCTCCCCCTGGGTTATGAGGGGGATGAGTTTTTGTCTTCAGCTCTATGGAGTGTAGTGGCAGGTTAAGTTGTAGGACACAACTCCTTTTATGGACTGAAAATCAGGGGCACCTGAGTGGCTCAGTTGGTTAAGCGTCTGGCTTTGGCTCAGGTCATGATCTCACGGTTCGTGAGTTTGAGCCCCGTGTCGGGCTCTGTGCTGACAGCTCAGAGCCTGGAGCCTGCTTCTGATTCTGTGTCTCCCTCTGTCTACCCCTCTGCCGCTTGCACTCTGTCTCTCGCATTGTCTCAAAAATAAATAAACATTAAAAAAAAATTTTTTTTTAAGTCAAAATGATCTGACCACCTGGGTGGCTCAGTTGGTTGAACCTCTGACTTCAGCTCAGGTCATGATCTCGTGGTTGTTGAGTTCGAACCCCGAATCAGGCTCTGTGCTGACAGCTCAGAGCCTGGAACCTGCTTCGGATTCTGTCTCCTCTCTGCCCTTCCCCCGCTTGCTCACGCGTGCTCACGCTCTCTCTCTCTCTCTCTCTCTCAAAAATAAATAAACAAAACAATCAAAATGATCTTTTGATTTTCTAAGTGTATTATAAAGTAGAACATCCAAACCTGAACTCACTCTCTGGTTGGATCATCAATGGGCCAAATTGAAGCAGGAAGTGGGTAGAGAAGGCATGGTTTTTTGGTGTATTTTTTAAAGCAGAATTTGAGGACAATCAAGCAAGACGAGTATTTGAACATCATTGAGTGATCTGTTTACTCACTGTCTCAAGATGTATCTATTAAGAACCTCCTTTGTACCATGATTGGTGCTGGGTGCTAAAGATACGCAACTCTTCCTTTGAGAGACTGACACTCACTCTGGGGGAGACAGTCAGAAAGGGTTTTGGCAGGTAAAATGGTGCTCTTATGGTGAGGATGGAGAACTGTGGCTTTCTCAAAGAAAAAGTGGGGTATTTTCTGATCGTAAGGTGAAAAGCAGAGTTAATTGAAACAGACATATCTCTGACTTCAAAGACTGTCTGCTGCCATCTTTAACAACAGCAAAACAACAAAACGGCAGCCAAAAGAGGCAACTGTCTCGGACTGGGCCTTTTGTCTGCTCCCTTGAACCTGCAGAAATTGAAAGGAGCTTGTCAAAAGTTAGAGGGTTTTGGTTTAAAGAAATTATGAGTTTGTAAAGAAAGAGGACTGCTTTTGGTACTTTAGTCAGCGTTCAGAAAGTAATCTACATAGCGCCTGGGAGGCTCAGTCATAAGCATCTGACTTCCGCTCAGGTCATGATCTCACAGTTCCTGAGTTCGAGTTCCACATTGGGTGAGCTCAAGCCCTGCTTCTCGTGAGCCCTGCTTCTCTCTCTTTCTCTTTCCCTCTTTCTCTCCCTCTGCCCCTCCTGGGATTCTCTCTCTCTCTTTCTGCCCCTTGCTCACTTGTGCCCTCTCTCTCTCTCTCTCTCTCGCAAAAAAAAAAAAAAAAGAAAAAGGGGGGGGCAAAATCTATTAGAAGTAAAAATTAAAAATAAATAAAAAAAGAAAGTAATATATAATCTTTAAAAAATGTTAAGGGTGGCAGCAAGGAAAGGGGGACCTCCGTCCTATCAGGGACTTCTGTCCTACGACCACAAGAATTTGAATTCAATTCCAAAAATGGGCTTGGAAGTAGATTTTCCCCCAGAACTTCTGGATGACAGCTCACCCTGGCCGATACCTTGATTTCTGCTTTGTCATATCTTGAGCAGAAAACTCAGGCCTGTTGTTCCAAACTTCTGATCTACAGAACTGTCAGCTAATAAATGGGTGTTGTTTTAAGTTAAAAAAAACAAAGATCAGAACCCCTAACATTCTGTAGGCCATTGAATTTATAGAGTAATTTGAGAAAATGCAGGTGCATTCTGAATGTTCAAACATTTGCAAATGAGAATGGCCATGCAATGATTTATGCGATTATGAAACAGATCTAGGGGGACTATCTGACTTCTTGTTCAATCTGGGACACTGTTAAAGGTGAAAAGGGTACTATTAACGAGTGCCCTGGGCAAAGAAGCAGAAATGGGGACTTAGGCCAGCAAACCAGGATTCATGGTCACCCAAGATTAAGACGCTCGTTGTATAACATTATTGCATTAACTGCAATATTGATTTCTTAGAGATTGTGGTAAATATATACATAATACTTTCCATTTAAACCATTTTGAAATGTACAGTTCAGTGGCATTAAGTATATTCATATTGTTGTGCAAGTATCCTCATTCGTCTCTAGAATTTTTATCATGTGATAATTGTGCAGTGCTGAAACTGTACCTATTAAGCAATAAGTCCCCGCTCACCTCTCCCCTTCGCTCCTGGCAACCACCATTCTACTTCCTGCCTGTGAATTTGGCTACTCCAGGGACCTGACGTTAGTGGAGTAATAAACTACCTGTCCTCGTGTAGCGAGCTTATTTCACTTAGCGTAATGTCCTCAGGTCTTATCCGTGTTGTAGCATGTATGAGGGTTTCCTTTCTTTTTAATGAGGAATATTTTTCCAAGGGTACGTATTTCCACATTTTGTTGATCCATTCATTCGTAGGCGAACACTTGAGTTTGGCGATTGTGAATAATGCTCTTGTGAGCCTGTGCAAAGATCTCTGTGAGCCCTTGCTTTCCCTTCTTTTCCATTCACAGTATTGAGTTGTAAATGAGGAAATTAAAAATGGAGGGGAAAAGAGCATTCTTTTCCTTGACAGGCTCTTTCTGTTCATCCTTCTGTCAGACTGGAGTCCCGCTATGCCTCTATAGAACTCAGCAGAAAAATCAGCGGTGGCAGATAATCTAAAGAAACTGCCTGCTGGAAAAAAAAGCATGCACAGGCTCAAATTCCGTCTCCACACAAGGAAGAAAGCTAGTTTTTCTGTCTTCACTACCATATACATTGATCATGGATTTTGCAAGTGAAAAGGGCTGGCATCTAGAACATCAGAATCTGAGTCAAGTCAGTGGCCTTCAGCGGTACAAAGAACCAGGAAATCAGCAGCAGGAGACTGAACAACAGAAGGCTCCATGTGACCAAGAACATCTTTGTAACACAGGGGAATGAACTTCCTGGAAACAGGCAACAGAACCAACCAACAGCCATCTGTTGATTTGGAAGCTGAGATGAAAGGAGACAGGCTACAGGACTGTGGGCCTTCCAGATACTGAGAAAAATGTTCTTTTGGCTGTAGAAGTAGATATCAGAAAGTCAATGTCAAGAACATTGGTACATCTGATCTCAGCTTAGATAATCCGTTTTTATAACTTTAAAAAAATTTGTTTAGTGTTGGTTTATTTTTGAGAGAAACAGAGATGGTGTGTGAACAGAAGAGGGGCAGAGAGAGAGGGAGACACAGAATCTGAAACAGGCTCCAGGCTCTGAGCTGTCAGCACAGAGCCCAACGCAGGGCTCGAACCCACGAACCGTGAAATCATGACCTGAGCCGAAGTCAGACACTTAACTGACTGAGCCACCCAGGCGCCCCCAAAGTATAACTTTTTACTTGAAAATTTAAGCACCTTTATTTCCACTAGGGATTTATAGTCCTGGAAAGTAATGTTGACATGTCTGGAACGAATAAGGGATTGCCACCTCTCCCTCTCTAAGTCTCTGTGGCAGATGTCAGCCCTCTCTGGAGTCAATAAAAAAAACGAATTCATTTGTAACACCTTGAAGGAACTTGATAAACTTTTGGTCATTAGTAATAACCAAGCTTCAGAAAATACATCTGCAGAGGTTCATCTGCCAGTCTCTCAGAAATGGTAGCTGAGAGCCCAATAGGTATTAAGAAGCTTTGAGAAAAATGGACCCAAAGTGAATATCTTACAGCTTTCCAGAATGAACAGTGCCTGCAAGTCTGTTCTCACCAGACGGCAGCTGTATCAGTGGGGACTGAAATATTAACAGGCAAGTCCACACGAAAACCTGCACACGGACGTTTGTATTATAAACACTTTTAAACTGCAAATAACCAACACATCCTTCAGCAGGTGAATAGATCAACAGTGGTATATCCATATGATAGAATGATACCCAAAGATAAAAGTATCTTTTAAGCCATGGAAAGACATGGTGGAACCTTAAATAAATATTGCTAAGTAAAAGAAATCAGTCTGAAAAGGCTAGATATGATATAATTCCAACTGTATTACATTCTGGAAAGAATAGTGTGTGATTCTGGACTGAGACAATGAAAAGGCCAGTGATTGCCAGGGATTTTTTGAGGGGGGAGAGGAGATCAATAATGGAGCACAGGGGATTTTTAGGGCAGTGAAACTATTCTGAGTGGTACTATAATTATGGACACGTGACATTTTGTATTCAGCAAAACCCACAGAACAGTACAAAGAGTGAACCCTGATATAAACTATGGGCATTTGTTAATAATAATGTATCAATATTGGTTCCTGAGTTTTAACTGATGCTTCCCAGCAATGCAAGATGTTAAATTAGAAATTGCATAAACTACGTCTTAAAAAAGTAATGCACGCTTTGCCTGCTGCTAGCATAGAAGATGCTGAAACTGTTACCTTCAGGGGTCCAGGTGATGGCATGTCAAGTATAGGGAACATAGCTCCAAGTCATTGAAATGAATAAATGAGAGTTCTGTCATTTGTTCCCAGCTGAAACAGCTAATCAGCTACACTGAACCTGAAGTGCAGGCTGTTCACCCAGGCTCTCAGCAGGTGAGGAGGATGCACGCAATGAGACTTCTGAACAAACTACTTCCTTTCCATAGTGGTTAAAGACTTGGGTCAGTGGAGGCGGGGTGGGGGGTACGGCGCCTGGCTGGCTCAGCTGGTTAAGCATCCGACTCTTGATTTTGGCTCAAGTCATGATCTCACAGTTTGTGGTTTCAAGCCCTGCATTGGGCTCTGTGCTGACAGCATGGAGCCTGCTCGGGATTCTCTCCACCACCCCCCCCCCCGCCCCTCCTCTGCTCTCTCTTTCTCTCTCAAAAATAAATAAATACTAAAAAAATTTTTTTAATTTAAAAAAGACTTGGGTCCGCGCTCACAGAATCCATCGATGGACCTGAAACCAGAGGAAATGCTGGTCCTGAAGCTGCACAGCCAATCACCTAGTCCCTCCAACTGTCTGCCATTAATTTTCCCCACTGCAGACATTGACTGGATTCTCCATGCTGGCTCTCTTCCACAGGAAGCTCTTAAGGCCTTGCATCAAGTTGGCAGAAATGCAGACGGAGCTCTTCTTGCTTTTGTAGTGAGGCATGCTATAGTTCCTACATAACTATGGCAAAGTGGGCGAGACCATACACCTTAAAAAAGCTATATAGATACCCCCGCACACCCAGATGTATGCAGCATATAGAAACCAGCGAGCAGAAGGTCGAGCTGGATATGTTTAAAGATATTTTTTTTAGCCAAAGTAATCTGTGACCTTTTGTCTGATAATTTGTTCTACTCATGCACATTTGGGCCTCTTGAAATGTACTGGCAGTGCGTGCATATGAAAGCTTTTTGTTCTTACGAAGATGATATATCCTTGCATAAAACTGATGGTTTTATGGGGCGCATATCACCTTACAGTGACAGTGAATCTTTTGACAAGCAGAAGCCACTAGCAATCGCACCACTGGTAGAGCTTAAGGCAGATCAATGTAATACTGGCTCTCTGTGCTGCAGGCAGGGTATGCCCTCTTGACTCAGCGGTGAGCTTGTAAACTTTCAAGCACACAGTTTGGTGTTTTGAATGATTCCCAGTGCTCTGTGTATTATGATTCATCCACTAAAACAGGACATCGAAGAATACTTGAACAATAAAGCAGTGGAGGAAAACTCTGTTCTATTTTGACGTGGAAATTTTGATCATAGGTAAACAGTAATCACTAAAGCATTTATGCAGGTTATTGAATACTTTGTGCACCAACTACTCCGGACAAAGCCTGTTTTCCTGGATCTGTTTATTTAAACTAGGCTATAGTGTGGTAAGCTGGGCCGCTGGGCTTGGAGAATCAGTACATGTGGATTCTAGTCCTTCCTCCTTGAGAAACACAAGGGCGCCTGGGTGGCTCAGTCAGTTAAGCGTCCTTAAAAAACTCACATACGTTTTTTTTTTTTTTCCTTAAACAGTTGGGTCTCAAGTATTTATAAGTGACCCTAATGGCATTAGTTTTCACCTACGATGATAGAGCCTAAACCTCTTTCCACACACAGCTGACGTTTTCCTCGACCCCACCTCAGCACGATGCTATTCCCTGTTGGCCTTTATACCCTGCCCGCCCTCCTCCCAGGTCTTGCTCAGGATCGGGGCCCTTCACTGGGGCAGCACATTAGCTGTGCCACGCTTCCTGCCTGCTGGATGACCAGCGGCTTCAGAAAGAGTACATTCTGGTCCGTGTGCTAACGGTCAGTCCCGGGGGTGCCAGCGGAATGATCATTCTGTGCAGTTCAACCACAGCTGTTCTGAGGCCTGTGATGCTGCTGTAAAACCTGGTGATGGAAGCCTGTGGCAGGAAAACCCGAGAGACTGTTGAGACGGAGTGGTGTTCCAGGGCAGGGAGGCCGCGGAGGGTTGACAGGCGAAGGAAGGCCAAGGAAGTAGGCAAGGCTTGCGGACCCCTCTTGGAAAGGAGGAGAAGGGGCGTCTAACCCTGGCGGGCGGATGCAGGGCTGGGCGTGGCTTGTCTTGGTGTGTGGTTTTCTGTTCCTGGTTCAGGAGAGGAGACGGTGGCTGTGTGGGCGAGGACAGGAGGCTACTGGGGGAGAGGCTGCAGAGAGACAGAGGGTTGGCTGACGGCCAGGAAAGAGAAGCTCAACAGAGAGATGCTGGCCTTTGAGAGGCAGCTGGTAATTCTGGGGGGCGCGGGATGGACAAGACTTGGGGTGGCAAGGAGGGAAACTGAAGAAATATGCATTTTCTCAGCAAGGTAGGAGCAGAGTTAGCCTGATGAGGCGCTGTTTTGTCAGTATCTCAGGTTTTTCCGGGGAAACTGAGTTAGGTTCCCAATGTAAACAATAAAACTTTAAGCTTTGGTTTTATATCTACTTGCCCATTTGGGGCCCTCACTTTCTTGTGCATGAGTTCTGCACCATCTCATTTTCTAACAATTTAGGAGGCTATAAAACAAAGATCAGGTGACTGAAGCAGACTATTGGCCTTTTTCTGAGGAAAAGCTACATTAAAAAACTCCAGTCGGGCGTCTGAGTGGCTCAGTCGGTTAAGCGTCGGACTCCCGATTTCAGCTCAGGTCAGGATCCCCGGGTCTTGAGATCAAGCCCTGCATGGGGCTCTGCACGGAGCATGAGGCCTGCTTGGGATTCTCCCTCTCCCTCTGCCCCTCCCCCGCTCCTCGCTTGTGCGCAGCACACTCTCTAAAAACAAAAACAGAACCAAAAGCCTCCACTCACTACTGTCATCTTCACCGTTTGTGCTTTTTAAAAACTACCTTTGTAAAATGTTGTTAATTCACCTTTTTTTAACCTTTCGTGTTTCAACATCATGGGAACTGGGGGTGCATGTTACAGCTGATGGTGTATCATCAGCTTTCTTGGCAAAATAATTGTCCCTATGACTAAATAGAAGGTGTCTTAGTCAGGATGGGCTACCATAAGAGAACACCGCAGACTGGGTGGCCTCAACAATAGATACCTATTTCTCACGGTTCTGGAGACTGGAAGCCCCAGATTGAGGTCCCAGCCAATCTGGTTTCTGGTAAGAGCCCTCTTCCTGGCTTGTAGATGGCCACCTTCTTGCTTGTCCTCACATGACCTTTCCTCTATGTGCACATCAAGGAAGAGTTCTTCAGTGTATTTTCTTGGATTTTTTTTTTAAGTAGGCTCCACACCCAACATAGGGCTTGAACTCTTGACCCCAAAATGAAGAGTCATATGCTCTACTGACTGAGCCAGCCAGGTACCCCTCTGCTCTGTTTTCTTATAAAGATATAAGGACATTAATTCTATTGGATTAGGGCCCCACCCTTATGACTTCATTTAATCTTAGTTACCTCCTTATATATAAGCCCCCGCTTCAAACACAGCCACATTGGGACTTAGAGCTTTGACATACGAATTTTGGGAGAGACACAAACATTTAGGCCAAGAAGATGGCATCCCAGATTCCATTAGGTGCTATATAGCCAGCACTAAGATGGAGATAACTCCATCCGCCACAGGAGTTTCAGGTTAAATCTTTTGTCGTATTTATTTTTAATTTTTTAAAATTTAGAATCAGAACTCATATTGACTTTTTAAGGAGATTATGATAAAACCCTGTGAAGGTTAAAAAAATGGTATTTCTAATTCTAAATGAGAAATAATAGACTGTATCCTTATAGGCTTATCTCCGAAGAGACAAACACAGTTATAAAATGGGGGATGAAAACTGGAAAAAAAATGAAACTTTCCAGAACAGTCTGGTTTATTCTGGGCACAGACTTAATAACTCCTGCTGCTAGGAGAGGTACAATTTACTGCCACAGCAAAGCTTAAAATGTCAAACATATTCTTACAAAACACAATGCAAGCTGCCTGCAAATTAGACCATTCTTTCAGCTGGCATGTCTCCTATTTCTGTGCATCTTTCATAATTGCGGCACTTAGAACGGAGAGCCTCTGTGCGTGGTGTAAACATTCAAACCCTACCACCACATCACTTTTCATATGCATGAAGCAGGGGTGGGTCGCTGCCGACAATACAGGGAACTCCAGGATCAGACCTATTATGAGCTCAGTGTCAAAGAAACAAAACTAGCATTGAAGCAAAGGCACAGCAAGGAGAGTGTCAGGGAGCTCTGGTTACAAAGCAAAAGCCTGCCGATCAGAAGGCCAGGCTCAGAGGGCCAGGCCCCGGGGACTCAGCAGGAGGTCACCCGTGCTGCCAGCCTCTGCCAGCATCCAGGTCACGACTCAGAACCAAGAAGGCGGAAGAGCGGTCACTACAGATGTCACCAAATTGGCTTATCCAGAAATGGTCAAGAAGTACTCAAAACCTAATCCCATTTAATGTAGATGCAGACACTCTCCTAAGCCCCAGAGAGCAAAGTTCTCACACTCAGCCCCTATGCGACCAATTAAAAAAATATGTTATTTATAGGATATTTAGAAAGACAATAAAAATAGGTGGTACATGTTAGTAAGATTTACATAAAGGTGATTAAAATAAATAATATCTTTGTCAACCTCCGCTAGTTTTCATTTTTAAAAATTTTACAGGGAGAGAGGGGCAGAGGGAGAGAGAGAATCTTAAGCAGGTTCCAAGCTCAGCGATCCCGTGACCCTGGAATCATGACAGGAGCCGAAATCAAGAGTCGGATGTTCAACCGACTGAGCCACCCGGGCACCTGAACCTCAGCTATTTCTAATGCTACATTATGTGATATAGGTTTTTATTAAAATTGATCTACATTGGGGGTGCCTGCCTCCGACTTCAGCTCAGGTCATGATCTGTGAGTGACCTGTGAGCTCAGGTCATGATCTGTCAGCTCAGGTCATGGTCTGTGAGTTCGAGACCCGCGTCGGGCTCTGTGCTGACAACTCGGAGCCTGGAGCCTGCTTCGGATTCTGTGTCTCCCTCTCTCTCTCTGTCCCTCCCCCACTCATACCTCTGTCTTTCTCTCTCTTTCTCTCAAAAATAAATAAACATTAAAAACAACCTTTTCTTTTAATTGATCTACATTGGAGTTCAGTCCGTATTTATTTAGCACAGGACTTCTCAGACTAACACAGGAGATGGATGGCGCATGCTAACCCCTTCCACCACTCTGGCTTCAGGGGGATGAATCATCCTCTCCGAGATGGGCTTAGCCTGTTTGTTCAGGAGTTGGGCACAGTGGGAAGGTGCCTGCTGGAGGACTCAAGGCCTCCTTTCTCCAGATCACAGGAGCAAGAAATTGAGTTCACAACATGTTCATTACCTTGTTTACCTTTTACAGTGTGTCTCTTTCGATTTTTGCATTATGCGAATATAATCCTCATACAACAAAACGCATTTTAGGATCACGTAGCATTCCTCATCAGTACAGACACCATGGTTAATGCTCCTGAGGTATGGGAGGTGTCCATAATAAAATTCTAGATAGCACGAAAATAAACTTAAGGTACATGAAAAATTGTATCAAGAAGCAGGAATGTTCTATGGGTTTCATGTTAAAAAAAAAAAAAACTGCTTCACTCTAGGGTTCTGAGTAAATTATTTCCTGTATTTGTTTTCTCTCTGAAATGGTCATCTAAAGAGATATGTGTGGTGCCTGGAAATCTTTGGTGAGTTAAATTTAATACTGGTATGTTGGGCAAAAGCATATGTAAAAATCCACCCAAAGGCTCAGGAACAAATGGATTCCATAATGGGACCAGGCACTGTCACAGCTCCGTCTTCGCCTCAGGACCCTAAGGCATCAAAGTCTTGTGCTCAACTCTTGCTTTCCCCTACCATGTGCACACAGCCTGAAGCTCATCAGACCACAGTGAAGGTATAGGGACAAGGACAGTGACGATGTGCTCACCCTAGAGGTTTTTCTTGTGATAGAACTGACATTAAAATGTTAACATTTGACCGATTTCGATTATATTGAACTTTTCTTCACTAATGCACTACACCTAAGTGTATTCCTTTCTACAGAAAGCTGCCCTTTACCGTTGGTAATTTCTGGGGAAGACAAGGCCTCCTGAGTTTTCCACTTTTCTTGTTAATTAAGTGGGAAGCTGTCACTCTCATAGTATTAGAATCACGAATCCACTCAGAATGCCAGAAGAGTATTAAATACATTTTCAGAACACTGTCTTAATTCCATAGAGTGATTGTCAATATGAGCGTAGTAACGGGGACTAAGCTGCTAACAAATTTTAAATTTGTTTTGAAGCACTGTTACAAGTCACTGTATAGGCTGAAGGACCTTGCGTGTAATACAGCTTCTCAAAAAAGACAATGATAAAGATGAGTTTCTATTTTATGTTTTTAAGTTTATTTATTTTGAGAGAAAGGGGGAGAGAGAGACAGTGAGGAGGGGAGAGGTGGAGAGAGAGAGAATCCCAAGCAGGCTCCCCACTGCCTGCTCAGAGCCTCACGTGGGGCTCGATGTAGGGTACGAACCCACAAACCGTGAGATCATGACCTGAGCCAAAACCAAGAGTCGGACGCTTAACCCACTGAGCCACTCGGGCACCCCTAATGAATTTCTATTTTAAATGAGATGTCACCCCAAACACAAAAGACATACATACTAAAACACTATAAAGGCCTGCAGAAGATGAGGCTGGGAAGAGGAACAGAGTGGACAGACCTTCCTGATTGTGGTTCCTTTAATCTAGAAAGCCACTGGCTTGCTCTGTGGAATTTTCCTCTCACAGGCAAACATTAATCCTTTAGAAATTTCTGATTGATTTGTCCTAGAGAGCTACTCTAGCTCCTAGTTCACTACCCAAATCTCTACCTGTTCTCTACTCTGAGGTCTGGGGACATAAGAAGAAATTCGAGTCTGGCATAGAATGTCAGTGCTTGAAAGTTATGTTGCACTTTGGGGATGTTAAAGTACGTTTCTATATGGCAGTCAGTCTTAGACGAGGAAGGGCACTTTATACCTAAGACAAAGTAACACATTCCTGGAGAAGCTAAGCGACTTGCCCAAGGTTGCGCTGAAGTGACAGACCTGGGCCCTGGGTATTCTCGCAGTACAGTATTTTCCATCACACCAAAATGCCCTGAGTTCTACTTCTGAAGTTTTATTTGTGAGGTTTAATGTATTGATGTTCCAGTTTTCGAGCTGCATATTTTATTGACTGAATGAATGTAAAGGAAAAACACGCTCCTGGGAGTCTTCTCTACTCTGAGTACAATGACTTCACCGTTTCACTTCTCGCCAGATGTGATTCTGTGACAGCAGCTAGGTGACCTACAATTTAACTCAGTTGCACAAACATCTACCTGGAGATAGCCTCAGATCCCACACGTTAAGGGTTCAGTCCCACAAGATCCCCTGTCCCCCACGTCAGATGCCAATTGCAAGTCCAGCTTGTCACCTGTGCTTCTGACAGGCTATACGTGAGGTGTTCCCACAACCCCTTCTTGGATTAGATTAATTTGCTGGAGTAGCTCATAGAACTCAGGAAGACACTTTATCTACTAGATTACTGGTTTATTTTAAAAGATATAACTCAGGAAGAGCCAGATAGAAGAGAGACTGAGGGCATGGCCCAGGCCTCACTTAGGCGCCAAACTTCTGTCCCCTTGGAGATTGAGGTGCGTGCCCTCCTGACACATGCCCTCCTGACACTTGTCTACCAACATGGAAGCTCTCTGAACTGTATCCTTCAGGTTTTTTTGAAGGCACAATTGATGAAATCATTGGCCATTGGTATTTTTTTTCTTTCTAAGGTTTTACTTAAATTCAAGTTAGTTAACCTATAGTGTAGTATTGGTTTCCAGAGTAGAATTTAGTGATTCATCACTTACATACAACACCCAGTACTCATCCCAACAAGTGCCCTCCTTAATGCCCATCATGCATCTAGCCCATCCCCCCCACCCAGTGCCCCTCCAGCAGCCCTGAGTTTATTCTCTATAGTTAAGAGTCTCACGGTTTGCCTCCCTCTTTGTTTTTATCTTATTTTTCTTTCCCTTCCCCTATGTTCATCGGTTTTGTTTCTTAAATTCCATATATGAGTGAAATCATTATGATATTTGTCTTTCTCTGGCTGACTTATGTCACTTAGCATAAATACACTCTAGACAGGAAACCAACAAAATCATAGAGAACACAGGCAGCAACCTCTTTGACCTCGGCCATAGCAACTTCTTTCTAGACACATCTCTGGAGGCAAGGGAAACAAAAGCAAAAATGAACTATTGGGATTTCATCAGATGAAAAGCTTCTACACAGGAAAGAAAACAATCAACAAAACTAAAAGGCAACCTACAGAATGGGAGAAGATATTTGGAAATGACATATCGGATAAAGGGCTAGTATCCAAAATCTGTAAAGCACTTACCAAACACAACACCCCAAAATAAATAATCCAGTTAAGAAATGGGCAGAAGACGCCTGGGTGGCTCAGTCGGTTGAGCGTCCGACTTCAGCTCAGGTCAGGATCTCACGGTCCGTGAGTTCGAGCCCCGCATCGGGCTCTGGGCTGATGGCTCAGAGCCTGGAGCCTGCTTCCGATTCTGTGTCTCCCTCTCTCTGACCCTCCCCCACTCATGCTCTGTCTCTCTCTGTCTCAAATAAACGTTAAAAAAAAAAAATTAAAAAAAAAAAGAAATGGGCAGAAGACGGACATCTGGGTGGCTTAGTCAGTTAAGTGTCTGACTTCAGCTCAGGTCATGATCTCACAGTTTGTGGGTTTGAGCCCCACTTTGTGCTGACAGCTAGGAGCCTGGAGCCTGCTTTGGATTCTGTGTCTCCCTCTCTGTCCTTCCCCTACTCACACTGTCTCTATCTCTCAAGAATAAACATTAAAAAAATTATTGAAAAAAAAAAGAAATGGACAGAAGACACAGACACTTCTCCAAAGAAGACGTACAAATGGCCAACAAACACATGAAAAGATACTCAACATCACTCATCAGGGAAATACAAATCAAAACAACAATGAGATACCACCTCACACCTGTCAGAATGGCTACAATTAACAAGTCAGGAAACAACAGATGGTGCCAAGGGTGCAAAGAAAGGGGAGCCCTCTTATGCTGCTGGTGGGAATGCAAACTGGTGCATCCATTCTGTAAAAGAGTGTGGAGGTTCCTCGGAGAGTTAAAGATAGAACTACCCAATGGCCCAGGAATCACCCTGCTAGATATTTTTCCAAAGGATACAAAAATACTGATTTGAAGGGGTACATGCACCCCAATGTTTACAGTAGCACTATCAACAATAACCCAAATTATGGAAAGAGCCCAAGTGTGCGGTGACTGATGAATGGATAAAGAAGATGTGGCGTATGTACAATGCAAATTACTAAGCCGTCAAAAAGAATGCAGTCTTGCCCTTTGCAGTGACATGGATGGCCACTGATGTTTGAACTTAACCTCCGTTCCCTCTCTCTTCTCTGGAGGTCTGGGGGATGGGCCTGTAGTTCCAACCCTCTCCTCCCCTGGCAAGCAGCCCTTCCTTAGGGGCTTTCCAAAGGTTACCTCATTAACATAAACTCAGGTGTGGTTGAAAGGGGTTTGGTATTTATTAATAACAAAAGATACCCATTTCACCTTTATGCTCTGGAGCCACTGCAGGAATATCTAGGGAAAAAAACTAAATATTACAACAAAAGATGTCCCCAGGGCTCTTATATAGGAGATTACAATGGTTTTAGGAGCTATGTGTCAGGAACAGTAGTCAAAGACCAAGTATATGTTTTTTTTAATTTTTTTTAACATTTATTTCAGAGAGAGAGAGAGACAGAGCAGGAGCGGGGGAGGGACAGAACAAGAGAGGGACACAATCTGAGGCAGGCACTAGGCTCTGAGTTGTCAGCACAGAGCCTGACGGAAGCTCGAACTCAGGAGCCGTGAGATCATGACCTGAGCCTAAGTTGGACGCTTAACCGACTGAGCCACGTTTCTTATTATAAATCATAATATCACACCGAATGACTATCTCATGTATTATATGCCCTAACGTATAAGAAAAAAAATTGGAGAAACCCCCACTTACAAAATTACTAAACAAAAAAATGGGGTGGGAAAGAAGGAGGAAATGGATATTGTGGAGAATTTCGGAGAATTTTATAAAAGTCAACTCTTTATTTTCCCCTGAATCTATTGGCAGGTAGTTACAACATTTATATATTATAAGCCTATTTTCATGATCAGATTTATTTTGTGTTTTATGTTTAAATGAGATACTTCCTGTTCATTTATCCAACCAAGATGATTGGGCACCTGCCATACGCCTGGCCATGTGCAGAGTGCTGTGTGTATCCATCAGTGAACCAAAAACACCGGATTCCATGGTGTTTACAAACTAGTTGGGGGAGGCAGGCAAGCAACAACTCCAGCAGGGTGTGGAAATGGAATGTTCTTGTTTTCACTAGTGCGAGAATAGAGAAGTACAGGTGTCAGGTTGGAAAAATGGAGGCCGCACTACTTACATGAACAGAGGGAATTTGATACAGGGAGCTGGTTAAATAGATATTAGAGAGCTTGACATGCACAGTGGGGACAAATGAGGTAGGACAGCAAGAGCACCTGCAGTTGCCACCGAGTGTTGGGGGAACAAAGAGAAGGGAATGGGCTTTTCGGAACCCGGCAGCTTGGAGGAGGGCCTTGCACCTGGGGCCAGACCTGGGTGGGAACTCAGAGGGGCCCGGAGTCGGGGCCAAGACTTCCGAGAAGGGGGCTCTGGCCAGCTAGTGCTGACACCTCAAGAGGTCCTACAAAGGCCCCTGAGCAGTCGGGACACAGATCTCTTGGCGAGGCCACGGTGTCTGGGGTCGAGCGTAAGCCTGAGCAATAGAAAGGTTGGTAGAAGCAGCCTGTGGCAGCAGACCAAGGGGGACTGTTTGGGAAGTACCAGCGCTCTCCCTGAGGGTGGATCACAAGTGTTTGCTTTAGGGGTGCCTCAGTGGCTCTCTCGCTAAAGGGTGGGACTTCGGCTCCGGCTCCGATCATTATCTCTTGGTTTGTGAGTTGGAGCCCAGCATCAGGCTCTGTGCTGACAGCTCAGAGCCTGGAGCCTGCTTCAGATTCTGTGTCTCCCTCTCTGTCTCTGCTCCTCCCCTGGTTGTGCGCTCTCTCTGTCTTTCTCTCTCTCTCAAAAATAAACATTAAAAATTTTTTTTTTTAATTTTTTTTTTTTCAACGTTTATTTATTTTTGGGACAGAGAGAGACAGAGCATGAACGGGGGAGGGGCAGAGAGAGAGGGAGACACAGAATCGGAAACAGGCTCCAGGCTCTGAGCCATCAGCCCAGAGCCTGACGCGGGGCTCGAACTCACGGACCGTGAGATCGTGACCTGGCTGAAGTCGGACGCTTAACCGACTGCGCCACCCAGGCGCCCCAACATTAAAAATTTTAATTCAACAAACAGTTCAAAAAAATTTTTTTTTAATTTTTTTTTCAATGTTTATTTATTTTTGGGACAGAGAGAGACAGAGCATGAACGGGGGAGGGGCAGAGAGAGAGGGAGACACAGAATCCAAAACAGGCTCCAGGCTCTGAGCCATCAGCCCAGAGCCTGACGCGGGGCTTGAACTCACGGACCGCGAGATCGTGACCTGGCTGAAGTCGGACGCTTAACCGACTGCGCCACCCAGGCGCCCCTCAAAAATTTTTTTAAAGAGGTGTTTTCCTTGGACCAGATGTGGGCCACACAAGACAGATGGCATTGGCCCACCGGCTGCACACGATCTCATCCAGAAGGGTGACAAGATGGCAGGTGAAAATGCAGGAGGCGCAGAGCAGGTGACCAGCTGCCGAGGGGCCCTCGTAAGCTGCCAGTGGGACGGTGCACTCGTGTCGGGAAACTGCAGGTCTGAGGTCTGCAGCAACGAGGGTCTGCAAAGAACCAAGGAAGTGTTCCATGGAGGCCTTCAAATGCTCCAGGAAATAGAGAAGCAGCTGTTAGTTCCCACCATGCCAGGAGATCACAGACACCGGCTCACACCAGTCCCTGTCAGAAAGGGACTTTTCTGGCTCCCTGACATCTTCTTGCCAGGAGATGCCACCACAGCACTAAAGGTGTGAAGCCAGCTGGACCTGGGAGTAACAGAGGAGCTCCAAAGCAGAGGCCACCATGCTCCATCTTTCCTGCCACTGGCCTCATGACGACAGCAGGTCCGAGCCAGCCATGAGAAGCTTCAGATTGGAATGAAATGTGGACCGTGGTCTTCTATTGGATGAGGAATCTTCGTTTCAGAAGTAAGGCTGTTTGAGAACAAAGAGGCTTGGAGAACGAGAGCAGTGGAAGTATGAGTGCCACAGAATGGGTCTCCAGGGACATCAAGTCACCTGCAAATCCCCCTTGTCCCACCCGACAGTTCTGCAAGTAAACGTTTCAGGTGGTGGCGAAGGCTGTGGCCGTTAACAAAGCAGAGTGTTGCCGTCCGCAGTGCTGTCTGCTCTGTAGTCAAAGCAATGACTTGGGGTCAGTGGAAAGTGAATGGCACTTCGATGCCACTGCATTATTGGTAAAACAAAAGCATTTAACATCTTTCTTGCATAAAAGGGGGACAACAGCAGTAAAGCTTTTTTTTTTTCCCTGAAAGTATCCCCCCTGACCACTCCACTTGCTGGTTCTAGTATTGTGGTCTAGGATTGACAGCTGTTTTATGATCAGCACGATGGCAGAAAATGGTGCAGTAAGAGGGAAGCCAACAGACAGACACAGTGTTTTTGAAGAACTTTGCCATAAAAGGAAGCAGCGAAATTAGGGCTTAAACTGGGCAATGATCTGTGGTCATGCCTGGAAGGGTTTTTTTTTTTTAAGTTAAGAGATATTGAAGCATATTTTTATACCGATGGGAAAGATACAAGAGCAGAGGGAAAATTGATGGTTGGGAAGCGAGGGGAGAGACCTGCAGGAAGGAAGCGTTGAGCTGTCAGCATACAGCTGATGGGTTTGCTTTATAGGCAAGTATGGACAGCTCATCCCTTATCTCTCTTCCGGGAAGAAGGAGTTTATTAGAACAAATGCAAGTAGGTTAGCAACTGTACTTCTGTGAGCCCATGGAAATCGGAATGTTACACATGCACACCCAAACAAGTTACTTCATATGGATAGCAAGTATTTTGTTGAACATATCACTGTCGAATATATGTATTCCCCAGTCTAAAATTTAGAACTCATTTGGGACTACATCAGATTTAAGACACAATCCTTTCTGCGTCCAAAGACACAATCAACAGAGTGACAAGGCAACCGGTAGGATGGGAGATATTATTGGAAAGCACATATCTAAGAGGTGCATAGCCAGAATATATAAAGAACTCCTACAACTCAACAAGGAAGAAAGAAAAAAAAACAAACAAACTCAATTGCCTGACTTTGAAAATGGGCAAGAGATTTGAAGACATTTCTCCAGAGATGATATGAAAATGGTCAATGTGCATGTGAAAGATGGTCAACATCACGAATTAAGAGAGATGCAAATAAAAATGAGGTATCACTCCACACCAATTAGATACTATTTAAAAAAAAAAAAGAACAGAAAATAACTTGTTGGGAGGATGTAGAACCCATGCATACCATCAGTAGGAATGTAAAATGATGCAGACACAATGGAAAATAGTATGGAGGATCCTCAAAAAATAAAAAATAAAACTACCCTATGACCCAGCAACCCATTTCTGGGTATTTATCCAAAAAGATGGAAAGCAGAATCTTGAGGAGCTTTTTGTACACGCATGTTCTAGCAGAATTATTCACAATAGCCAAAAGGTGGAAGTCACTCAAATGTCCGTTAAGGGATGAGTGGATAAACATTGTGGCATGTACATGCAATGAAATATTATTCAGCCTTAAAAAGGAAGGAAATCCATGGATGAACCTTGAGATCATCATGCCAAATGAAACAAACCAGTTACCAGACAGGGGCGCCTGGGTGGCTCAGTTGGTTAAACGTCTGACTTCAGCCCAGGTCATGATCTCACAGCTCGTGAGTTTGAGCCCCGCATCTGGCTCTGTGCTGACAGCTCAGAGCCTGGAGCCTGCTTTGCATTCTGTGTCTCCCTCTCTCTTTGCCCCTCTCACACTCATGCTCTGTCTCTCTGTCTCCTTCAAAAATAAGTAAACATTAAAAAAAAAAAACAAGACAGATACTGTATGAGACTACTTATATTAGGTATCTAAAGTAGTCAAATTCTTAGAAGGAATGGTGGTTGCTAGGGATTGGGGGTAGGGGAAAAGGGTAGTTATTTAATGGGTAGAGACTTTCAGTTTTGTAGGATGAAATGTTTTGGAGATCTGTTGCAGAACAATGTGAATGTACTAACACTACTAAATTGTACACTTGTAAATGGTGAAGATGATAAGTTTTACATGATTTCATCACAACTAAAAATAATAAGATTTTTTTTAAATTTATAACTTACTATTTGCCTCTTTCTTTTTAAAAGTTGTGAATCAGGGGCTCCTGGGTGGCTCAGTTGGTTAAGTGTCCGATTTCGGCTCAGTTCATGATCTCGCAGTTTGTGCGTTTGAGCCCCGTGTCGGGCTCTGTGCTGACAGCTCAGAGCCTGGAGCCTGTTTCAGATTCTGTGTCTCCCTCTCTCTTTGCCCCTCCCCTGCTCACGCTCTGTCTCTCTCTGTCTTTCAATAATAAATAAATGTTAAAAAAAATTTAGAAGAAAAAAGTTGTGAATCAAACAAAACACTTTTTAACTGATGCTTCTAGCCGTTTTGGGAGCTCATTCATTCCTTTAGTTGGCAATTTTCTGCCACCACCAGATCTGCCGGATACAGTAGTATGTGTTAAGAGATATTATGGATGAAGAGATAAGTCAGGTGTGGTCATACAGAGCTGAAAGTCAAGTTGGAGGAAACAAACACATAAATTAGTGAGTGCCAGGTTTTTCCAGTTCCATGTGACCCATGGTTCCTAACTGTAAGCAATAGAAGCTGGCTCTGGCACTGATTAGGGTTTTTTTTTTAAATTTTTTTTTTCAACGTTTATTTTTTTTGGGACAGAGAGAGACAGAGCATGAACGGGGGAGGGGCAGAGAGAGAGGGAGACACAGAATCCAAAACAGGCTCCAGGCTCTGAGCCATCAGCCCAGAGCCCGACGCGGGGCTCGAACTCACGGACCGCGAGATCGTGACCTGGCTGAAGTCGGACGCTTAACCGACTGCGCCACCCAGGCGCCCCTGAATAGGAATTTATTGAAAGCATATGAACGTCCTAGAAAGACAACCAGACTTAGAAAGTAAGTACACCTTAGGGCAGCTCCAGAACTCAAGACCGTGAGGTCCAATTGTCAGCGTGACCAGTGACCGGGACCTACTGCCACAGATGCAGAGTTCTGCCATACGAGGCTCCCCTGCCATGGTAATCCCTTGTGTGTGAAAACCTCTAAACCCGCAAACCCAGAGGCATAACGGAGAGAAAAAATTTAAAAATTAATTAGATTGAATTATTACTGGCATTGCTCTACATTTTCGCTCCACTCCTACCTCACGTTTCCTGGACCCAAGACCCAGTGGAAAAAGAGTGCCACATATCACATAGATCAGAATAATATATACAAAGCCACATCTCAAGGTCAGAAGATGTTGTTTTCCACTTGTACCTTAAATGAGTCTTTCTTAGGCCATCCTCCCGTTAGAATAGCCAAGGATTTCTAGGTGATTGGGTCCATGGTAAGATCAGTGATGGGCATCATTTATTACTTGACTTCTTTCACTGTAAGGTAAATTTCTTGGTCCAGAAAATTCTTGTGTGAAATACCATGTATTTGTTTCATTAACACCATGTGAGGCACCCAGAATGGACCAAACAATGGCCACCATGGGGCCAGTGCTGATGTGTATCTATGTAATAAGGGGAGGTACAAGGGAGCATGGGGAGGTAAATCCAGCTGGGGAACAGGAAAGGCTTCGTAGGGAATATGGCACAAGCTGACCCTTCAAAGATAATCATGTCTTTCAGGAAGTCTATGGGAGCAAGGTTTATCCAGGCAGAGGGAACAGATGCACAAAAAGAATGAAGACATCAAAGGTCTAAAGCATTCAGAGACTCTTAGGTCCTAAAGGTAGAGCAGTGGCACTCGATAAGGAGTTTGTCCTTGACTACAAATAAGCTAAGTCACTGAAACGATTCCCTTAACCTTTATCATATCAAGTTTCTCAATGAAAGAAACAATCATTGATCCACGTTCTGGTACAAAGTCTATCTCATGGTAACAGTTTGCTGACTGGCTACTTTGAGTGGAACATCATGGGGGGAAAAGCAGGGTAGTGGGCTGGGGTCAGATCGCAGAAGGCTTTGGGACATGCTGAGGTATTTGGACTCTCTCTTCCAGTCTGAAGAGGAGTGAGACATGACCATGATCGTGCTGTTGAGGATGAATTTCAGAGCCCAGAGCTGTGAAGGCTGAGGGTCTGGTGGGTTTGGAAACCATTGTGTTAATCTGATCCCCAAAACTCAGTTCTTTATTCCAGTGTTGGTTTGCAATCAATCTGTAGTAGCAGAATGAAAAAATTAAAGGACGTTCAGCCAGTTTTTCACAAAACTAAAGTTTATTCAATTTTAAAGGACTTCTTTAGTTCGAAATTATGGCTTCCCAACTTTTGGGAGGGGGGGTAAATTATCCATTCTTCTGTGCAATTATGGTGACAGTAAATAATAGGCTTTAAAAATGTGTGTGTGTGTGTGTGTCCTAGTCTTCAAGTAAAGAACCAACTGGTCCCTCTTGTTCTCCAGATGCCCTTCTGAGTTTTTGTGGGGTTTTTTTGAAGGGAGGGGGGTTGTCTGTGAAACCCACAAGAGTGGGAACTCCAAGCTGAGGCAATGGAGAAGAAGGTGGGAGGCACATGAGAGGAGAGATGCAGGTTCAATCTACAGGATAAGATGTTTGACATTACAGATCCTACTATACTTCCTATGCATGTAACTCTCTTCCTGAACCTCAAATAATCAGATTTCTTTTCAGAACAACCTCATGCATACCTCTTTTGAATCAATTATATGATAAACATATTTAAGACTATATAATTGTCCTCACATTTATCCCCTTAATTCTGTTCTTAGAAAGTCATCGGATGTTGTCTTCTTTTATATTGATACTGTGGTCCTCATGTCAAACTCCTTCTTGCACAGTCATTTGACAGCAAGAGGAGTGTGGGATTTCTCATCGCCTGACCTGCTGAAACCTTCTTTCCTTAGAGGAAGGAAGATGGGTCATGTTCCACTTCTCCACTGGTGTTGCCTTCAGTAACTCTGGAACAATCCTCTTGCAAGCTGCCATTCTGGAGATCCTATATTACCTTTATCTGAACACAGACTAGAGCTGGTTTTGTCAAACCACCAGCAGCAGCAAATGCCTGGCAGAAGCAGGGTGCTGTGTTTTCCTTTTTTTCTTGAAGCTCACACTTGATTTCCTGGCAGTCTCTAATCTACAAAATCAAAATGAACTGTAATGGAGTTCAATGAATCTGGCCTAGTCGTTCATTGCCTGTAGACGAGCAATCTTCGACAATGGATCTCATCATCAATATTGTGCTGTGAGTTCTTATTTCCTACTTTGTATTCTCCTCCTGTGACCACCCCTCTCCCTCACATACTCATGCTCCTCATCCAGATATCACCTTCCCTTCCTTCACTGAGATGCTGGAGATAGTATCTTGCTCCTAAATGAAGTCAACTTAGACATGTAATCTTTGAAAATTTTCAAGGAAAACAAAGTATTCTTTGGGAATATTTGCCCTCTTTCCCCTTCTTAGATATACTTCCCTCATGTCCACATTCTTTCAACATACATTTACTCCGGGGTAACCTTTGGACCCTGTTGGGCTTAAAGAGAGGGTCATATTCTCCTAATGCTACACATTGTGTTATTTGGAAGCCCTGACTTTGTTCTGCTCATGAGATTTTAATTAGAAATGCCTGTTGTTCCCTTTCCTACCATTTCTACTGTAATCTCTCTGGTGTATCATTAAGGGGTTCTGTGTAGGGTAGGGAATATTCATGAGAACAGCATCCTGTTTCACTTGCCTTATTACAGAGAGGGGCTAATACTCAAAGTGTCACTCCAAATCATGAAAGCTAACACCGCTTGCTGTCTATATTTTTCTATCAGTAAAGCATGTGCCTGCCTCGTACTGTTATCATTTAGCTGTTCTGTGTTACTCTCGTGTTAGCCTATAGCTCCTTGAGAGGAGGGACCACCCATCTTCTGCTCTTCTCATAGCTACCAAAGCAACTGTTGCCTAGTCGGGGCTCAGTCAGTATTTCTTGAATTAAATTTAATTATGGTGGAGCTCTAACAGCAGCCCATGGCTAGCCTTTCCTCTAATACCAGCCTGTGTGGGGGTTAAATATTGGGGCTCCTTGGTGTTCTAACCCCATTCCATTTCTTAATTCTGCATAATCTCTTCTGATTTAATCCACTCCCCTGGTGCTAACTGCCAAGACCTAGGATAATGATTTTTAAATGATCTGTAGTCCAGCCTGTGTTGTCTGGAGCTTTGTATCCACCTTACTTTGTTGTCTTCCAAACACCACAGAAACAATATATCCAGGTCTGAACCCTCCCTCTGATTATTCCCTATGATGGTGGACCTTAGCACCATCTAAAGGGCCATCTTTTTTATTCTTCTATTCCTTTCTACACATATTTATACAAGAGATATTTACTGAGCACTGTGTAAATTGCAATATCAGACAAAGATTCAGCCATCATAAGCTCCACTGTCCCTACCTAGAAAATGCTGCAGTAAGAGAACATAAGGAATATGTACGAACAGCCCATGCTGGTATAAGAAATACAGCGTGTTACTGATCATGGCATTTCAAAGTCAGTTACCAATGTCTAGTCCTTCTTATCCTATTTCCTGCAGACAGGTAAATTTTTTAAGTTTATTTATTTTTGAGAGAGAGAGAGAGAGAGGTGCAGAGAGAGAGGGAGAGAGAATCCCAAGCAGACTCTATACCATCGGTACAGAGCCCAACACAGGGCTCGAACTCACAGAGCCACGATATCATGACCTGAGCTGAGACCAAGAGCCGGACGCACAACCAACTGAGCTCCTGCAGACACGTGAATCTTAAATAACCTTGATATATTCACATGTGTTCCAAAGGAACTGTTTATCAGTTTATATATGGTCATTACCAAAGTTTCAATTTGTTTGCCTTTCACTCTCTCTCCCACTTTGTTTTAGGATGGGGATGGTACATCTTCCTGTGTAAGATTATTATTACTGCTTCCTCTTCAGCGTGCTCTTTGCCTTAACTCTTCATCAGTCCCCCAATCCTATTAATTTGATCCTTCCTTCTTAATATCTCTTGAATTTGACCTTACATACATAATACTTCAAATAATTAACCAAATATTTAACTTTCTCTGTCTTCGTGGTGAACCTGGCCAGGCAACACGAGCCTACACTATTTCCGAAGGAGATTTTTAAAAATTTAATTCCAGTATAGTTAACATTCAATGTTATATTAGTTTCAGTTGTACAATATAGTAATTTAGGAATTCCATACATCACCCAGTGCTCATCACAAGGGCACTCCTTAATCCCCGTCACTTATTTAACCCATCCCCTCCAGCCCACCTCCCCTCTGGCAAACTATCAGTTTGTTCTTTATAGTCAAGAGTTGGTATCTCAGTTTGTCTCTTTTTTCCCTTTGTCTTTTGTTTTTTTAAGTTCCACATATGAATGAAATCATACAGTATCTCTCTTTCTCTGACTTACTTCGCTCTAGTTCCATCCATGTTGTTGCAAATGGCAAGATTTCATTCTTTTTATGGCTGAGTAATATTCCATTATGTGTATATTCTGCTTCTTTTTCCATTCATCAATCACTGGACACGGGCTGCTTTCATAGCTTAGCTATTGTAAATAATGCTGCTATAAACATCGGGGTGCATGTATCCCTTTGAATTAGTGTTTTTGTACATTTTGGGTAAATACCACTATTGTGATTACTAGATTGTAGGGTAGTTCTATTTTTAACTTTTAAAAAATGTTTATTTTGAGAGAGAGAGAGCATGTGTGAGCTGGAAAGGGACAGAGAGAGAGGGAAAGAGTGAATCCCAAGTAGGCTCCCTGCTGTCCGTGCAGAGCCTGATACAGGGCTGATCCCACAAACCTTGAGATCATGTCCTGAGCCCAAATCAAGAGTCAGACGCTTACCCAACTGAGCCACCCAGGCACCCCTATTTTCAACTTTTTGAGAAACCTCTGCACTGCCTTCCCCAGTGGCTGCACCGGTTTGCATTCTGACCAACAGTGCAAAGTAGTTCCTTTTTCTCCACATTTTCCTCAACACCTGTTGTTTCTTGTTTTGTCAATTTTAGCCATTCTGACAGGTATGAAGTGATAGCTCATTATAGTTTTGATTTGCATTTTCCTGATGATGAGTGGGCGTTCAGCATCTTTTCATGTGTCTGTTGGTGATGTGTATGTCTTCTTTGGAGAAGTGTCTGTTCAGGTCTTCAGCCCATTTTTAAATTGGATTATTTGTTTTTGGAGGTGGGGTTAGGGTTAGAGTCAGTAGGGTTAGGGTGTGGGAATGCATAAGTCCTTTTTATATTTTGGATACTCACCCTTTATCCGATATGTCATTTGCAAATATCTTCTCCCATCAGTAGGCTGCCTTTTAGTTTTGTTGATCATTTCCTTTGCTGAGCAGAAGCTGTTTGATTTTGACGAAGTCCCAATAGTTTATTTTTACTTTTGTTTCCCTTGCCTCAGGGGATAGATCTAGAAAAATCTTGCTATGGCTGATGTCAGAGAAATTACTGCCGTGCTCTGTTCCCAGAGTTTTATGGTCTCACGTCTCACATTTCAGTCCTTAATCATTTTAAGTTTAATTTTGTGTATGGTGTAAGAAAGTGTTCCAGTTATATTATGTTGCATGTAGCTGTCCAGTTTTCCCACCACCATTTGTTGAAGAGACTGTCTTTTTCCATTGGTTGTTCTTTCCACCTTTGTTGAAGACTAATTGGCCATAGAATTGTGGGTTTATTTCTGGATATTCTCTTCACTATTTATTTTGTGCCAGTGCTATACAGTTTTGATTGCTACAGCTCTGTAATAGAGCTTGAAGTCTGGAGTTGTGATACCTCCAGCTGTGCTTTTCATTTTCAAAATTACTTTGGCCGTTCAGGGTCTTTTGTGGTTCGACACAAATTTTAAGATTGTTTGTTTTAGCTCTGTGCAAAATGCTTATTGGTATTTTGATAGAGAATGCATTAAATCTGTAGAAAGACATTTTAACAATATTTGTTCTTCCAATCCACGAGCATGGAATGTCTTTCCATCTCTTTGTGTCGTCTTCAATTTCTTTCATCAGTGTTTTATAGTTTTCAGAGTACAGGTCTTTCACCTGTTTGTTCCTAGGTATTTTATTGCTTTTGGTGCAATTGTAAGTGGGACTGTTTTCTTAATTTCTCTTTCTGCTGCTTCATTATTAATGTATAGAAATTCGACAGATTTCTGCACACTGATTTTGTATCGTGAGACTTTACTGAATTCACTTATCAACTTTGGTAAATTTTTCGGTGTAGTCTTTAGGGTTTTCTATATAGAGTATCATGTCATCTGCAAATACTGGAGGTTTGACTTCTTTACCAATTTGGATGCCTTTTATTTCTTTTTCTTGTCTGATTGCTGTGGCTAGGACTCTCTCCTGTACTATGTTGGATAACAGTGGTGAGAATGGACGTCCTTGTCTTGTTCCTGACCTTAGGGGGAAAGTTATCAGTTTTTCCCCTTGAGGATGATGTTTGCTGTGGGTTTTTCATACGCGGCCTTTATTATGTCCTCTTATAGTTGTATTTTTGTGGTGTTGGTTGTTATTTCTCCTATTTCATTTGTAATTTTATTTCTTTGAATCTTTTCTCTGTTTTTTGATGAGTCTGGCTAGAGGTTTATGAATTTAGTTTATCTCTTCAACGAACCAGCTCCTGGTTTCCTTTATCTGTTCCACTCTGTGTTTTTTTTTGTTTTGTTTTTATTTTCTATATTATTTATTTCTGCCTTAATCTTTATTATTTCCTTCCTTCTGCTGGTTTTGGGTTGTTTGTTGTTCTTTTCCCAGATGCTTTAAGTGTAAGGTTAGGTTGTTTATATTGAGATATGTTCCCTCTAAAACTACTTTATTGAGCACTTTTATCATGAATGGATGTTGTACTTTTTCAAAAATTTTTTTCCACATCTATTGAAATGATCATATGGCTTTTTGTCTTTTCTCTTATTTTTTTTTTTAAATTTTTTTTTCAACGTTTTTATTTATTTTTGGGACAGAGAGAGACAGAGCATGAACGGGGGAGGGTCAGAGAGAGAGGGAGACACAGAATCGGAAACAGGCTCCAGGCTCTGAGCCATCAGCCCAGAGCCTGACGCGGGGCTCGAACTCCCGGACCGCGAGATCGTGACCTGGCTGAAGTCGGACGCCTAACCGACTGTGCCACCCAGGCGCCCCATGTCTTTTCTCTTATTGATGTGATGTCTCATGTTGATTGATTTGCAAATATTGAACCGCCCTTGCATACCAGGAATAAATCCCACTTGGTCGTGAATGCCTTTTTAAAATGTATTGTTGGATATGGTTTGCCAGTATTTTGCTGAGGACTTTTGTTATCTCTGTTCATCAAAGATATTGGCCTGTAAATCTCTTTTTTCCTGGTGTCTTTATCTGGCTTTGGTATTAGGGTAATTATGGCCTCATAGAATGAATTTGGAAGTTTTCCTTTCTCTTCTCTTTTTGGAATAGTTTAAGAAGAATAGGTATTAACTCTTCTTTAAATGTTTGGTAGAGTTGGCCTGTGAAACTGTTTGGTCCTGGACTTTTGTTCATTTGAAGTTTTTTGATTATTGATTCAATCTCCTTGTTGGTAATCAGTATATTCAAATTCATTGTTTAGTAGCATATTATTTAGCCTTCATTTATTTGGGTACTTTCCAGACTTTCTCTTGTGGTTGATTTCTAGTTTCATAGTGTTGTGGCTGTAAAATATGCATGGTTTGACTTCAGTCTTCTTGGATTTGTTGAGACTGTTTTGTGGCCTGCCATGTAAACTATTCTGGAGAATGTTTCGTGTGCCCTTGAAATGAATGTGTATTCTGCTGTTTTAGAATGGAATGTTCTGAATATATCTATTACATTCACCTGGTCCAATGTATCATTCATAGTCACTGTTTCTTTATTGATTTTCTGTTTTGATGATCCATTAATATAAATGGGGGTGTTAAAGTCCCCTACTATTATTGCATTACCATTGATTACTTCCTTGTGTGTTATTAGCTGCTTTATGTATCTGGATGGTCCCATGTTGGATGAATATTTACAATTGTTATATCTTCTTGTTGGATTGTCCCCTTTATTATTATATAGTGTCCTTTGTCTCGTTTCAGTCTTTGTTTTATTTATTTATTTTTTTTTTACGTTTATTTATTTTTGGGACAGAGAGAGACAGAGCATGAACGGGGGAGGGGCAGAGAGAGAGGGAGACACAGAATCGGAAACAGGCTCCAGGCTCTGAGCCATCAGCCCAGAGCCTGACGCGGGGCTCGAACTCACGGACCGCGAGATCGTGACCTGGCTGAAGTCGGATGCTCAACCGACTGCGCCACCCAGGCGCCCCCAGTCTTTGTTTTAAAATCGATTTTGTCTGATATAGGTATTGCTACTCTGGTTTTCTTTGGACATCCATTTGTATGATAAATGTTTCTCCACCCCCTCACTTCCAATCTGCAGGTGTCTTTAGGTCTAAAATGAGTTGTCTGTAGGAGGCATATAGATAGGTCTCATTTTTTATCCATTCTTTCACCCTGTGTCTTTGGATTGGAGCATTTAGTCCATTTCCATTCAAGGTTATTATTTTATTACTTGTTTTGTCGTTATTTCTGAAGTTTTTCTCTGATCCTTTCTTCCCCTTTTTTCATGGTTTGCTGGTTTTCTTTAGTGATAGATTTGTCTTTATTCTTTGCATAGCTGTTGCTGATTTTTGATTTGTGGTTACCATTTAAATTTCTATATAACCTCTTTGGCATGTAGCAGTCTGCATCAAGTTGATGGCTGTTTAAGTTTGAATCCATTCTTTTCTCCTTTCCTCTCCAGGTTTTAGGTATATGGTTTCATATTTTACATCTTTTATTTTGCTGGTTCTTTGATTTTTTACAGAAATATACATTTTCATTGCTTTTGCTTTTCCTCCTTTTATATGTCAGTTTTGGTCTTCCCTTTCCACTGAGAGTCCCCTTTAATATTTCTGATAAGGTTGCTTTAGTAGTCACGAACTCCTTTAGGTCTTGTTTGTCTGGGAAACTCTTTATCTCTCCTTCTATTCTGAGTGATAGCCTTTTTGGATAGATACTTGGCTGCAGGTTTTTACTATTCCGCACTTTGACTATATCATGCCACTTCCTTCTGGCCTGCCAGGTTTCTGCTGAAAAAACTGCTAGTTTTCCCTTGTAAATGTCTTCTTTTGTATTGTTGCTTTTATTTTTTTTTCTTTATCACTACATTTTACCTTTTTAATTACAATGTGTCTTAGTGTGTATCTGCTTTTCTTGATTTTTGGTGGGGGGGGGTGGTTCTCTGTGCCTTTGGATCTGGATGTCTGTTTCCTTCCCCAGATGAGGGAAGTTTTCACCTATGATGTTTTCAAATACATTGTCTCCCTCTTTCTCTTTTTCTTCTGGGATCCCTATAATAGGAATGTTATTACATTTGATGGAGTCACTGAATTCCCTAAGTCTATTCTCGTTTTGCATAATTCTTTTTTCTCTCTTTTGTTCAGCTTGCTTACTTTCCATTACCCTGTCTTCCAGATCATTAATTTGTTCCTCTTCTTCTTCCAGCCTGCCATTCATTCCATCAAGCCTGTTTCTTGTTTTGTTTATTGAACCCGTTCTCTGCTGTGTTATTCTTAATCTCTGTGTGAAGGGTCTCACCAATGTCTTCCACTCTTTTCTCAAGTCCACTGAGTACCTTTCTGATCATTACTTTAGATTTCCGAAGGAGACTTTCAAATTCCAATCAAATTTTGTCGTTTCTCTTGTTGAAATACTTCAATGGTTCCTCATTATGTTCAGGACAAAATCCAGACTCCCTAGAATGCTAAACTAAGACCTATGAGATCTGACTGTTACCTACTCTTCCAGCCCCTCCTGTCCTTTCTCCTTTCCCCAAGATGGAGAGTTAAGAGTGTGAACTCTGGAATCTAACTTTCTAGGTTGAGATCCTGGCTCTGCCACTTACTGGCACCGTAACTTTGGAAAGTCACTAATATTCTCTGTGCCTTGGTTTTCTTACTGTAAAATGGGGTACATACTAGTTCCTGTTTCACATAGTTATTGGGTAGATTCTTTTTTTTTTTTAACTAAGGCACCCAGGTGCCCCTTTACAATTTTTTGATTTTTATTTTTTTCAATATATGAAATTTATTGTCAAATTGTTTTCCATACAACACCCAGTGATCATCCCAAAAGGTGCCCTCCTCAATACCCATAACCCACCCTCCCCTCCCTCCCACCCCCCCATCAACCCTCAATTTGTTCTCAGTTTTTAACAGTCTCTTATGCTTTGGCTCTCTCCCACTCTAACCTCTTTTTTTTTTCTTCCCCTCCCCCATGGGTTTCTGTTAAGTTTGTCAGGATCCACATAAGAGTGAAAACATATGGTATCTGTTTTTCTCTGTATAGCTTATTTCACTTAGCATCACACTCTCCAGTTCCATCCACGTTGCTACAAAAGGCCGTATTTCATTCTTTCTCATTGCCACGTAGTATTCCATTGTGTATATAAACCACAATTTCTTTAGCCTTTCATCAGTTGACGGACATCTAGGCTTTTTCCATAATTTGGCTATTGTTGAGAGTGCTGCTATAAACATTGGGGTACAAGTGCCCCTATGCATCAGTACTCCTTTATCCCTTGGGTAAATTCCTAGCAGTGCTATTGCTGGGTCATAGTGTAGGTCTACTTTTCATTTTTTGAGGAACCTCCACACTGTTTTCCAGAGCGGCTGCACCAATTTGCATTCCCACCAACAGTGCAAGAGGGTTCCCGTTTCTCCACATCCTCGCCAGCATCTATAGTCTCCTGATTTGTTCATTTTGGCCACTCTGACTGGCGTGAGGTGATATCTGAGTGTGGTTTTGATTTGTATTTCCCTGATGAGGAGCGACGTTGAGCATCTTTTCATGCGCCTGTTGGCCATCCGGATGTCTTCCTTAGAGAAGTGTCTATTCATGTTCTGCCCATTTCTTCCCTGGATTATTTGTTTTTCGGGTGTGGAGTTTGGTGAGCTCTTTATAGATTTTGGATACTAGCCCTTTGTCCGATATGTCATTTGCAAATATCTTTTCCCATTCCGTTGGTTGCCTTTTAGTTTTGTTGGTTGTTTCCTTTGCTGTGCAAAAGCTTTTTATCTTCATAAGGTCCCAGTAGTTCATTTTTGCTTTTAATTCCCTTGCCTTTGGGGATGTGTCAAGTAAGAGATTGCTACAGCTGAGGTCAGAGTGGTCTTTTCCTGCTTTCTCCTCTATGGTTTTGAAGGTTTCCTGTCTTATATTCAGGTCCTTTATCCATTTTGAGGTTTTTTTTGTGAATGGTGTGAGAAAGTGGTCTAGTTTCAATCTTCTACATGTTGCTGTCCAGTTCTCCCAGCACCATTTGTTAAAGAGACTGTCTTTTTTCCATTGGATATTCTTTCCTGCTTTGTCAAAGATTAGGTGGCCATACTTTTTGGGTCTAGTTCTGGAGTTTCTATTCTATTCCAATTGGTCTATGTGTCTGTTTTTGTGCCAATACCATGCTGTCTTTATGATTACAGCTTTGTAGTAGAGGCTAAAGTCTGGGACTGTGATGCCTGCTGCTTTGGTCTTCTTCAAAATTACTTTGGCTATTCGGGGCCTTTTGTGGTTCCATAGGAATTTTAGGATTGCTTGTTCTAGTTTCGAGAAGAATGCTGGTGCAATTTTGATTGGGATTGCATTGAATGTGTAGATAGCTTTGGGTAGTATTGACATTTTGACAATATTCATTCTTCCAATCCATGAGAATGGAATGTTTTTCCATTTCTTTGTATAACTTCTTCAATTTCCTTCATAAGCTTTCTATAGTTTTCAGCATACAGATCTGTTACATCTTTGGTTAGATTTATCCCTAGGTATTTTATGCTTCTTGGTGCCATTGTGAATGGGATCAGTTCCTTTATTTGTCTTTCTGTTGCTTCATTATAGTGTATAAGAATGCAACTGATTTCTGTACATTGATTTTGTATCCTGCAACTTTGCTGAATTCATGTATCAGTTCTAGCAGACTTTTGGTGGAGTCTATTGGATTTTCCATGTATAGTATCATGTCATCTGCAAAAAGTGAAAGCTTAACTTCATCTTTGCCAATTTTGATGCCTTTGATTTCCTTTTGTTGTCTGATTGCTGATGCTAGCACTTCCAACACTATGTTAAACCACAGCGGTGAGAGTGGACATCCCTGTCGTGTTCATGACCTCGGGGGGAAAGCTCTCAGTTTTTCCCCACTGAGGATGATGTTAGCTGTGGGCTTTTCATAAATGGCTTTTATGATGTTTAAGTATGTTCCTTCTATCCCAACTTTCTCAAGGGTTTTTATTAAGAAAGGGTGCTGAATTTTGTCAAATGCCTTTTCTGCATTGATTGACAGGATCATATGGTTCTTATCTTTTCTTTTAGTAATGTGATGTATCACGTTGATTGATTTGTGAATGTTGAACCAGCCCTGCAGCCCAGGAATGCATCCCACTTGATCATGGTGAATAATTCTTTTTATATGCTGTTGAATTCGATTTGCTAGTATCTTGTTGAGAATTTTTGCCTCCATATTCATCAGGGATATTGGCCTGTAGTTCTTTTTTCACTGGGTCTCTGGTTTAGGAATCAAAGTAATACTTGCTTCATAGAATGAGTCTGGAAGTTTTCCTTCCCTTTCTATTTCTTGGAATAGCTTGAGAAGGATAGGTATTATCTCTGCTTTAAACGTCTGTTAGAACTCCCCTGGGAAGCCATCTGGTCCTGGACTCTTATTTGTTGGGAGATTTTTGATAACCGATTCAATTTCTTTGCTGGTTATGGGTCTGTTCAAACTTTCTATTTCCTCCTGATTGAGTTTTGGAAGTGTGTGTGTGTTTAGGAATTAGTCCATTTCTTCCAGGTTGTCCAGTTTGTTGGCATATAATTTTTCACAGTATTCCCTGATAATTGTTTGTATCTCTGAGGGATTGGTTGTCATAATTCCATTTTCATTCATGATTTTATTTGGGTCATCTCCCTTTTCTTTTTGAGAAGCCTGGCTAGAGGTTTATCAATTTTGTTTATTTTTTCAAAAAACCAACTCTTGGTTTCGTTGATCTGCTCTACAGTTTTTTTAGATTCTATATTGTTTATTTCTGCTCTGATCTTTATTATTTATCTTCTTCTGCTGGGTTTAGGCTGTCTTTGCTGTTCTGCTTCTATTTCCTTTAGGTGTGCTGTTAGATTTTTTATTTGGGATTTTTCTTGTTTCTTGAGATAGGCCTGGAATGCAATGTATTTTCCTCTCAGGACTGCCTTTGCTGCATCCCAAAGCATTTGGATTGTTGTATTTTCATTTTCGTTTTTTTCCATTTATTTTTTAATTTCTTCTCTAATTGCCTGGTTGACCCACTCATTCTTTAGTAGGGTGCTCTTTAACCTCCATGCTTTTGGAGGTTTTCCAGACTTTTTCCTGTGGTTGATTTCAAGCTTCATAGCATTGTGGTCTGAAAGTATGCATGGTATGATTTCAATTCTTTTATACTTATGAAAGGCTGTTTTGCGACCCAGTATGTGATCTATCTTGGAGAATGTCCCATGTGCACTCGAGAAGAAAGTATATTCTGTTGCTTTGGGATGCAGAGTTCTAAATATATCTGTCCAGTCCATATGATCCAATGTGTCATTCAGGGCCCTTGTTTCTTTATTGACCGTGTGTCTAGATAATCTATCCATTATTGTAAGTGGAGTGTTAAAGTCCCCTGCAATTACCACATTCTTATCAATAAGGTTGCTTGTGTTTATGAGTAATTGTTTTATATATTTGGGCGCTCCGGTATTCGGCGCATAGACATTTATAATTGTTAGCTCTTCCTGATGGATAGACCCTGTCACTATTATATAATGTCCTTCTTCATCTCTTGTTACAGCCTTTAATTTAAAGTCTAGTTTGTCTGATATAAGTATGGCTACTCCAGCTTTCTTTTGGCTTCCAGTAGCATGATAAATAGTTCTCCATCCCCTCACTCTCAACCTGAAGGTGTCCTCAGGTCTAAAATGAGTCTCTTGTAGACAGCAAATAGATGGGTCTTGTTTTCTTTTATCCATTCTGATACCCTATGTCTTTTGGTTGGCACATTTAGTCCATTTACATTCAGTATTATTATTGAAAGATACGGGTTTAGAGTCATTGTGATGTCTGTAAGTTTTATGCTTGTAGCGATGTCTCTGGTACTTTGTCTCACAGGATCCCCCTTAGGATCTCTTGTAGGGCTGGTTTAGTGGTGATGAATTCCTTCAGTTTTTGTTTGTTTGGGAAGACCTTTATCTCTCCTTCTATTCTAAATGACAGACTTGCTGGATAAAGGATTCTCGGCTGCATATTTTTTCTGTTCATCACATGGAAGATCTCCTGCCATTCCTTTCTGGCCTGCCAAGTTTCAGAAGAAAGATCAGTCACGAGTCTTATAGGTCTCCCTTTATATGTTAGGGCACTTTTATCCCTTGCTGCTTTCAGAATTTTCTCTTTGTCCTTGTATTTTGCCAGTTTCACTATGATATGTCGTGCAGAAGATCGATTCAAGTTACGTCTGAAGGGAGTTCTCTGTGCCTCTTGGATTTCAATGCCTTTTTCCTTCCCCAGATACTGGAAGTTCTCAGCTATGATTTCTTCAAGTACACCTTCAGCACCTTTCCCTCCCTCTCCCTCCTCTGGAATACCAATTATGCATAGATTATTTCTCTTTAGTGTATCTCTTAGTTCTCTAATTTTTCCCTCATACTCCTGGATTTTTTTCTCTTTTTCTCAGCTTCCTCTTTTTCCATAATTTTATGTTCTAGTTCACCTATTCGCTCCTCTGCCTCTTTAATCCGAGCTGTGGTCGTTTCCATTTTATTTTGCAGCTCATTTATAGCATTTTTTAGCTCCTCCTGACTATTCCTTAGTCCCTTGATCCCTGTAGCAATAGATTCTGTGCTGTCCTCTATACTGTTTTCAAGCCCAGTGATTAATTTTATGACTATTATTCTAAATTCACTTTCTGTTATATTGTTTAAATCCTTTTTGATCAGTTCATTAGCTGTTGTTATTTTCTGGAGATTCTTTTGAGGGGAATTCTTCCATTTGGTCATTTTGGATAGTCCCTGGAGTGGTGCGGGACTGCGGGGCACTTCCCCTGTGCTGTCTTGAATAACTTGCGTTGGTGGGTGGGCCGCAGTCAGTCCTGATGTCTGCCCCCTGCCCACTGCTGGGGCCACAGTCAGACTGGTGTGTACCTTCTCTTCTCCTCTCCTAGGGGCAGGATTCACTGTGGGGTGGCGTGGCCCGTCTGGGCTACTTGCACACTGCCAGGCTTGTGGTGCTGGGGATCTGGCGTACTAGCTGGGATGGGTAGGCAAGGTGCACGGTGGGGGGGGGGGGGGCAGGCTTAGCTCGCTTCTCCTTAGGTGATCCACTTCAGGACGGGCCCGGTGGCGGCGGGAGGGAGTCAGACCCGCCGCCGGAGGGGTGGCTCCACAGAAGCACAGCATTGGGTGTTTGCACGGTGCGAGCAAGTTCCCTGGCAGGAACTGGTTCCCTTTGGGATTTGGGCTGGGGGATAGGCGAGGGAGATGGCGCTGGCAAGCGCCTTTGTTCCCCGCCAAGCCGAGCTCTGTCGTCCGGGGCTCAACGACTCTCCCTCCCATCGTCTTCCAGCCTTCCCTCTCTCCGAGCAGAGCTGTTAACTTAGAACCTTCCAGATGTTAAGTCCCGCTTGCTGTCCAAACACACTCCGTCTGGCCCCACCGCTTTTGCCAGCCAGACTCAGGGGCTCTGCTTGGCTGGTGGGCCGCCCCTCCGCCCCAGCTCCCTCCCGCCAGTCTGTGGAACGCGCACCGCCTCTCCGCCCTTCCTAGTCTCTTCCATGGGCCTCTCGTCTGCGCTTGGCTCCGGAGACTCCGTTCTGCTAGTCTCCTGGCGGTTTTCTGGGTTATTTAGGCAGGTGTAGGTGGAATCTAAGTGACCAGCAGGACGTGGTGAGCCCAGCGTCCTCCTACGCCACCATCTTCCTTATTGGGTAGATTCTAAAAGTTAACATAGGTTATATGCTTAAAACAGCCTGGATGATAGTAAATTATGAATGCGTGTGTGTGTGCGTGTCTTGCTATTATTAATTTACTTGAAGTTCATCAAAGAGAGTGTAATAGGTCTTGTTTCTTTTTTGCATATGCTGTTTTCTATGCCTAGAATCACCCACTCCCCCTTTATCTGACTTACCCTCTCTCTTCTGAACTCCTGCTCTGATGCCAGCCTTTCAAGGGAACCCTCACTGTCTGCCCCTGCTCCAGGCTGGACGAGTTACCTGTCCTATGTGCTCCTATAGTACCTGGATCATAATATTCATTACACCAGATATGGGACCAAGGCATTTGTGGTTTTGAAGAATTTTAAGTGACCTAAAGGGCTATGATGTTTAGTAATTTGTAGTGGGGTTAATTATATATATCATAAGACTATTAGGATTAAATAAGGTACAGCATACGTTTGGGGATTCAGAAGCTCTCAGGATATATCCGTTCGCAAAGTCAAGTTTCTACCATATTTTAGTTTTCTATTTCTTTCTATTGTTTTTCATATTAAATTTGGGGTTCCTGAATGGACAGATCGTTTTATCTCTATCCCTAGTGCCTTATATGTTCAAGAAACTTAACTAATATTTGCTGAGTGAATGTGTAAAAGAATGAATTTTTATGTATCTCAAAACTGACTTGGCCTTTAAGCCCTAATTTTGAAGTGCTGAGCCATTTCCCCAGGGAAGAGCACACATGGCTAACTGCAAAATTTCAGAAGGTTTGAGTTACAAACCTTTGCCCTAGAAGATAGTTTCCTATTTATTCAGGAAAAAAGGAGAAGATAATACATTTTTTAATACTAACTACTCTAGAGATAGATGGCTAGTATAGTTAAAGGACTCATCTGAATTCAACATTTTAAACGGAATATACTAACCTCTTTTGTCTTTGCCCAGCAACTTCTTGGAGAAGATAAAATGATTCACACATTTTCAACAGAAGCAGATTTGGATCATAATTTAGTAAACGTGAGGAAAGTCAGTTATATGTATAGGTGTTGGAAGGATGATTTGGGCATAGAGAAATCTTCCCCACCCCTGCTCCCACCCAAGTAGTTAACAGATGCCTTCTGCACTGTCTACAATTCCTTTCGTCAGCTACTTTTACTGACCCATCTTCAGTGGTGTATCTGAGAGGGTTAATTCATTTAGGCACTAATGCCTGAAGGAAAGGCATAGCCAGCCAAGTTGGCTGATGACAATGGAGTGCTTAGGTCAGGACATGGAAGGGTGAATCCTAGCAGAGAACATTTATTTTGGGGACCGGCATGAGGGCTCGGTAAACAAACGTCATCTCCTTTAGGATAAAGGTAGGCTTTAAAACTGCATGAGGAAAGATAAGATCCTTTGATTAATAGCTCTTTCAAGACCCTTCTTAAATGTTCTTCTTAAAAGTCAGGCTTTGTGGTTCTCGGTGGCACAGAGCATATACCTGATATGACTGAGAGATGACTGTGGCTTAAATGTATAGGCATATTCTGAAGACCCAGAAGCTTTCCAGAGCATATCCCGATCAGTGATAATTAGATCCGGACCAAGATTGGGGTGGAGTGGAGAGCGGGGGGGAGGTTGGGGGAAGCCACATGCATGCCCCAACCCCCACCATCCTGAGAATCACTGTATATAAGAGGTGCAGCGTGTGGTAGTGAGGTATTCACACAAAGAATACGAAGACTAGGGAAAATGGTGGAGAACTGTGAGCTACATTAAGGTCCATTTGCTTCATTTACAGATAAGGAATCCGGCCCGAGGTATTACAGAATTGGCTTTTCTGCCACACCAGGCATCTCTCCAGACCTTATTTTATACCCCAAGACTTATACATTGCAAAATGCTTTTTGGCATACAAGGTCCTTTTTTTTTTTTTTTAAGTAACTAAGTCTTCTGATGGGTTTCGTGACAGACCTACTGTACTATGTACTATGAAAAAAGAAAAATAAATGGGAACAACGAAGAATAGGAGTAATTCTTAAAGTGATGCGGAAGTAGCTGGTATTCTGAACAAATACTGAGCAAACAGTACTGGAATGATTTAATGCAGTTTAGTAATACTGTCTGAAATAGTATCCATTTCATTAAGCCATGGGATTCAGAGTTGACTCTCCAGGCTGGTAATTTTTCTAGGAACCAGATGAAATCATTCAATGTAATTTGGGGAGACAGTACTGTATATTTTATAGAGAGCTTAGGAATTAATTCAGAAACTGCTCTTACAGTTCTGGCGTACTCCATGTATGAACAGTTCTTTCTAATCGCATCTTCCCTGGGTAGTTTATGTGGAGGTCAAGAGGTCACCCTGGGCTGTAGCTGGTTCAATATTTTTGTTACGTAAAACGACATTCAGTATTTGTGTTTTTCCTAATAGGGCTTGTGTTCACTTGAACGACTCATGCAGAATTGCTTCATCACGTGAAGGACCTCGCTGTTTGATTTCCCTCCTACTACTTTTCCTTTACATCACACACCGAGAAAGTCATGAGCAAAAATCGTCACTCTCTGAGGGTAGAAACTACCATGATTCAGAAAGACAAGAAGTAAGTTTCCTGTCATCACAAGATGACTCAGGTTAGTAGCTTTTGTTATTGCAATTCAAATAACATGAGGGTGTAGGGCACTATGCAAACCTAATTAGGCCCCGTGTCTCTACTTTTAAATTTATGATGATGTGATATAAAGGAAGCTGGAGTTTATTTTTGCACTAGGCAATAAAAACCAGTTTGAAAATAGTTGTACAGGGTAAGTTAAAATTGCAAGAATATATTTAGTATTTTTTTAGAGAGGAAAATGCTTTTCTCATAAAGAGCGTTATTAAATGATCATTTTTATCATAGAAAAGTTTGCTAGCTGTACTTGGAGGTAATATGTAGATGTTAAGTTTTAAGGATTGTGGATTAAAAGGTTAAAAAAAACAAACCACAAACACTCATGTATTTTTTTATAATCAAGTCTTTGAACTGTCCTGACCAACTTGTGTTGTTGTGTTAGAATTGCAGTTTGAGGGGAGCCTGGGTGGCTCAGTCGGTTAAACGGCCGACTTCGGCTCAGGTCATGATCTCGCGGTCCGTGAGTTCGAGCCCCGCATCGGGCTCTGTGCTGACAGCTCAGAGCCTGGAGCCTGTTTCAGATTCTGTGTCTCCCTCTCTCTGACCCTCCCACGTTCATGCTCTGTCTCTGTCTCAAAAATAAATAAATATTAAAAAAAAAAAAAAAGAATTGCAGTTTGAGTAGGTCTTTGAAATTTAAAGCAGCATTGTGTTCTCTTTTTTAATATTGTGTCTTCTGTGGGATTTAGAAATGAGAACAATTTAAATGCTTACGCTTGCTTTTAGTTACAAAAATGTGACTTCTGCATGCCTATGGTAGGTCTGTAAAACAAGGGTCTACCAGGACAGGAAATCCTGAAATACAAAACACAACTGGGAAAGCTCGGTCTTAGCCCTGTTTCCCCCCAGTGCCTGTTGCCCCCTGCAGGGCATTTATGATTTCTGATCAAAGACTCGAGCACCTGTTTGTCTGGAGTAAAGTATTGTTGTCTTGCAGAAGGAGCGAAGGAAAGAGCTTAATGATACATTGATTCTACAGTTAATATTGAGTGTCTGCTCTGTGCTGAGCATTATCCCAAGCACTCTGTGATATACACAAGAGGTCATGTTCTAGTTCCTGCCCTCCAAGAGCTTCTAATCTAGTTGGGCACATATACAAAGCTGAGAGTTCAAGATGGTATCAGGAGAAATGTCCTAAGAGTGACAGAGATAATAAATATGCAGAACACAGAAAGAGTGGGGGAGCTGGTTTATACCTATGGCTCTCCATGAAGTCTTTATGGAGGCGGAAGAAGCTTGCTAGACATTGAAGGCCAGGTAAGATTTTGGAAGGGGAAGGTGATAGAGCATTTCAGATGACAGAGAACAGTCTGTTGGCTTTAGCAAAGACCTGAACGAGGAGCTCTTTTAAGACCCACTCAGGGAAGGGCGAGTAGAGGTCTTTGGGTAGAATCCGAGAATTTGAGATATGGTAGCACCAAGATATAAGATCCGGGAACACAGACTGGGACCTGGTCATGGAGGGCTTTGAATGCCAGACTAAGGAGTGCAAGATTTTTCCTACAGAGAGCAGAGGCCCCTGAAAAGTTTTCAACAGGGAGGGGATATTATTAAATGGCCATTATTAGAAAATTATCCAGCAATGGCGGGAAACAGAGATTCTAAACTGCTTTTCTTGGGTTCATGGAGGGAAAACGACAAGCTGCAGCCATGAAGCCAGGAGTAACACATATGCTGGGTGGTCCCTGCAGCCACCTCTTACTACAAGAGCACAAAGTGTCGCCAGCAAGTTAATGAGGAGGAGGGGTGCAACTCCCAGTGTTATGGACACCTGAGATGAGGCGGGGGAAGGCAAGGGGGACAGAGAGACCGGAAAGTTGTAACAGCAACTCATATACTAGGTTGTGGCAGAACAAAACAGAAAGGCAGGAGACGGCAAAGATGGCGGGACTACTGCACCTGTGGTCTTCTCTTAGGCTAGCATGGTTCCCACAGGACGCTGCCATCCCAGTGTCCCCAGTGCCCCAGGGCTCCGACAAGGGTCTCTGCATCTGTTTGGGGCAAGTCCTGTCGGAACACCGGTGACCACGGTGCATCTCCTCCACTGTGGCACCCCGAGGTGCATGTTGTGGTCGCAAAGACACATTCAAGTCCGTAACGAAGTCCGTTGGCAGCAAACGTCAAAACAAACTCTCCCTCAGGCACGAAGGACGGATTTGTTGGGAGTGTACTGAGTAGCTGATAGAAGAAAGAGCTGCAAACCAAACCTCAGGAAAGGCAGCCCTTGGAAGCAACCCCGAGGATCTTTCCTTTAGGCTTGTGCCCTAAGTGATTGGGCTCCGACTACCTCTTATCAGTTTCCCAGGGGAGAGAGAATGACTGTCCTAGATCGCATCACATGTCCACCCCTGGTGTATGTGACCAGCGGACCCCAGCATCACTTGGAATCTGAGAGAGGGGCAGTTTCTCAAAGGAAGAAAGGATAAGCAGAAGTTTTTAAAAGTATTTAACCTCTAGGGGCGCCTGGGTACCTCAGTCAGTTGAGCATCTGACTTCGGCTCAGGTCACGATCTCGCGGTTCATGGGTTTGAGCCCTGTGTGCTGACAGCTCAGAGCCTGGAGCCTGCTTCAGATTCTGTGTCTCCCTCTCTCTCTGCCCCTCCCCTGCTACTACTCTGTCTCTCAAAAATAAATGAAACATTAAAAAAAAAGTATTTAACCTTCTAAAAGTTCTGGGATTTCAAATAATGGTCATAAGTTCATGGCTTCAGGCTTGGGGAGAAATCAGCTCTTTTGCAGAATCTCAGATTCCCAATATTATTTTTCCATAACTACCTTTGGCAGACCCTCCGCTCTTCCAAACTAAAGTTTTACTATTAAAAAACAGACAGACAAATAAACAAGTATTAACCAGAAAATCACCTCCAGCAATCCCTTCATGCTTTAGGGTCCACACATTAGTGTCCTTTCTCCCTCCCACTCTCCTTTTTTTTTCCTTTGGTAGCAGTCCATTCTTCAAACACATCAAGTGGACTGAAGCGATTTGATTTTTATGCCCTACTGGTATTAGAAACAGGGCCTTAAGAAACAGTGCCGTGCCCAGCTTTGGGTGATCTTTGAATTGATGCTTCTTGTAAGTGCACTTTAACTGAGTTCTAGGGTGGCAATCCCCACTTCTAGTGCACTCATTTGGGGAAGTGTTACTTTACATACAAGCAGGGCTCACGATTTCCTTTTTAACAATTTCCAGTTACACTGGAAATGAACATAATATATTAACCGCCAACGTAATACAATTCCAGACTTCTAGAGCAAGGGTTTTTAAGCTTCTTTGGCATTATTTTGAACGTTAATTTTTTAAAACAAGGGTCTAAACAAATCTCAGTAACAAGTTGTCAGAGTCTAACTTCTATGATTAATGGTAATACATTCTATGAACAATAAATATTAGAATGTATTAACTTGGTTCTGAGCCCTAATTGAAATAGATATAAAATTAATAAAAACATAAAATTCCATATTCTATCTCTTCTTTCCTATTTGTTTTTAATTTTTTTTAAAACGTTTATTCATTTTCTGAGAGACAGAGCATGAGCAGGAAAGGGGCAGAGAGAAGGAGACACAGAATCTGAAGCAGGCTCCAGGCTCTGAGCTGTCAGCACAAAGTCCGATGCAGGGCTCGAACTCACCAACTGAGAGATCGTGACCTGAGCCAAAGTCAGACGCTTAACCGACTGAACCACCCAGGCACCCCTCTTCTTTCTTATTTTTATCCCTATAAAATTGGAACTCTTAGATCTTTGTCTACTTTTCCTCCTTTCCATGTCTTGATTCTTCTGTATTAACCTATAGGAAGCACACGGTCATCATTTGATGTATATTTGTCTTCCTTTTTCTTCTCTTTTTCTCTTCCCCTAGTGCCTTTCTCCTTTTCCTTGTCATTCCGTGTTTCTCCTTTAAAAAGAAAAACTGTATTGGCTCATATTTCTGGCTCCTTTCTTTGTTTTGGGGGAGAACCCTGTTTCTTCTGTTACGTATGCGTTGTTCAGGAGATTAACTGTCCAAGTATCAGGCTCCAAATTGCTGTTTCCTTGGTTCCAAGGCTTATAAATATTGTGAAATCATTCAGAAAGATTTTATTCTCCAATAAGCTCAGCAGGTTTTTCCAATAAGTGTACTCACAGACAGCCACATAAACAACTGGCTAAACATTCCAGCTGATCGACATAGGAGTAATAAATCAGGGAATTTCAGTTTGTCCAAACATTTCTAACAAAGTACTGAAGTAGCTGAGAAGTGTGCTAATGACTCACAGTCACAACAGAACGAGGTAATTAGAGAATGATGGTAAGTAAGAATGGGACCCACACACTGTTATAAGCTGAGGATAAGGCAGCATCCTTCCTGGATTCTTTACATAATTTCTGTTCCCATCCATTTATTGAGATCCCTAATCCTCATATATCAATTAGTTGTGACTTGGAGGCTGTAGCTAACATAATTCATCCTTAATTTCACATCGAATGTTTAGAGAAAGCTATTCAGTATCTAGTAAACACACGATTCTAATGTTGGTAAAATGAGTTTCTTTTCTTGAGTGGACCAATGGGGTCACTGACCTGCTGCTGTAATATCACATCTTTTCTAAGAGCAAATATACTTTTTTTTCACTGGTTACTGGATAATCTGACATCAGACATCATCTTAAATTATTAAGAAATCCTCAGTTAATTTCCCTATACCGTCTCCATAAGGGTTGCCAGCAAGGTGTTTGTGAATCAGAATTATTGTGTGGGTTGTTGAGGTCATAGTGCTTGGGTTCACATGGCAAGCACTGGGTTTATCTGTGTTTCTTTAGGTCTTTTTTATGTTCTTCAATAAAGTTTTATAATTTCATTCCAAGAAAAAAGAGAAAAGAAATCCTCAGTTAAATTTATTCTGAGCTAAAAACGCGCTCCGCAGTTTTTTGTACATACTATTACAATCTAATTTCATGGGGATACTGCCTTGAAATAAAATCCCCACTCATCTTTGAACCTAGTAATCTCCAGTTTCTAGGTGTCCCCAAGAAGGCACTGAGTGGCATTCATTCATCCTGGGAGTGGCAGGACACAGCTGAGAAAGAATACTCTGCTCAGCTTTGAGTTTTAAAATGCTTTAAAGTACATAGTAAGACAACTGTCTGAAAGTGAAAGGGTTTTCTTAATTGAAATATAGAGAAAAGTACATGTAAGTGTACACAAAATAAGCACACTTGTGTAACCAGAACCCAGATCAAGACATAGAATATTATCCGCACCCCAGGACAGTTCTCCCATGCTCCTTTGCAATTACACACCTCCTGGTAACCATTATCCCACTTCTAATGGCAAAGATTTGTTTTACCTGGTTTTGTACTTTCCATAAATGGAATCCTACACTTGATACTCCTTGTGTCTTTCTCTTTTACCATTACATTTATGAGATTGATCCATCTCATTGCATATAGTCACAGACTTTTCATTCTTGTTGCTCTACAATATTTCATTGCATGAATCCATTACAATTTATTTGATCATTCTACTGATATTAGGCATACAGATAGTTTCCATGTTTGCGCTCTTTTGAAGAGTGCTATGTGGAAATTCTGTCTCTTGGTGAACATGTGTGTGCATTTCTTTTGGATATGTATACACATACATAAAGAGTAGAATCTCTGAGCCACAGGATATGCATAGGTTTGGCTTTGGTTGTCACTTGCCAAGTAATCTTCCAAACAAGCTGACACGGTTTACATTTTTACTAGCAGCACATTCTAATTCTGGCAGCCCCATGTTCTCACCAACACTTCATATTCTCATTTTTCTTCATATTAGCCATTCTCTCATGTAAGTGTCACACTGTGGTTTTATTCTGCAACTGCCTGTTATGATTGAAGATGAGAACTTTTTCATGTGTTTCCTGCCCATCTCCTGCCCACTGTGAAGTTCTGGGTGGGGGGAGGGTTGCCCATGTTTATATTGATTTATCGGTCTCTTGATTAATGATGTGGAAGAATTCTTTGTATTCTGGATACAAGTCCTTCGTCAGATGTACGTACTGTGACTATCTTCTCACATCCTGTGGGTTGAATTTTCACTCTCCTACTAATGTTTTAGTTTTAATATAGTCTAACTTATTTATTTTCCCTTTTATGGTTAGTGCTTTCAAGGACCTGTTCAAGAAATCTTAACCTACCTCAAGATTCTATAGATGTTCTCTCTCTTCTTCTAAAAGCTATATTGTTTTACCTCATAGCAAGAGGCTTTAATTCAGAAATATACTCAGTAGGTATTTTGAGATGGAATTAAATAAGAAAAAAAAAACACAAGTGTTTTCCATTGAGCCAAAACATGGAACACTGACTGCAGAGAAAATAACGGTGCAGAAAGAAACTCAGGATAAAATGTAACAGAAGTTCCCGTCACAAACAAAAGACAAATCCCTTCTGGTGATTGGGCCATGAGTTTAGAGGCTATTACCTCAGTCTCTGAGCTGACTTTCCAGGAATGGTTACTATAGACACTGTTCTGACGATACGCAGCTATAGTGACTCCTCCCTAAGGACAAGGAGCCACTCCTGGGGATAAAACAAGGTCTCTCAGCGTTCCCTGTGTTCTCTGTAGGTCAAGTGCAATGTCTCATCTCCTTGATGAGATGCTAGGAAAAGCTTTTCTCGTGAAGCCTTTTCAACTCCTCTGAATATTTTTACTGTTTATACATTTGTGTGGTACGTGTATAGTTTGACAACAATCGCTAGAAGTATTTCATCTTTTGGTGCTCACATCAAATCTCAAGGTTGCGTTTGGAATTGTGGGTATTGGACATATGTCTCAGTGTGCACCCATACATCCCGGTTTCTTTACCCAGAAACATGGCATTAAGAAAAACGAAAAGGTGGGAGGGATGGCTTACAGAGGGGCAAAAGGAAACTGTGTGGGTGATGGCTATGTTCATTATCATAATTGTCTCATGGTGCCCAAGGTATGTACATCTAAAACTTACCAAATTGCACACGTTAAATATGTGCAGTTAGTCATATGTCAGTTGTACCTAAACTGTTAAAAATAAAATAAAAAAAATAAAAAAATATATATAGTTTATTTGGCTGGAGTTTCATTTTCCATTTACTCATTAAATGTGGTTAGACCTGTTATATTTAAATCTAGTGCTAAGCAAAGATGTATATTTAACGTTGTTTCTTTAGTAGTCAGAATCTGGTAGAGTTACTTAAGTCATTATAATACTTGGTAGACTATGAAACACATCGATTTAGGGATGAAGGAAATTACATTTATTTGAGAAGTTTGGAGAAAACCACAGGCAAAAGTCACTTCTTGGCTCACAATATTAAATTAAGTTTTAAAAAGTGGGATATAGTACTATATCCTGTTTTCTCCCAATTTTGTTACATCTATAGTAAAGAGGAAAATGTTAACGTTTATGAAGAAAAAAGTAAGATAGACTCACATAGTCACAAGGTCCCTTTTAATAGCATAGGACTGATAGTCTTTGTTTTATCATTACCTATTCAGCATTTATGATGAGCTGTTTATTCCCCCCTTTTTTGGCTTAAAACACACATCCTGTCTGTCCATTAAGAGAAATCGCTCGGTGTGGGGGCGGGGGGTGGTGTCCTACATCGCTATTTCCATGATTTTGCAGAGACACGGAAAAGGGTACTGGAGCTATAGGCCAGCTCATAAAGCTTCTCCCCAGGTGTAATCCACATCTTTTCTGATATTTAATGGTCAAAACAAGGCACATGGCTTTGCCTGAATGCAGTTGAGTGGGGAAGTGCTATCCTGATCACATGCCCAGAACAGGACATCTAAACATGTGTGACTTCTTAATGATGACCCGGTGGCTAGAAGAATTGCTGATGTCCTTCTCTTTGTACCTCTCTCCATGGGAAATACATCAAGGCACTGACCTCTTTTGTTAGTTTCCTATCACTTTCTCTCCTCTCTTCCATTTTCTAAGGACTACAAACTAGAAGTAGAACAGAAAAAGAAAGCTCTTGGTAGAAGTAATGCTGAACTAGAGAGGACTCTTGTGCTGGCCAGGTCAGAAACCCAACAAGAGTAAGCACAAAGGGGAACAGACTGACCCTGAGTTGGGTAGGAGGAGTAGCCCCCAGGACTGCAGGAACCAAAGTTTCCGGGAGCAGAACCAGGATTTTATGCTTGCCATGATTCTTTTTCCCACCGCATTGGTCTCTCATCTATTCACTTTGCCTCACTTCATTCTCTTCTACCAAAGACAGATCTTTGCTATGTGGGGAAAGTTAGCCACTGGCAGCCCGACCTTCACATCTTTACAGCTCTGTGATGCCAGAGGTGGGGCCACTTGTTCTTTAGCTCCACACGGAGCTATCTCAAGGAAGGACTCTGATTGGCTCACCTTGCATCGCCTTGAACCAATGATTGTGTCCCGGGATAGAGATACCATGATTGGCCAGGCCTGGGTCCCCTGCTCATCCAGGGAGGACAAGATACAAATTATCGGAAGAAAAGGGGTTGTGACAAATAAAATAATATCTACTCTAAAAGATATGCCTAGAGGGATCTTTTAAAATTATAAAACCAGGGGTGCTGGGGTGGCTCAGTTGGTTAAGCCTTGGACTTTTGATTTTGGCTAAGGTCATGATCTCACCATCATTGGAGGACGCCCAGAGTCAGTCTCTGTACTGGGCATGGAGCCTGCTTAAGATTCTTTCTTTCTTTCTCTCCCTCCCTCTGCCCCTCCCTTACATGTGTGCACTCTCTAGAAAAAAAAATTAAAAATTAAAACAAATTTTAAAAATTGTAAATCCAATCATGTTACCTACCTCCCCCAACCCATCTACGAACTTAAAACTATATTTTCTACTTTCTATTGCACTTAAAATAAAATACAAATTAGTGCTTTGAATTTTCAGTGTATTACTACATCTGACTTCCCCTTACCTTTCAAATTATTTTCCCTTCTCTCATGACTCACCAACAAGGCATCAGCTAGCTACAAGGGCCTAGAATTTGACAGCCCACAGGTTAAAAAGCCTGGCTAAACCTAACCCTATCTCCCTAGCTTCACCCTGAACCCCACTCGTATTTTATAGTACCAACCTCACTAGCTTAATCACATGATCTAATCCACAAGGAATTTGCTTATATGCATAAAATTCATATGGAAAATATTGCAGGAAATTTAAATCCAGTGTTAAAAATGTCACCTTGGATAGCCCCAGCTCCACAAATCAGTTTCACAGCTAATCATTCTGCAGTATATACTCTTAACTGTAAAATACAATAAAAACAAAGTGGACTTATATTGTTCACACACTTTAAAAGAGCTCCTTGTTTACAGTAGAGGCCAGGCAGTTTGGGAGAGGACTTAGTGAAAGGTCTCCAAGGGGTACTGTTCAGATACTACAAATTCTGATCTTGCAGGTAGAGCCAGATTGAAGATAATTGTGTTTATGTTGACTGCCAATTACTATGTGCAAGTAAAAGAAAGTAAAATTTATTTGTTTTAGGGTTCCTCCAAATTGTATTGCCAGATGATTCCTTGAGGGAAAAAAAAATTTAAGCAGACGTAAGTCTACTGAGATGTTGATTAAAAAGAAAAGCGCTCAGTGTTTGGTTTTTTCTGGTGTGTAGGCAGTTATAGCCGGCCATATGTTTACTTTGTAAATTCCAGTTGAGGGTGCAATATAAGCTGTTTCAGTTTGGGTGGAAGTTTTGTCAGACCTCACAAATGAGATTTGTACTCTGTTAGGAGTTTGCCAGATTTTCCGCAGGGGCTGTGGGCAGCCCGTAGTAATTAAGGATAGTCTACTGCTCATTTGTTTTCTTAAGAGTCAATCCTGAAAATCTCTTCCTTGCCATAGAATGGATGATGGAATTGAAATAGCATCATTTGGTGATAATTATAGTAATAACTGTTTGGGGCAAGCATCACCAATGGATAGGATGCTACAACTGGTGGATGAGAGTATGAGAAACAGGATATTTATGTTGTCTCAAAGTATCTCTCCACAAGATATTTCTTTCTTTCTTTTTTTAATGTTTATTTTGAGAAAGAGAGAGAGACAAGTAGGGAGGGGCAGAGAGAGAATCCCAAGCGGTCTCTGCTATCTCAGTGCAGAGCCCTATGCGGGGCTCAAACTCACGAACTGTGAGATCAATGACCTTAGCTGAAATCAAGAGTCGGATGCTTAACCGACTGAGCCACCCAGGCACCCCTCTCCACAAGAGATTTCTTAAATGCAAAGGAGGGTAAGAAGGGAGGTACTTTGCAATAACTAATCAGATACCATCTTGCTCAAGTGCTTTCTACTTTCCAGGGTAGGACTGGTGAGGGGGACGGAGGGTGGGGAGCGGGACACATAGGCTGTCTGCTGTCTAGAGACTGTACCCCTCTCTTGTCACTCTTTCATCTTCAAGCTTGTGAGTGTATCTCTTCCCACACTCCCCAGGGTCACTCCCTTTTCTACCAAACCCAGTGCCACCCTCTGGACTCAGGATTAGTCAGTTCTGCCTGTGTTTGTTCGTTATTGAGTATCTGCCGTGTGCAAACTCTGGCAGATTCGGCATTAAATAAGGCGAGCCCTTGAACTCTAGCATCTTCCAGCCAGTGCTAGAGGCAAATATCCAATGAATGATTATAGCCCTTTGTGTTGGTGGCAGCGTGCACGGGATGCACGGGAGTAAAAGGGGCAGGAGCAAACTAGCTGATACGCACCAGTGGGGCCAAGTGGGTTCTTAAATGATTGAAAATACTTTCATATTGATTGGTAAAAAGCTACAAGCTGAGCCCCTGGCCACTTCCCTGGGATACTCTTCACTCACATGCCACAAGAGAATAATTCAAAGATTAAACCTAACCCAGCAGGGGCCTCTAAGACTGCTCTTTCATTTTCTCACTCCTTTCTGATTTCCTGATCCTGCATGAGAGGTCAAAGAAGGCTTTCTGCAAGAGGTGATGCTCATGTCAAGAATGAACGGAAGTTAGCCAGGCAAAGCATAAGTAACCGTTCAGGCCCCTGGATGAGAGAGAGTGTGTCGCGTCTGAGAAACCATGGGGCACTGAGCAATACAGCCTCATCTGATGCTAGGGAAGGGCGGTGAGAAAAAGCTTCAAGAGATAAGTTGAGGCCAGATCAGAAAGAGCCTTGTATGCCCTACTAAGATGCCTGAACTTGACTGGACAAGCTATAAAATGCCTTTGAAGAAATCTAAGATGGAAAACAACATTATTAGATTTCTGTTTTAGGAAAACAGTTGTGGATAGTTCCTTCCATAAGTGAAGGAAAGGGATTGAGGGGCAACCAAAATCTGTCCCCCCAAAATCTGTTTACGGCTATGAAAGTAATTCAGACAAGAGGCGAGCACCTTTTCTAAAGCTGGATCAGTAGGGAGATTGAGAAATGGTTAGCATCCAAAGACGTTAAAAAGGTCGAATCAATAGGGCTTTGTGATTGGATTGGAGTGATGAGCTACCTGTTATAAAATTTTAAAACTTCTCTAGCATTAAATAGAATGATTTTATCCAGGGTGAACCATTTGGTGAACCTTTTGTATATGCTTCCAGAATTAAGAATTGATCTTGTACAGGAACTTACACTGACTGGCTCATTTCCAAACCATTATTTTCTGAAGATATGCAGGTAAAAACTATGCATTTGCTAGTCTTTGGACAATTATGGTGGGGTTACAGTGCAGATTTTGTTATTTTCAGTTAAAAAAAAAAGTATAAGGACAGTATGACCTTGGCAGTTGTAGGTTCCTAATCTTAGAAAATCTGCATCCTCCTTCAGCTCCTTCTGCTGTGTACTCTGACTGGCATTTCTTGGGGGTGGCCCCATTCCCAGGATGGATCATGAAGCTGCCCAGCTGGAAAAGCAGCACGTACATGATGTGTATGAGGGCACCGCACCTTACTTCAATGACCTGCAGAGCAAAGCCTGGCCTCGCGTCCGTCAGTTCCTCCAGGAGCAGAAGCCGGGCAGCCTCATCGCTGACATAGGTAACCCCGGGGTTGTGCCACATAGTCTGAAATATATTCTATTGTGCCTTTCCTTTTCAGATTCATTTTACATTTTTGTTCTACCCAGAAGTCGAAAATTGTGTCCTTGGCCTGCCAGGACCTAGAGTATTCACTTTATAGCAGAAATTCATCAAGTCAGAAAGTTAGGAAACTTCCTGAAATCTACATTTATACAATGGTGACCTTTTCAAGAACCTCTGCATACATCCTCCCGCGAAATCGACCTGACATTGAATGAATAAATCATGACAAATGACTGCGGGTGAAACTGACCATTTGAAATGCAGAGCGACTCACATTTGTAAATAATGTTTTGGTGGCTCACCTTGAGCGGCTCTCATGCCTTCTACAGAAGAGCCAGAATTGTGGGATTACAAAAGAAGTCCTATAACCTCTTATTAATCTCATAGATCCTTTCCCTTAACTATTCTGTAGGTCTTTCATTATTGGAGCATATCTTTAATTAGGTCATACCTTCATAATCACTGATTTGCCTGGAAGACTTTGGCTCAGTGTCTTTCTGAATCAGTGGTAAACCACAACCCAGTAGATCTAAGACTAAGGTTTAAGACACGGTAGGGTTTCTATTTGAGGCATGTCCATCTAAAACTGTTTCCAGCAACTGCATGCAGACTGTGCCCAGAAGTCATAAATTTTTGTAGTTGTAAATTCCATCTGATTTGCCATTTACTGTAAATATTTATTCTAAATATTAGCAAGAGATATTAGTATTAGTCCCAGTGCCCAGGACTTTTAGCATGTTGAGGATGGTATGAGCAGTGTGGAATTTGGGGAAGGGGTGCATATCACGTAGAAATGGAGAGTCTCTGAAAAATCTAGCATGTCATTTTTTTTTTTTTTGGTAATTAAATGTGGTTTTAGAAGATACCTCAAGTTTGGAACTCTTACCAACCACAATGTTAGCAAAATGCCAGAATATTAAAATAGGAGAAAAGGAACCATTTAATAAGTGACTTTGGGATAACAGTATCATCACATGCTACATTCTCATATCTTACACCAAAAATTCCAAACAAAGATTTGGGTATAAGAAAATGAAATCATTAAAGGACTAGATGACTGACAATTAGATTTTTTTTTTAATATCCACTTAGGACAAAGGCCCCTCTGTAACACCAAGTCAGAAATCATAAAAGAAAATACAGTTGTTATTATTCACAGTCCCTATGTCAAGTTTATAAAATTGCCATGAACACTGAATTCGTGAATACTGAATTATGGTCCCTAAAAGAAATGTAGGTTTAGGGTTCCTGTGAGCCTCTGGTCACATTTTTGTCAACTGATCAATACCTAACCTTGTTTCATCTGTATGTCTATTTGAAGACACATTATTTACTATATAGTATAGATTCATTAACATTGAACTCAAGGCCAACACATTATAACTCAAGCCTGAACAAAGTTTATTTAACATGTATATCTTGTCCATAAGGCTCGTGATAGCCTTCTTGGGCTTAGGAACCCTACACACCACTTGAGCCCTATGCTCAGAGGCCATTTTAAACAATGAAATCATTGTGCAAAGCACAAAAATGCAAAAAAAAAAAAAAAAAAGTGCCACTAAATAGACCACATAAAGGACCCTTGTTGGTAGGGTGAGAACCAAAATAAGACATGGGTAATGGGCCCCCTAGACAACTCAAATTTTTCCAAAATTTTTGCTGTTCTATACGCTGGCTTGTTGGTAACCACCGTGCAGGTGCTTGAGTATTGATTTGGGGGTAACAAATAAATTTTATCCAGCAGGTGAACATGCAAATACAGAACCTGTGAATAATGAAAATGGACTGCATTGATATCTTTGACCATATAAAAATTTAAAAGTTCTACAAGGCAAAAATCTAGACAAATATATAACTGAAGTTAAAAAAAAAAAACAGACAACTGAGTAAAAATATCTGTAACTTATCTAATAAAAATACTGGATCATTTGCTTCACCTACAGAGCATTCTTCAAAGTCAGTACAAAAGAATATGGTGAACAATTCAAAAGAAATAGTGAGGAAATGATATGAACAAACGATGAAAAAAAGGAGGAATCCCAATTGCTGAAAATTTTTTGATAGGTAACCCACTTACATGGCTCCGTAACAAAGGTACATAGGGGCGTACAGTGAAAAGAGCATCCCGTCCCAGTCCTGTGGCACCAAGTAACCCATGCCAGAAGCAGTTGGCTTCTTGTATAATCTCGAGAGAGTTCACTTAAGTATATTTGTGCATACCAGCGTATATATGGGTGAGTTTCCTTCTTTGATTATGCAAATGGTGGTATGTTCTACAAACTGTTAGACACCTAACTTGCGTTTCCTTTAATATCTGGTGGAGATCATTCCATGTTTGTGCTTACAGAGCTGCCCAGTATTAAAGCTGCACACCATTCTCTGATAATAGCACCGTACTGACAGATATATGGTGTTTGCCATATTTTGCTACTACAAATTATGGTACAAATAATATTCCTTGGATGCCCCTGTGCAAATTCATAATCATATCCAGTAAATATTTTTTTTACCCATTTGTATCTTTCAAATTTTGTGCTTTTACATTTTTACTATTCAATAAATGAATGGTACTGTTTTGATTACACAAGGGGATAGGTTTTAAAATAAGAGTGAAGTTAAGAAGTAAATGAAAAAGAAAGACAAAAGCCCAAGGAGAGTAGAAGAGAAGAAAGTAAGCTAACACGACTATCTCCAAAAGGACATTTTTTTTTCTTTCCAGGTTTTCCACTTGGCTAAAATCAATGGTTTGTTATATTGGTCAACTTGACTGGTTACTAGATTAGCAATCCATAGTTAGTTACTAGTAAAACTTTGCATAAATAATCAACATCTGGCCATAATCAGGTTCCAGTTGCCTACAATTTTCTAGGCTGTTTTCACTATTTAAGTGGTGCAACTTTTAGTCGACTTAGATTTTATTCACCACAGCACCCCGTTCCCCATCATTCCATCACCGAGTTCCTGATGGAAACTAAGTCGTCTGGGCCAGTAACAGGAATCAAGTGAGCAGAAATTACAGCCTAAGTGAAAAGAACTTCGAAGATTCAAAGACAGCAGAAATCCAAAGTACTCTCAGGAAATACTATGATCTCTTCAATCATGACAATATGGCTACCTCAAATGGGCTAATCGCTTAAGGACATTAGATGGTTCATGGAGGGTGTTCTGGGGTTTGAGATCTTTGTTTAGATTAGTTTAGAAAACAGGAAGAAGACCAGAGCCAGATTCTTTTTGAGCAAGGTTACCTTTCTACCTGACATCAGAGACAACCGTCTGTCCTAATAGTATTAAAAATGGTATTTTTGTGTACATAACAAAAATTTCCTTTTCAGTAATTAAGATTCCCTTTGCCTCTTAACTCTATGTGTTTATTCCCAATCTCTGCAGTAAGATTTAATTTACTAAGTCATTCCCTATTTACCATTCCTTCACGGAGTCAATAAAAATTTAGAACTCTTGCTCCGTGGCAAGCACCATGCCTACAGAATAAAACATATCCCTTCATCTCTGCTTTCAAGAAATGTATATAAAATGGGAAATAAGTAGGCTTTACTCTTGTCTTTCCTACGGGAAAAGAGAATTCTGTTTCAGATAAAGGTCTTAGCAAAAACTCTTAATTTAAAAAATGTAGTTGTTCCTGCAAACTCGAGAGGAAACATTCAAATTAGTTATTTCTAGCAAACACTCGCCCACCATGCACCAAAACATTTTGTTGAATTGAGGCAATTATATTTTCTTCTTTGAGTGTGGTACAGAATAGAAAATAGAGAGGAATGTAAGCACGCACTCTGTTAGCTCTCTTCAATACTGTGAAAGGTTATCATTTAATGAGATTTTGTAAAGCCGCATGACTTGTGTACTGGAGCTTGCTGCCATATCAAAAATGTTTGATATACTTCTTGCACATTTAAGATAATGGGGTCACTAGACTTGGCAGGAGTTCTGATTTCCTCATTAGGATAAAATCTTCCCCTCTCTATCGTCTCAGTGTATGCAGTTGGAAAATAAATAATTGCATCATGTCTGCGAGATCCACCACTATGCTTCAAAATGAATGCCATCAGAAACGAAAATGGGATAAATCGAGGGTGCCATGGGCCCTAGACGGTGATGCTGAGATTTGACAAGGACTGGGTTGCCTCAGTATTGCCAGACGCCCTCTGAACACTTCCCTCTAGCTCTAATGGTCCATGAACCTGTTCTTTCTGTTTTTACTTTTTAATTCCTGAGTTAATGTACAATGTTATATTAGTTTCATGTGTACAATGTCATGATTCAACAAATAAAAATAACCCCCAAATAACCCCCAAAACAAAAACAACACAGCGATTCAACAGTTCTATACGTTACTCAGCGTTCGTGACGATAAGTGTTACTCTTAATCCCCTTCACCTGTTTCACCCATCCCATCTGATAACCACCAGTTTGTCATGAACCTGTTCTTATTAGTCGAAGGTAATTTTCTCTTTCATTTTTCTAAATGTATCCTCTGAGCCAATTAAAAATAAAAAAGCAAACACATTTGCCAGATTATTTTCCTTCAACCAGGACCATCATCTTTGAAATATTCAGGATTGCAATTTTAAAGTACTTTGTGAATCCTATTTTCCTCATAACTCCCCTCAAATATTGGTTACTTTTCCTCATAAGTATTCTTAGGAACAGTGGCTATGACATCTAAAATATTTCTAAGACCCCAATCACATTAAAATGATGACATTGGAAATCTTGTTTTTATTCACGTACTTGCCACTGTCTCAGATGGCATCATCAATGAACTTTAATTATACTTTTGGTGTCTCATATAATTTTGAATGGCCTGCCATTTTGGAAGCAGCAAACTAATCATGCTTGAAGAGTGGTAGATATTTTTTCAGGGATATCAGCTCCCATGATATCTTTAAATATTTCTGAAAAAGGAATTCACTGCTATGTCCGTGTTACAATATAATACTAGGTATCAGACCCCAGAAGGTCTTGTTTCAAGATGGTTACTCACTCCTGTTACTTCCCTCTTCATCGTAGTATCAGATCTGATTGATCTAGATCTTTGGGTTGTGTAAATATTGAATTACTTGGGTCTCTGACAAATGAATGTCATAAGTGGTCTGTTTAAGAAGAAAAAAATAGCTCTAAAGCTTGTATGCTGAGTCAACAGAGATCATTTAAAACCAAGAACTGACAATAGATTGGATAAAAATTTCTCCAAATTCCCTTTTCATTCAAATTCCAAATTTTTGAAAAACGTGTTATGGTATAGATTGTTTTGTTTATATCCAATGAAAACGGTTGGCAGTAGTTTGTTTTATGGAGCCAGTAAGTGTTAAGAATGTCTGGAGAGATAACATGAGAATAAATGCCATCACGTATGGACTTCTGCATAATGAAATATGTATATGAGGGTAGTTTTGTAAAGGCCTGGGCACCATTCCTAGGGTACTAGGAAACTCAGCCACTGTCATGAGGCAGCTAACAGTTTTTGGTTGTGCTAGTGGGCCAATCCCTATGGACGTTACCTCATTAAATGTTCAATAAATGTTATTTCTTTTTCCCTATCCTTTTCCATCTTCTGTTATGGATGAACATATGTAAGTGCCCTCTGAAGATCTTTCTTTGGATTTTGTGAATATCTTCAAACCACGTTGTAGTCTGTCTCGGTTAGTTAATACAAAGTTATTTCTATTCCTTGTCGTAAGACAAACTGACCGTGTTTCACTTTCTGGGAGGACAGTATGTAACACAGGTTTTTCTCTTACAGGTTGTGGGACTGGAAAGTATCTTAAAGTGAACAGCCAGGTGTACACCCTGGGCTGTGACTACTGCGGGCCATTGGTAGAGATTGCCCGGAGTAGAGGATGTGAAGTCATGGTATGTGACAACCTTCATCTCCCCTTTAGGGATCAGGGCTTCGATGCCATCATCTCCATAGGAGGTAAGGCAGCCTGGTCACACGTTCCCTCTTCACCAGGACAATAACATTGCATGAATGGTGGAGGCCATTCTCACAACCCAACATTCATTCTTTGTAGAATCGTCAGTGTGATTCATTTCATCTAATTTTTAAAAATATTTCAACTGGATCATTTGACTAATCCCAAATGTACATAAGGTGCTACATAGGATTGTTTTCACTAAACTTTCAAACTGGTACTGTGTTCTGATGACTCATTCCAATTTCTTTTACTTAGAGAAAGTATTAGAGGAATTTTAGTCATTGAAATATTTCATACTCTGTTATACTGAAATGGAGCCAGGCTCTCCCAATGTGAAGTAGAACTTTAGAAGTCTTATTACCTACTTTAGGTCATGACTGTGTCCTTTATTAGCAGAACACTGTAAAACTCATGCACTGAATGTCACCCGGCAGGATGTGTCATCCAATCTGCTACTCACTGGTGCATGAGGGCACTGGGGAAGATGGCCCCACCCGGTCCCGGACTACATTAGTTTCACATCACTCGGCTCTCTTACTGCTAGAGATTGTTTATACTCTAGGGAATTTGTTCCTCATATTTTCCCAACAAGTGTGCCCCATAAAAACACAGTCCACAAATGAAAAGAAACAACAAAGACCTGTGCCTGAAATATACACAGATATGGCTCATTTTACTCAATACATGTAATCCTGAAACTTAGACTTTTAGTCCCATTGAAACGTGCTAGGGAACCTTGCACCAAGTTCTTTTGCAAAGAGGAAAATCTTGTGCAAAGCAAAAGATTTGCTCCAATACACTTAAAATTAATCTATTTGACTATAGATTACACACAAAGCAAGGTGATCCTATATAAAACTGACTGACTAGATAAAAACTGGGAGATAAAAATTCACGAGGAGACTGCTCTCTCCTGAAGGAAATGAGGACTTAATGTATTCAACAATAGATGGGGACTATATCTTTGCACAGTGAGGGGATGCAGGCCTGGAGGCCACAGCCTTGAAACTAGTCAGGACTGGCAGGACGTGGTTGCCATGGAAACCTGCTGTAGGCCAGCCCTACTTAGTTGCAGATGAAACGGTCAAGTCCATTTTGGGCATAAACATTATGAGGAGGGAGTCTTGTTACACCAAGAAATTCATTAAAGTGTTTTGAATCTTTAGTGGAAAGAAAGCTTTTGGGTTGGATATTCCACCTAAAGAATGAGAAATCGGGGAGAGGTCAGAGAAGTGTGTTCTTTGTTCTTTGTGTTCCTTTACATTAGTTTCAGAGGCTAAATGTTCGTTTACTTGAGTTTCAAGGCTGTGCCATGAGCCACTGTGGCGGGCACGGGGATAGCGCCCAGCCGTCCGACTTCTGGCAAATGCTCCATGTGTACGTGGTTAGGTGCTTCTCTGCTTCCAGCTTAGGTCTCCTGCGTTGTCCGCGGAAGAAATGCAACATACCTGGTTGCCGTCTTCTGAAGAAAAATGCTTCCTTAGGTGGAAACACACCATGTATTTTTCGGAACTGTAACTGTATTAATGTGACGTGGTCATTTTCAGTGAGGTTTCACATTTAGAACTATATTATGAAAAATTTTGATAGTCTGTCTCTCTTATGTCTGTACATATTTACTTCCCGATTTAGAATTTTATGCTGGCACTTTTGCTAATCTTAGCATGAAGAAATATATAAATAAAGAGACATGCTTTTTCCATGACTCCTAATAATAATTTGAGAGGTCAACACCGTATCTAATTATACATTCCACATGTTTTTCTGACAGCTTGGAGAAAGAAACACTCTTTCCACTTAGTTTAATAGCTTGACAATTCTAACAAAATTTAGCAATATATTACAACAGTGCCAATCGACTACTTATTTTATGCCAGTCATTCTCGGCATGGGGTTATGGTGCCCCTTTCACCCTTGGGGGACACTTGTCAATGTCTGGAGACATTTTTCGCTGGCTCAACTGGATGTGTGTACAACCTCCTGTCATCTAGTGGCTGGCCCCCTGCAACAAAGAATTATCTAGCCCACAATGTCAGTAGTGTTGAGGTTGCAAAACTCTGTTTTACGCTTTCAGTTAAAGGAGACCTGCACATTGGAAAAGTCAAATGACAACACATCATAAAATATCAAGAATTAACAAGACTTTAAAGATGATCTTCTGTAACTTCCCATCGAATTCTAGAATCCAGTACTTGAATTCAACCTACCTATTTTCTGGGGTCTCAGCAAGAACATGTGGCTATAGTATACATATATTGACCAGTATTTTTTTAAGTTTGTTTGTTTGTTTATTTATTTATTTATTTTGAGAGAGAGAGAGAGAGGGAGGGAGAGAGAGAGCAAGCAGGGAAGGGGCACAGAGAGGGAGAGACAGAATCCTAAACAGTCTCTGTGCTGTCAGCACACAGCACAAAGCCTGAACTCATGAACTGTGAGATCATGACCTGAGCCGAGATCAAGAGTCAGACACTTAACCGACTGAGCCACCCAGGTGCCCCTATTGCATACTATTTTTGCCTTTAAGTTGTGATTATGCTTTTTAAACAAAAGGGGATTCTTTTTTTTAGCCTTTAAAAACTCCAATATAGTCTCTGGGAATGCAAGCTGGTGCAGCCATTCTGGGAAACAGTAGGGAGGTTCCTCAAAAAACTAAAAATAGAACCGCTCTACCACCCAGTAATTGCACTACTAGGTATTTATCCAAGGGATAAAGGTGTGCTGTTTCAAAGGGACACATGCAACCCCATGTTTATAGCAGCACTATCAACAATAACCAAAGTATGGAAAGAGCCCAAATGTCCGTTGATGGATGAATGGATAAAGAAGATGTGGTGTGTGTGTGTGTGTGTGTGTGTGTGTGTGTATACACACACACACATACACACAATGGAGTATTACTCAGCAATCAAAAAGAATGAAATCTTGCCATTTGCAACTACGTGGATGGAACTGGAGGGATTATGCTAAATGAAATTTGTCAGAGAAAGACAAATGTCATATGACTTCAATCATATGAGGACTTTAAGAGACAAAACAGATGAACATAAGAGAAGGGAAGCAAAAATAGTATAAAAACATGGAGGGGGACAAAACATAAGAGACTCTTAAATACAGAGAACTAACTGAGGGTTATTGGAGGGGTTGTGGGAGGGGGGATGGGCTAAATGGGTAAGGGGCACTAAGGAATCTGCTCCTGAAATCATTGTTGCACTATATGCTAACTAATTTGGATGTAAATTAAAAAAAAATTAAAAGAAAAGAAAAAAAACTCAATATAGTTTCCTGACATTTATAATTCATAAAAATGCATCTTCACATCCCATTTTGGTTACATTTATAATGTTTTTACATAGAATATACAGATGCATATATAATACATTTTTTATATAATGAAGAAATCTTCATTTGTAAAGTTTTTCAAAAAAAATTGGCCTAAAAGTTACTTAGTATTACATGTTAAATATAAATATTAAACAATATAAAAGATTCAGGTATTTCCTGGGTGATATTATGCTATTAAAGTGAATCATCACATAACAGATGTTTAAGGAACTATTATGTATAAAGACTTTCTTCCTTTAAAAAAAGACTTCTTTTGAAGCCCGGAATTCTAAAATGTTGAAGACATAGGTATCTGCTAAAAAGAGATTACTATATTAAAGTGGTCCTATTTTAATGATTTTTTTTTCCTTTTTTGGCCCCCAAAAGGAATGCAGTCAACTGTCATTATTCACAGTAATTATATTCTATGAAGTCTCCTCGAACACTTAATTAGCGAATACGGAGGCATTGCTCCCAGGGGAAATAAAGGACTAAGTTCCTGTGAGCCTCTCGTCACTGCATTTTTTGTCAACTGATTTGTACACAACCTTATTTTACATGTATTTCCATTTAAAGACAATTTATTCAATTTTGAACTCCTGGCAACAGCCCGAACGAAGCTCATCTAACAAGACATACCCTAGCCTTCTCACACTCAGGAACCCCACACAGCATTTAAGCACTATGCTCAGGGATCATTTTAAACAGCGAAATCACCAACAAAAAGCACCAATGCAAAGACCGTGGCACTAAACAGGCCACCAAAGGACACTTGTTGACAGGGAGAAAGCCAAAACAGGCAAGAAGAGGTCACCTTGCTCAACCTTAGATGGAAACACGCACATTGGGAGCTCTGTGCCACCACAAGCATGTCAAGAAATGACCAGGAAAACACTGAGAGTGCTGTTTTGGGGGCTACAAATACATTTTGTCAAGTAGCAAAATTTGCAAATATGAAATTTGCAGATAACAAGGGATGACCATATGTAGAAAATACACCCATAGACATTCTGGAGTGGATTAGATGCAAGTCATGGGAGATATTCACGGCCATGAATAGTCATAGATATGAACATTAGGATCATCCTACCTCTCTCCTGACCTCTGTGCCTCCTTTTAGCTCAGTGACCAAGACTCTGCCTCTAGAAATGTAAGCTTTCAAATTAACCATTGAAAAGGGCTCTCTGGTGGGGCGTCTGGGTGGCTCAGTCAGACAGGCTTCCAACTTGGACTCAAGTCATGATTTCACAGTTCCTGAGTTCAAGCCCTGCGTTGGGCTCTGTGCTGACAACTCAGAACCTACAGCCTGCTTTGGATTCTGTGGCTCTCTCTCTGCACCTACCCTACTCGTGTTCTCTCTCTCTGTCAATAATAAACAAACAGTAAAAAAAAGTGGGGGCTCTTTGGGAATTGGAGTGAGGAACACTCTGAGGCCTAACGAGGTCAAGTGATTGGTCAAAGATCACAAGGTGAGTTGCTGTCAGATCTAGGATAAAATACGCTGGCGTCCTGTTCGTCCAACCCATTTTCGCGTCATTGCACGTCTGGCTTCTCACGCCTCTGCGTGGCAGGACAGCGGATGCCAGGGCATGTGTGCTGTGTGAGACTGTGGGGACGAAAACCTGATTGGTAACAAGACCGCGTGTGCCTGTTGACTGATATTCCTTTGACAGCTTTCTCTATACAAGAATCTCATTTCAGATATTTACCATCTCCCTGTGGCAGGTAAACTAGAGATTTATTTGCCTAACACCACCGCTGCCCGCTGGACTATGGTGAGGGTTTCAGGAACCCTCCTATCCTCTATCTCTCATCTTACTACTCATACCTGAGCGTAGTGTCCAGACTTCCCTTGGGACTAACTTCCTTCCTGAGACACGGGGTAGGCCTTACCCCTCCATATGGAAAAACAATCTGATTTTTCCTCTTGACATAGTACTGGGATTGGACTCCTCTCAGAACTCAGACTGGCACTTTCCACACACTGATGAAAACACGCCTAATATTTTCATCATTAGATTGGATAAAGACAGTCTTACTTGAATTCCGCTTTTCTATATATTCCACTTGAATTCCACAATTCTATATGTTGATTTTTAAAAACACACCCACAGCTACTTTATATTAATATTTAAAAAAATAATAAGCAATCATTTGGACTTTTGCTAGGCTGGCTTATCTTTGCATTATCTAAGTAAGAAGACAATCATTAGCATTTTTCTCCACTTCTATTTGCTGTATAAATTTTATTAACATTGATTAGTGGTGTTAATCTTTTGGTGCATAAGAAGTATCAATCATTTGTTAAAGTAAATAATTATCTCATAGTCTTCCACTGGGAACACTTACCTAACAGTGCTCCCATGAAAATTTCATTAATTCACATTGGTCATCCTTCTACTTAACAAATTCATAGGATTCAGGAACTGGAAGGATTTGGAACTTACAATTTATGTATTTAGACAAATTTTTTTAATGTTTATTTATTTTTGAGAGAGAGAGAGAAAGAGCAGAGCACAAGCAGGGAAGGGGCAGAGAGAGAGAGAGGGAGACACAGAATCTGAAGTAGGCTCTGTCTGGGCTCTGAGCTGTCAACAAAGAGTCGGATGCCGGGCTTGAACCCACGAACCATGAGATCATGACCTGAGCTGAAGCTGGATGCTTAACCAACTGAGCCACAGAGGCGCCCCCACATTATTTAAGTGTATTATAGATGAACAAACTTGAAATCCATATACGTTACATAATTACCTAAGATTGTGTAGGAAGTATAGGAGCCCAAGATAAGAATTATATCTCCCCTTAAACAAGGCTTTGCTATACCCACCATGTGCCCTGCCCTGTAGGAAATAAAGAGGTTTTATTGTGTGTTGAAATTGCATTGTATGAAATTGCATTATATGTAAAATACTAGCATATAAATTTGAGAGTTTATGTATGTGTATACACATTGAAGTCTCGTTTCTTCTTTTTCAGTCATCCACCATTTTTCTACAAAACAGAGAAGAATCAGAGCAATAAAAGAAATGGCCAGGGTCTTAGTTCCTGGAGGCCAGCTGATGATTTATGTTTGGGCCATGGAACAAAAGAACCGGCACTTTGAGAAGCAAGATGTGCTTGTCCCGTGGAACAGGGCCTTATGCTCCCAGCTCTTCTCAGACTCCAGCCAGCCTGGGAGAAAACAGCAGTGTGGACATCCGGAAAGAAGCCATCTCTACCATCCTCCTTGTTCTGTCTGTAGCTGCTCTGTTTGTTTTAAAGAGCAAGGTCATTCCAAACGGTCCCACAGCATGGACTATGAACCAATGATGGCCAGAGCCTGTTGTGCAAATATCTCTGAGGAAGGAGAGGAAGAAAATGGATTCTATAACACATTCGGAAAATCTTTTCGTTCCTGGTTTTTCTCTAGGTCTTTGGATGAATCAACTCTGAGGAAGCAAGTTGAGAGAGTGAGGCCCCTGAAGACTACAGAGGCTTGGGCCAATAGCACCATATCGATCCAGCCTTCCAGACACTCCAGTTTAGACTTAGATCGCCAAGAGCCATTGTCAACAAGACAGCAAACTTCAGATGAAGATGTGTTTGTGGAGACTTCACAAAAACAGTTGGAGTGGCTGAGAGCACCAGCCACAAAGAGACATCTGCGTGGAGGCCAGCAAAGAGAAGTTAGGAGAAATGGAGATGGGAATTTTCTGGAAAGCACCAACACCAATGCGAATCGTGTGAACGCAGGTGATGTAGAAGAAGGCGACCCTTCTAGTAAAATACTGAGAAGGATTTCTGCAGTCGACTCCACAGATTCCAACCCAGATGCCACAATTTCTGTCGAAGAACAACAGCCCGACGTTTTGGATTCCAGAGCCTTGATGCGCTATTACCATGTGTTTCGAGAGGGTGAGCTCTACGGCCTGCTGAAGGAGAACGTGTCGGAGCTGCATGTTCTGAGCTCCGGGAACGATCATGGCAACTGGTGTATCATTGCCGAGAAAAAGGACAACTGCGATTGACCAGATCATGTTAGACAGTTCCTCCAAAAGATGGACCATGGTCTTTTCACAGGGTTTGGTATGGTTACCTGAATTTGCATCCAACTTTATTATTTTTAATGCATTTTTACTTTGCTTTGTAGAGATGATGACTTGATCATCTTTTAAATATTTGGATGAACACAGAGCCTGGCATGTAAAGCATTTGACAAAGGGTATTCATAAATTATTAATATAAAAGAAGCAGCAGTATAAAATGAACTTCAATATGGTGAGGATTTTCTTTTCCCTGAAAGGCGAAATTATGATAAAGATACATGTGTATCATTTTTCAGTATTACACGCAGATTCTAACAGATTCTGGTTGTTGTTGTTTTTTTTTTTTTAATTACTATTGAAGTAGAGTCAACTTACGACATATTAGTTTCAGGTGTACAACAGTGATTTGACAATTCTGTACAAGATTCTCTTTTTAAGTATACCTTTTTAGAACAGCATTTTTATAATGAAGGGGGGTAATTTCTGCTTCTCTGGTTATACTTTAGATTTGTCTGCAAGATAACAGGTAAACCTTTTCCGTGGCATGCATGTAAATTGAATGATGTGATAAATTATTTTGTTGCCAAGGCCTTCCTCATACTTCAGAAAAGCCAGAGACAGTAGAGAGAGACAAGTTGTTATGAGGACTTTTCTAAATGGTAAGCAAACTTGCTTCCAAATATGTAAAAGACAAGGCTTTCAGTGTTGCTCAGAAGGTTTTTAAAGGCACCGTCAGCAGGTAGGGAGTGCTATGTGTAGGTATCAGAAGTTGTTGCAAGTACCCCAGTGGTATCTTTCTGACCTTACGCGAAGCAGGAATGTCTACTTAGGATAAGACCAAGATTGACTAAGGAGTTTTCATCTAGAATGACGCTTTTCTTATGAACTGAAGGAATATTTAGGAAATGAGAATCTGGTTGAAGTGCTGTTTTATTTTGGCTCTCAATATAAATAGATGGTTAAGGGGCAAATTTTTGTCCTTGACAGAGGATCTGTTGTTGGATTTTTAAAAATATGGGCACTTATCTTACTGCAAGCCACATTTTATTAGCCATATTAGGGATTTAGGCAGAATTAAGTCCTACGAATGAAAGGCTGGGTTTCTGACACTCTGTAGACAAACAGATTAGATGTTGTATGGTCACTACGCCTGTTCAAATTTAACCTTGGGTCTGTTTAAGTCCATGGGGGATCAGGAGACAGATATAATCAGGAGTCGACATTTGACAGAAGCCTTTTTAATTTATGGGCCTCTGTAATCCTGGACAAAAATCCAATTCTTGTTTTGTATAACATTTCATCTGTCTTGGGTTCTTCTTCCTGCAGTGATTGTGCTCCATCTTGAAATAACGATACCAAGGGGCGCCTGGGTGGCGCAGTCGGTTAAGCGTCCGACTTCAGCCAGGTCACGATCTTGCGGTCCGTGAGTTCGAGCCCCGCCTCAGGCTCTGGGCTGATGGCTCAGAGCCTGGAGCCTGTTTCCGATTCTGTGTCTCCTTCTCTCTCTGCCCCTCCCCCGTTCATGTTCCGTCTCTCTCTGTCCCAAAAATAAATAAACGTTGAAAAAAAAAATTAAAAAAAAAAAAAAATAACGATACCACTTTCAAAGAAGCGTAAGGGATTATTTTTAATGTTTATCTGAAAATGACTGATGTATAGAACTCTCTTTTGGCTCTAAAATAAGACCACATCATCACCTTTTGGGTTGGTGAGGTTGTCTGGTAGAAATGACATGTGGGATTTGTATTGTTCAGTGCATAGTCTGCATTGGAGGGACAATGAAAACAGACCTAGAAGTGGGATATAAATTAATTTAGTGTCTTCCATTAAATTAGGACATTAAACATGAGTATAAGCGGTTTTCTTGGTAGAAAGAAAATCTTCTCACAGTTGGAGAAGTTCTTACAACGAAGGCTTGATGGCCTTTTTATTATGAGTGGATTTTTCCTCTCCCTGAAGCTTGTTGTCACATGCATCTTTAATCCCAGGCTTCTGCTAGAAATCTGCTTGAAGTCCTCTCTTTCTGGTGGTAGTGTGCCACTTATACAGAACTCAGTTTATCAGAGTGCACCAAAAAAGCTTTGCGCTAACCTGTGTGAGCGACCACCTACGCATACACCCTTCTTTACGTAAGAGGATTCTCTAGAATGGTTCTTGAGAAAGAGTTTCACATAATTTTGACAGGAATGTAAATAAGAAGCCACTTAATAATAGCAATCTTTTGTTCTTCATCTGCTGAGCACAAGAATTCTATGTATCCAGACATTATTTTGTATGCAAATACTGAACTCTGTGGCTGATAACCTCTCTTTGGTATATTCATGTGAAAAGCACTCTTTAACTTCTGCCTTTGGAGATATATACATATATGTTGTTGAAGAGCCAAGCTAATGTAAATATCATAATCATTTAAAAATCTTGCTCTTCATTAAGGATTGTCCTCAAAAGGAAATACAAGTCATAAGCGAGTGTAAGCATACACAGTTTAGTTATGAGTGTTCAGTCTGCCTTAACTTGCTTAATTATAAATTTTGCTGCTCTATCTGAAGTAATATGAAAACTTGGATGCCATTATTAATACTGTATCTGTTTCTTTCCTGTTCACTGATGGCCCTACAGAGTCCCACTAGCTGAAGTAACTGGAAATGTCTGGGAGATTACTGGAAGGTTCTTCCTTAAACACCTATGCTGGTGTCACTGATGCCTCGCTGACCTATTTAAGGATTACATGCAAACAGGCAAATGATTTGGGGTAAACTGCATTAACATGAGGGAAAGAATGCAATCAAAATATCATTATACTGGGAATCATGCATGTGACCTATGTAAATTATTTTTTAAATTGTCACTAGAGTGTCATGTAACTACCAAACCATGCGACGACTATCTCAGATTATCTTATTGGTCTGGTCTTCCTTACCTATCACACTGTTCTGTGCAGGATGGTGTATGATTCTTATGTCTAGTTTTCCCTTCTGTTTCTTCCAAATTCTAGATGTCAGTCAAGAATCCTCTGTATTTTAACTGACCATCAATTGAATGGGCAAAACTTGGAGGTAATCCAGAGAGAAAACAATTCACATGTAAATCATCCAGGAACATTAATGTCATTGCCTATTAATGGCCACACAAAAAAATAAGCACTGATTTTTTTTTCAAAATAAAAATAAATGGGTTTGGAGGAGGACAGAGGGACTAACTGAGTTGTTGAACTTGGTCGGGAGCTGTGAGCACTTGGTTTGGAAGGGATGGAGGCATGGAGGTCTAACTACTGGCCAAGCAGACACATCCTAGGAAATACAAATCAGGGCAGGCCTGAGCTTTTCTCTGCTATCGTGTAGAAAATACGAAATGATAACTATAAGAGCAGCTAACTTTTCCTAAAATCTAACAATTATTTTATCTGTAATCCTCACCACAGCCCTCTGAGATAAATATACTTATGGTTTCCATCTTGCAGATAAGGAAAACTGAAGCATAAAGAAATTAATTGCCTAGTATCACATGCGTAGTTAGTATCATACATCTAGTAAGCGGCAGGGTTGAGATTCAAAAGCAGGTAGGCTGGCTCCCAGCCTGAGCTCACAAGCACAACACCATATACACCCAGTCATGGTCAACGCAGATTATAAGAGCCTTTCAAGGTAAATGGGATTAACCTCTTTACAAATGAACTTCAGCAGAGTTAAGCAATGATTTCACAGTTACACAATAATTCAACAGCAATCCCTTACATAGTTCCCCCATCTTTATACCTATTTTTTTTTTCATTTGTGAGTCTGTTTCAATTTGATTTTAATTAAAAAAAAAAAGTCTTTGGTCACAAAATGCTCTGTGATCACGTCTCTCCAACTCTTCCCACCTTTCAATCACTGTATTACTGTTTTTCCATTTATAGGTCAGAAGAGGGAGGCTATTCAGGGAGGCTCCTTTTATTTGTTGACTGCACCCTGCTCTGTGCCAGATACACGGGATATAAGGCAATGCAGGTCAGGTAGGTGTGTTGAGTATACGCAGGGCATTAAAATTAAGTGACCTGAAAGTGCCAGGCTGGAACAGTTTTGTGTTTGTTGTATACCTACGACCACATTGTACTGTTTAGTTGAACTAATATATGAAACCCCCTCTTAAAGAATCACCACGCGTATTAGCATATGTAAGGCCTACCCTAAAGTAATCGTGGACTTAACGGAGCTTGACCTTGGCACATGAACATCCTCCAACACAAGCATTCTGAGAAGCATATAAGAAAATAATGTGTCTGACAGAAAAAAAATGCAGACTCCTTCGGATGGTATCCAGGCTCTTCGTAAACTGCCAACTATTTTTCAGCCTTATCTCCTGCGGTCGCACCCACTTTTTTCTGTTCTGCAATCTGCTGCTTTAAACAACCTCTTTATTAGAAATTATATGATGACAAGTAATTAACGCTTCCCCTAGATATAAATTTGGATTTCACATGCCATCATTGTAATCCTTCTCCAAAGAAAAACGCGTGGCATGGGCCTCACTCCACCGATTCAAAGGGCATATGAGGTAAGTGTTATCACACACCCATCCAGCAGATGGAAAAACCATGGGAGCAGAAAGGCATTACAGCGGCTTCCGCAGACCCCAAACCAGAATGTTCCCCTCCTCTTTTCCCAGTCTTGACTCGAAACTATGATTACCGGTTTTTCACTGTACACACTCCCTATCAATTGTCCACAGAACTGGAGCAGGGACATTTGAAAAGACCTCTCACCAACCAAGAACGGAAATTACAGTGCAGATAGAAAGCACTCAGGCATGGCATGGAAACACACACACACACACACACACACACACACACACACACACACACACAGAAACCTAAGAGAGCTGATCGAAGAGAAAATACTAACTGATTTGTCCTATTTTTGATTCCCCCAAAATTGGGTCCCCCAATATGGGATGCATTAGTAGGAACATCAATCCTTTCATATTCTGTCCCCCTCTGGACGCAAGTCTTCCTCAGGTGACTAGGCACCTTGATGGCCTATCTGGGTGGGATTAGGGCTAACATGCCATCCATATGCCCAATCTGATGGGTCACTTGTGAGAACCGATTGTCAAACTGGATCCCTCATTTGGCAAATAAATACATATTTTGTCTCTTCTTCCACTGCAGCTGGGAAAAATAAAGCTTACCTCAACCCAATTAATTCGTAGTTAATCCATATGAAACAATCTATTTTCTCCATGGGAAACATTTACTTTTCTCTGGATACTACCCCCACATAGAAAAGACGGTGGGTTACCACGGTTAACCTGTCTCCAGGGTCACTGAAGAAGTGACATTTATATTTACACTCACCCTGCAAGGAATTTGGTTGAATGACCAGCATTTCTGTAATGAGCTAACCATACCACTTCCATCAGATTTTCTAGTAATGTAGGTAGAGGGACTCCATTAGGGAAGGACTCACTCCATTCTGAAGGCTCACTAGCATCACTCTAGTGGAGGTTCTGAGAAACTACACATGTGAAAACTGACCCATTTTCTTTAGATGTTCTTGTAAGTATGTGTTCTGTAAATGTATGTGTATACATATTTAGTGTTAGTTGTCAATAGTGACCAAGAAAAAGTAGTCCTCGTACTTGTTCAAACATTAAATTATCAATTACTGTAGAAATGCATTTCATTAATGGACTTTTTTTGTTTCAGGGAAATTGAAAAATAATTGTTAAATATTGCTGTGCTTCTTCTGATGTTGGCATGTCTATTTGTATCAAAAGCGCAAAAACTTTTTTCCTACAGTTAAAATGTAGGTTTTCCCAGAAGCAGCTAGCAATAGTTTTACAAGCACAAACCGATGTAAAATATCTTGACTGTTGTAATAATCTGAAGACCTTTTATTTGCATTAACCAATGATGTTTAGAATTTTTTTTGAAATATTATTTAAAACGGTGTAATTTGTATGCCTATGATATATATTAGGCAGTTTAAATTATGTGTAAGGGTACTTTTAAAAACTGTTACTAGATGACCAAAATTTTGCCTTTTATCTCCACTCTGAGTGTGACTGGACAGGCCTTGTCCCCCGTCAACTCAGCCAGCCACCTCTCCTTATACTTCAATAGAATCGGGCAGATTCGTATTTGAATTCTATTATTGTCCAAAGGAAGCGACACGAACCATTTAATAAGAGATGGTCTTGAAAGGGTCAGGAAAAGAATATCATGGACTAAAAAAACATCCTTTAAGATGAATAAAAGTGTGTCAGACTATCCCAAAGCGTGTGTGGAAACATGGTATCGATATCGAAATAACTTGATTTTTTACCTTCTTGGAAGGCCGGCACCGTCACTGCCCCACACCACCTGCAGGCTGTCAGCTCCTTCTCAGAGTCAGGTGTGAAGTAACAGGGCTCTGTGCCTGCCACTGCTGTGGCCCTAACGCAGCTTGGTGGGGGTGCGTTCTAGCAGCATATGGTGCCCTGGCTGGGCGGGGGTGCAAGCCTGACCACCTCCCATTCCTCCCATTCTCTGGGACAGGATGGAAGAAACTACATTTCCCTGAGCATTAGTTTGCCCCTCATGGTGGCTGCTCAGAGACAAACCTATAAAGTCCTGAGTACAAAATACACTCTGTGCCAAACTTTTGGCAAGAATCCGTGGAACCTCGGGCATGTGTCTTGCACTCTTTGGCAGAAATATCTCCATTTTAAAACATTGCTAATGGGGCGCCTGGGTGGCTCAGTCGGTTAAGCGTCCAACTTTAGCTCAGGTCATGATCTCATGGGTTCATGAGTTCGAGCCCTGCGCCGGGTTCTGTGCTGACAGCTCAGAGCCTGGAGCCTGCTCCAGATTCTGTGTCTCCCTCTCTTGCTCTTCCCCCTGCCCCTCAAAAAAATTGCTAGTTATGGTCCTTACAAACCATCACTTTGTACATCTTTGTGCTCATCTTCCATTTTTAAAAAATATTTAAGCATAAATTCAGATGAAGAGCTATCTCCTTAACAGATTTGTCAGATTTTAGTTTTTTCCATGGTTAGATCTGAAGGAAATAAAGATTACTACCTGGCTTTTACTGTACACATCACTCCCTACTCAGTCCCCAGGGACAGGGCACGGAGAACAGTCCCTATGAAGCTGCACCCCTGAGCAGCCTCAGCCAGTGGAAAATTGACAGATGTTTGAACCACCAGGGACCTTAGTTGCCACCGACTCCAAGGAGGGATTTGCCCAAGCCAGGAACCAGACCTGCATGTCCCCCACCACATCACACTATTTGCATTCCTTGTGGTCCTCTGCGTCCCCATAGATCTTTCAGAAGCACTGCCTGAACTCCCTGCTCTGTGTTGATTTTCTTGCTCACCATCCTATAGGCCTTTCCACATAGGGTATTTTACAGCATTACATACCATATTTACCTTTAGCAATTAAAAACCTTCTTTTTATTTATTTTCTTAATGTTTATTTTTGAGAGAGACAGAGCACAAGCAGGGGAGGGGCAGAGAGAGAGGGAGACAAAGAATCCAAAGCAGGTGCCAGTCCCTGAGCTGTCAGCATACAGCTGGACACGGAACTTGAACCCATGAACCGTGAGATCATGACCTGAGCTGAAGTTGGATGCTTAACCAACTGAGCCACCCAGGTGCCCCCAAACCGTCTTGAATCACCCACAATTTTTCCCTTATGTTTTTCCAATTAAAAAAAGGGGGGGGGTGGGGCCCCAGGGAGTTGACCAAGACCTTTCCAACTCCAGTCACTTTTCTGGCTGGTATCTTTGTTCTCCATGTCAGCCCCAGCCCCAACCTCTAGGAACAAACTTGCATTTGCATTATTTTTTGAGACAGAGAGAGAAAGAGAGAGAGAGAACGAGTGGGGGAAGAGCAGAGGGAGAGAGAGAAAGAAAGAGGGAGGGAGGGAGGGAGAACGAGTGGGGGAGGGCAGAAGGAGCAAGAAAATGCCAAGCAGGATCCACACTCAGCACAGAGCCCAACGTTGGGCTCAATCTCACGACCACGATTTCTTGACCTGAGCTGAAATCAAGAGCTGGATGCCTAACCAACTGAGTCACTCAGGAGCCCCCTGCATTTGCCATTAAAAAAAATTTTTTTTAATGTTTTTTGAGAGAGAGAGAGTGAGACTGAGCGGGGGAAGGGGAGAGAGGGGGACACAGAATCAGAAGCAGGACCCAGGCTCCAAGCTGTCAGCACAGAGCCCGACGCGGAGCTCAAACCACAAACCACAAACTACAAGAACATGACCTGAGCCGAAGTCAGACGCCCAACCCACTGAGCCACCCAGGCGCCCCTCGAGTTTGTCATTTTAAAGGGCCTGCTGCAAACGGGTATAAAGGAGCTCTCCCACCCACCACTGACCCCCGGCCTGCCTTCTGGGGAGGAAGGATCTGGGTCTGGCTCTGGCTGACGGAATTCAGTTCCTGGGATCAGCTGGCTGTGGAGGGCCATGTCTCAACTTCACTTTGTCTTCCACCAAGAGAAGCTCTCCTTTTAGATCCTGCAGGTCTAACTCCCTGCTCTCATCATCCTCTAAGACTCCCAGGTGTGAAGAATAGGTGTTCATTTACTCGACAGATTGTAACTACGTTCCCCCCTTATCTGCAAGGAATATTTTCTGAGACGCCCAGTGGATGCCTGAAACCACGGATAGTACCAAACCCTCCGTATACTATGCTTTCTCCTACACATATGCACCTAGGATAAAGTTTAATTCATACATTAAACACAGTAAAAGATTAACAATAGCTAATAGTAAATAGAACTCTAACAATATACTTTTATCAAAGTTATGTGAAAGTGGTCTCCCCAAAATGTATCAAAATCCAGCACTCACCCTTCCCGTGGCGACAGGAGATGAAAAACTGCCAACACGGTGAGATGAGGTGAGGTTCCTGACGTAAGTTTTGTGACACAGCACGAAGGTAGGAAGCAGGAGCGCCCGCTCTGGCCCGAGGTTGACCGTGGTAATGAAGCTGCGGAAAGCCAAACCTCGGATAAGGGGATGGCTGTGTCTGAGTACAGGTGAAATCGATGATGTGTGCTTGGTCCTCAGCGTTAACTGATCAAGGGCTAAAATGAAATCACCTGTGACCAATATTTAGCCATCAGTTCCTACCTTTTTCTTTCCCTTGAAAAGAAAGGGGCCAGCGGATTTGGTTAAGTGTACAATGAAGGGCGTGACGTTTTGAGGTTCAGAGGGAAATCCCTTCTGTGTTCAGAGTTCACTCGCTCCGGAGGAGAACAAGACCGTGAAGTCAAGCTCATCCATGCCTTTGAGAGGGCAGAGCCCGCAAGGGTTTATCAATGGGGATGTTGTATCGAGAGGAGGCTGGAGCGGCCCCACTCCCAGGGAGCCAGATGGGGCAGTGAGCTGGGCCCCCGACACTACCCCAACATGATAGGGGATGGCCCCCTGTGTACCACAAGCCAGAGCACTAGCCCCACGTTTGGGAACCTTGGCAAAGATTCCTATGCCCAGGCCTCTTCCGTGGGCCTGGTTCCCGCGCGGTATGTGAGACCCATGTGCCCATCCTGGGCGCAGGGAGGGTGGTGAGCTGCGGGTGATCATCAGCATCAAAGGCAACTGAAAGATTCTCATCAAAAGAAATGCAGTTGGATCCCCAAATTTCGACAAAATAAGAAGACTCCGTGTGAAGCTGATTGTTAGGGCGTCCTAATCGAATCCCACACTCCTGTTTTATTACGGGGGGGGGGGGGAGCTGAAGTGACTTGCAAATTCCCACACCTGCAGAGCTCTGGCTCCTGTGGGGTGGGGGGGTGATACACAGCCATCCCAAAGAAACTCACCCGCACCATCTTGGGAGGCCTCAGTCCTCAAAACCGGGTGATATATGGATAACTGGTCTTTTTTCACTACTTTGTTCACCCAAGAAAGGTACTAAAAACGTGGGAACAGAAAGCTCTTGTTTTTCCATCATTTAAAAAATGGTGATTTAGGGTCATCTGGGTGACTCAGCCAGTTAAGTGTTTGACTCTTGATTTGTGTCAGGCTCCACTCTGGGCCTGGAGTCTGCTTAAGATTCTTAATTAATCAATTCAAAAAATAAAGATAGTGATTCAAAATCTCTTCATTTCTCTGTAGTTTGTGTTAAACAACTTCTGAACAATTTCTCTGGGCAAGGGGAATTCTAGATACTGTTAGAGATCTTATGAGAATAAGATACAGTTCCTGGTCCTGTGAAATTAAAAATAAGCAGGACCAATGTGCACAGTTCTCTCTTTCTGGAATATTCTTCCACTCTCCATTTGGTCCGATTTAATCATGGTTCCACCTCAGCTGAAATGTATACTGCTCAAGTGGGCCTTTGGTGCCCCTGCCCTAACCCAGACCAGATAGAAGTTATGGTCTCAAAGCCTTGTGTAGTCTTTCTTTTGAATTCATCATACATACTTAGTTCTTTAGCATTTCCTTTGTCTACCAGAGTACACATATCACAAGGGCCAGGATGTGGTCTGCCCCTCTCAGGGCAGAAGCCTACAGTGCCTAACAGCCTGAGGGGAAGGAATTACCAAGCCCCTTTACAGATGTCGAAACTAGGGCCTAAAGAGGTCTGGCTCCTGTCAGTCACAGAGCTGGGGGGCAAAGGCTCTCAGCTCGGGTTGTCAGTGCAAACCCCCTTGGTATACGCCCTACATGGGAAGGTGCCTTTTGTGAGAGGAGGTAAAGGGCAGAGAAGCCTGGAGAAGCAGGTTGCAGACCCTTTAAGGGCCTGAATGCCCTTAAAAAGGGTTTTAAACTTTAACCTATAATGCTACAGAGCCTTTCAAGGTTTGTGAGCAGGCGCTCCGGAAAGATTACTCTGGAAACCGACGGAGGTGTGGGTGGGGAGGGGGGCCTGGGATCTGTGGCAGGGAGCGGAGACACAGCGAGGAGCTGGGACAGCAGGTTTAGAAATGAGAAGAAGATATGCAGACCTAAGGTAGAACGAACTAGAATCTGATTAGAGAGCTGCTTGAAGGTAAGGAAAAAATGGCTCCTATGTTTCCTCCTGGTTAAACAGACCCCGCCGGGCCGGCGGAGGACGGCGCTTCGGAGGCCTCCACAGTCAGAGTGGCTCTCGGGCGCCCTCTTCTGGAGAAGGGAGCCGGCTGCCGAACTGTGCCGTCAGCAGAACCCGCTGAGGCCGCCCAGTGGACACTAGCGGGTCTTTCAAACAAACACCTGCTAACTAACACGCTGTGAACCGGAGAGTGGACCCCAACACATCTGCCTATGCGGAAACAAAAGGCTGTCAAAGCAAACTGTTACATCTTCCAACACATACTATCCCAGACTTAGAAGCAGTTTAGGGACAACAGAAGAGAATTGTACTTGCCTGAAAGTAGATAATATTTATTTGTGGAGGAAAAGAGAAGGCAGAATTCTTCGGGGAATGCTAAATATGTTTAGAAGAATTAAAGGACTGAACTCATGGTGGATCTTCAGCTGCTGGAATACTTCAGACTACCAACTGTTGAGATGTGCAGGGTTCAGACAACTCAAAACTGTTACATGTGGAATTTGGCAAAGATGACCAACCTCAGGAGAAGAAAACAGGACTGAATGGGTGGATCTCACTCAGTTGGAGGGCTCCAGGGCTTTTCTCGCAGCCTATGCCCCACCCAGCGCCCCCCCCCCCAACCTCCACATCCACCCATGGCATATGCCTGGCCTGGGCCATTAAATGTGGCTGTCCACATGGGAAGAGCCAGATGGTGGTCAAGTAGTCTCGGAATGGTGGACAGCATGGTGGCTTTGTTCTGAGAGCCATAGAAGAAAATTGGGGGCACCTGGGTGGCTCAGTCAGTTAAGCGTCTGGCTCTTGATTTTGGCTCGTCATGACCTCAAGGTTTGTGAGCTTGAGCCCCACATCAGGCTCCACACTGACAGTTCGGAGCCTGTTTGGGATTCTCTCTCTCCCTCTCTCTCTGCCCCTCCCCCACTCGTTTTCTCCCTCCCTCTCTCTCTCTCTCTCAAAATAAATAAAATTAAAAAATAAAATTGATAATGGCCCTCCAGGACCTACAGCACTGGCCCCATTACCTTCTCATCTTCTCCGTTACTTAGCTTCCCTTGTTCCCTCAGCTCTAGATTTACTCCTTCTGTCCTGTTCGTCCAACATTTCAGGATTCAGGTACCTCAGATACTGTGCACTTACTGTTCCTTCTGCTGCAAGTGCTCTTCCCTGAAGTATGAACAATGTTCCCTCACTTTCTCCCAGCCTTGGCTCAGATGTCATGTTATCAAAGTGGTCTCCTTTGATGAACCTATCGGAAATTGCACACCACATTCCTCCCCCACAAACCCCCCCCCCCCACATACTCTGTTCCCCTTGCATGTTTCATTTTTCTCCATGGCCCTTATCATCTTTAAATATGACATTTTACTTGTATAAGTTATCGGCTCCCCTTATCCCCAAGATGTAGAGCTCCAAGAGAACAGGCATTTTGTCTGTCATTTTTCTCCACTGCTCCGTCCCTCACACCAAGAACAGTGCTGGGCATAAGGCAAACACTCAATAAATACGTGATGAGTTACTGTTGGTTCTTGGATTCGCAGTATCCAGTGTCTCCCGCACAGGGACAATGTGGTCAGCCTTGAGTTGACTGGGTGGGGGGGGGGGGCGAGGCCCAGGGGGATCTCTGCAGCCTTTAATGACCTATGCCTTTCCTCCCAGACTGGGGAGTCTAGCGTGGGGATGAGAAAAAAAAAAACTTGGTCTTTTACCTAGACAGGAGTTTTTGGAGTTGAAAAACCAAGACCTGACCACCTTGGATTTTAGGTTTTGAAGGGACCTCTTTCTCCAAAGGTGAGTGTGGTTCCCCATGGCTTTCTGCCTGGAGAGAAAGTCCTCAGGGACCAAGTGAACCCCTATAGACAGCATGGTGAGCCTGGACCAGGAAGAGATAATGGAAGCAAATGGCTTCCTTTCTTTGGTGTTACTCCCCTCTCCTGGGAGCTCTCTTGCTGCTGTTAAGACTGACTGGCCTGGGTGGCTCAGTCAGTCAAGCATCTGACTTCGGCTCAGGTCACGATCTCACGGTTCGTGCGTTCGAGGCCTGTGTCGGGCTCAGTGCTGACAGCTCGGAGCCTGGAGCCTGCTTCGGATTCTCTCTCTCTCTCTCTCTCTCTCTCTCTCTCTCTCTCTCCCCCTCCCCCACTCACACTCCATCTCTCTCTCTCTCTCTCTCTATATTTCTCAAAAATAAACATTAAAAAAAAAAAAGGCTAACTGACTTGATCAAGTTGCTTGACCCCTCCTGAGCATTCATTTTCTCATCTGTACAGTTTCTTCAGCTGTAAAATCAGGTTAACGAAAACAGTCCTGGCAAATCAAATAAGACATAAACAGAGTCTGAGTTTCAAAGTGTCAGGAAAGGAAACAGCTATCAAAGAAGGCCGCTTACGCAGGGCAAAATGTAATACGTTGACCAAATGTGTGACACAGAAATTGTTTTGAGGGACAGATAGGACCACAAGACTAACTGTCAAGTAATGAAATTACATTTGCCCTTTCTCTTTCTAACTGTAAAATGAAACACATAGTCCTCTATTGGTTAGGAAAAAAACTTAAGGTTGAAAGAAACAGGAAGCAGGCACTTATACCACCAACAGGTCAAGTTCCAAACTTCTAATTTGTACAAAGGCATTTTTCTGCTAACACATCCAACGAGGAACTAACTGCCAGATAGTCAGGGCCAGGTCAGGGCCAGGCTTAGGTAAACCTGGAAACTGTCTCCATCGGTTTTCATCATGCTCCCCTCACCCCCGCCCCCACGCCGTGCTCACCATAGTTCCTCTGCGTCCTGTGTGTTCCTACAAGCCTGGAGACTGGGACTGGGCTGTAGACCAACTTCCTGGGAGACATGTCAAGCCCACAGTGGCAAATTTCCAGAACTGGCCCCTCACCTTACCAAACCAGGCAATCTCGCTTCCCCAGGCACAGCCTCTCAGTCCACGTGGACTCAACAGTCCTTGGGGATCCCCAAAGTCCCCCTGTGGTTGAACTCAGGTCTCCTGGGCTGTTTCACCGGCGGCAGCTCCACACAGCTATCAGCCACTTTAGATGCAAACCGGCTTTAAGGACCTTCCCGGGGGCACCTGGGTGGCTCAGTTGGTTAAGCCTCTGACTCAGGCTCAGGTCATGATCTCAAAGTTCGTGGGTTCGAGCCCTGTGTCGGGCTCTGCGCTGACAGCTCCGAGCCTGGAGCCTGATTCAGATTCTGTGTCTCCCCCTCTCTCTGCTCCTCCCCTGCTCATGCTCTGTCTCTCTCTCTCTCTCTTTAAAAAAAAAAAAGACCTTCCCAGGGTGCTCCTTTGCTTACACAAGTGTTTCCCAGCCTGGTTGCAGGTGAGAAACATCTGTGCAGCTTTTTGAACACACTAGTGAACAATGAACACGCCAGTGAACAAGACCCACCCAGAACCACTAACACGGGCCCGGCTACTGTGCAGGGGGGTTGAGGCCTGGCTTATAAAGCCCCCGACTCCTTTCCCAGCATACAAAGCCCCCTGTGGGGTGCTCTCTCCCACCTCAGCCCTCACCACACTCTCCCCACACCCACGCCAATGCCCCAGCGCTGGTGTTCCCTAAAGGCACCTCAGCATTTCATGCCCTCAGGGTTCTGTACGTCCTTCTGTGGGTCTAGGACCTAACTCCTCAAAGTGTGTCCACAGATGGACAGCGTCAGCCTCACCTGGGAACCCAGAGCCACAGAAGCAGAATGCACGTTTCAGCAAGATCCCAGCTGACTTGTACAAACGTTCAAGTTTGCGAAACACTCTAGATTCTTTCCAGGGCTTGCACCCCTGGGGAATCCACACTCACGCTTGGATCCCTAGATCCTTAGCTCAGGGAGCGCCTCTTCCACCAAGACTTTCCCAACCTCGCCCTCTTTGCGCCCAGCCCTCTCCCGGAAGGAAGGAGTCCCTCCCTCCCTCACGCTACCACTTTCCTCGCACCCAAGAGCTGAAACTAATAATTCCTTGTGCCTGCATTACACAGTATTAGGATCAAACAAAAACCACCTCGCTGCTTGCTTCATGAAATACAAGTTCCCAGAAGAAAAGCCTGTGAACCAACTGAACAGTTTACTTACAAAACTCACGGCTTGTGCAGGAAGAGTGGCCTCAAACCCCTTACTTCTCCGTGCCCACCCATCCAGAGAAAGCTATGAAGGCAGGACTCTGTCCAATCCCAATCGATTCCACCTTGCAAGACGCACCTTAAAATCACCCAGCCCATGCCCTGGAGCCATAGGAACACCTTTCTCTAATTTCCTTTTTTGAGACATGACTAAGGCAATCAGGGTGACGTCTCCTCGCAGGAGATCTAACAAACTTGGCTTTGCTGAATCAGCAAGTTTTTCTGGTGGCCTTTTAGACAGTCGACAGGCAATACACTCATCACAGAAGATTGCAATTATTTATTTGGGCAGCAGATATCACCCTTGCCACTACCTTGCCTGCCTCCTTCCTGGGCGCGCGCGTGCACACACACACACACACACACACACACACACACACACACACACACCATAGACTCGCACACAAAGCATCAAGGAATAGAACTAATGGGCCGAATATCTGAGTCAGAGGCAAGAAGGTGGGAAAAAGAGAGAAGGGAAGGAAGGGCCAGGGGTTGGAAGAGAGAATAGGGCAGAGAGGAGAGGTCTTCCACCATCAGGAAAAGCAACAGTCCCCTGCCCAGGCTTCCTGGGCTCCTACTCGGCCCTCCCCCATGCCCTTCTCCCTGGAGAAGCTGAGCACAATGGAATTGAATACGTTACAGGAGCCACTTTCAAATCCAGACAGCCAGGGTGAATTTCAAGGATGCAATATTTAACGTGAACCTAAAGTTAAAGACTATTTTGTATCTTCTGTATATTCTTAGAGATTGATTACTTGTACTTGACCTCAACTGCGTATGTATGTAATGAAATATAGTATATATGCATACCAGCTGGGCTACCTTTGTGTAATATTGCTTCCATCTCTCCAATGTTTATCGGGTCTTTCTGTCTCTAATTCTGTGAGAGCTACCAAAGACATAGAAAATCTGTAAAAATTAGATAATAGGGACAGAAGGAATTTTTGAGCATATATTGGAAGGACAGGAGCAAGAATAATTGCAGAGCATTTCAAGTTTCTATGACCCGAGAATGAACAAAATTTGGTTAGATTTATCCAAAACTTTCTAATCTAAATATGAAAATATTATCAGGTAATTTTTTTTATCAGTGCTATATTGATTATCTATTGTGAACAAATTACCTGCAAACATGGTAACTTAAGGCAACATTTATTTTCTTACTCAGTTTCTGAGCATTAGTTTCTGAGAGTGACTTAGCTGAGTGGTTCTGGGTCTCTCAAGAGGTTGCAGTCAGGATGCTGGCTGGGGATGCTGTCATCTGAAGGTCTGACTGGGGCTGGAGGGGCCACTTCCCATAAGGTTCACGCAAATCGTTGTTGGCAGGTCTCGGTGTCATGTGGGCCTCTCTATAAAACTGCTCACGACTTTCTCCAGAGTAGGCCATCCAAGAGGAAGAGCACAGTGACTTTTAAGATCTGGCCTTTATGGGGCACCTGGGTGGCTCAGTCGGTTGAGCGTCCGACTTCAGCTCAGGTCACGACCTCGCGGTCCGTGAGTTCGAGCCCCGCATGGGGCTCTGTGCTGACAGCTCAGAGCCTGGAGCCTGCTTCGGATTCTGTGTTTCCCTCTCTCTCTGCCCCTCCCCCGCTCAAGCTCTGTCTCTCTCTCTGTCAAAAATAAACATTAAAAAAAATTAAAAAAAAAAAGATCTGGCCTTTAAAGTCACACACTGTCATTTCTGCCTTAGTCTATTTATTAGAAGTGAGTCACTAAGTCCAGCCCACACTCAAATACAAGGGAATGAGGCTCCACCTTTTTGAAGGTTGAACCATCATGTTCCTCCCATATGCAAAACACTCTCATCTCTCCCAACACCTGAAAATATCCATTAGTTATTCATCACTATGTAGAAACTTATTCCAAAACTTATTGGTTTAAAGCAATGAAAATTTATCATCTCAGTTTTGGTGGGTCAGCAATTCAGAAATCGTTTTGCTGGGTGGTTCTGAGTCAGTTTCTTTCATGAGGTTTCAGTCAAAGTATCAGCTGGGTCTGAGTCATCTGGAGGCTCGAGGAGGCTGGAGGAACTGCTCCTAAGATCACTGAGTGACGTAGTTGTTGGCTGGAGGCCTCAGCTTCTCACCATGTAGACCTCTCCATAGACTGTTTAAATGTCCTATTGTCACAGAACTTAGCTTCTCCCACAGTAAGTGATCCAAGAGTCAGCAAGATGGAAGCCATGATGTTTTTTATGACCCAGTCTCAGAAGTGACAGCCCATCACCTCTGCTGTGTTCATTTGGTCTCACAGGACAACTCTAATATGACATGGGAGGGGACTACACAAGAGCATGAATCCAGGAGGCAGGTCTCACTGGGGGCCATCTTGGAGACAGGCCAACCCACCTGCTAATGAATTAATGTCAGAGGCTGGACTTAGGCTCACTGTCAGAAGCTGAAGACTCTGGTCTGTTTTTGCCACTCTTCATATGATCTTTATACAGTAGCAAAATTTCTGGGTACCATGAAAATAAGGATCTTAGGTAATAACCATGTCAACCAGATGAATGATGATGATATACTGACAAAATGACCAAGAGAGTTTGTGTGTGAAACCAGCCTATAGAAGTTCAGACATTGCAGGCATATGTCTATCTGAGAGGGCACTCTGAAGTTTTGTGAGCCTGGCAACAGTAAATTCTACTTCCAGCAATGTGGGCTTGGAAAAATCACTGGATTTCTTTATACCTCAGTTTCCTCAACCTCATAAAAAGCACAATAATAAGGGCACCTGGGTGGCTGAGTCAGTGAAGCATCCTCCTCTTGATTTTGGCTCAGGTCATGATCTCACAGTTCATGAGTTTGAGCCCCATGTCGGGCTCTGCGCTGACAGTGTGGGGCCTGCTTGGGAGTCTCTCTCCCTCTCTCTCTGCCCCTACGCACCCCAAATAAAGAAATAAACTTTAAAAACTTTAAAAACCCACAATAATAGCTTCTTTGATGAGGTTTTTTGTTTTTGTTTAGAGAGAGAGAGAATGCATGCGTGAACAGGTGAGAGGGGCGGGGGGGGGGGAGAGAGAGAGAGAGAGAGAGAGAGAGAGAAAGAGAATCTTAAGTAGGCTCCACACTCAGCACAGAGCCCAACCTGGGCCTGACTCCCATGCCCCTGGGATCATGATCTGAGCCAAAATCAAGAGTCAGACGCTCAACCGACTGAGCCACTTAAGTGCCCCATTCGTTGATAAGTTTTTATGGGAATTCAACCTTGTATTTGTAAGGTAAACAGCAAGTATTAATTAATTCATAAATAGTAACTACTGTAAAGATTATTTCACATTTCATGATATTCTATGGTAACCATCTCAGCTGATAGATGTCTTTCAGTTTTTGAAGAGATGCTTACAAATGTATGAAAAGGGTCATTCTCTCATTTAATAATGCATATAACCATATTTCTGAAAACTAACACAAAAGGGAAAGGTCCTCCATTACCCTGCAGCTCTAACTTAATCACCATCTTTCCTTCGAGACTTCTTTTCTATGCACTTTTCCCACACTGAAGTCAGAGTGTACATAAAAGTCTGCTTTTTGTTTCTTCCACTTGTTATCTTGATACGGAAACATCTTACAAAGTCTGACACAGAAGCTTGTTCATGTGTCACGCTCAGAGCAGTGAGCAGTGGGCAGGAGGGGAGAGCTGGTGGAAAGAGGGAAGTCGTGGACCTGTAAATGCTCAACAATGCTGTGTCATGATCAGCTGAAGTTCCCAGAAGCAAAGGTCCTGCAGGGTGTCAGAGACCAATGCAAGGAGACAGCAAGGAGGTGCTAAGAGATTCTGGAAGTTGTGGTCTGGGGACAAAAGGTGCTTAGTCAATCTTCAGTTCAATTCCTCTTCTATAAATCATACATGTTGCATACACCTTCTGTTATAGGGCTGCTAGAAAGGTTAGTCAAATTAGCATATGTAAAGTGCCCAGCACACAGAAAAGATATTATTAAAATGGTAAGATTTCATGAGTCAGGATATAGGATTTCCAAAAAAGTGTTCAGCACCCTAGTTATTCCTAACAGACTTCTTTTTTTTCTAATTTTTTAAAGTTTATTTATTTTGGGAGAGAGAGTGTGTGTGTGCACTAGTGGGGGAGGGACAGAGATAGAGGGAGAGAGAATTCCCAAGCAAGCTTCACCCTGCCAGTGCAGAGCCCGACACGGGGCTCAAACTCACAAACCGTGAGATCATGACCTGAGCTGAAATCAAGAGTCAGATACTTAACCAACTGAGCTACCCAGGCGCCCCCAGACTACTACTACTACTACTACTTCTTTTTCTTCTTCTTCTTCTTCTTCTTCTTCTTCTTCTCCTTCTCCTTCTCCTTCTCCTTCTCCTTCTCCTTCTCCTTCTCCTTCTCCTTCTTCTTCCAATCTGCACACCCAATGTGGGGCTCAAACCCACAACCCTGAGATAAAGAGTTGCATGCTCCAACTGACCGAGACAGCCAGGCACTCCCTTAACAGACTTTTATTTTTAATTAATTAATTAATATTTTTTTGAGAGAGAGAGAGCATGTGAACAGGGGAAAGAGGTAGAGGGAGAGAGAAGAAATCTTAAGCGGGCTCCGTGCCAAGTGCAGAACCCGATGTGGGGCTGGATCCCATGACCCTGGGATCATGACCTGAGCTGAAATCAAGAGTTTGATGCTCAACCAAATGAGCCACCCAGGGGCCCCTAACAGACTTCTTAAACATACAATTTATGTCCTAATATTTCATGACTATTTCTACAATATAGGAAAGTCCATCGGGATAGCAGACCAGGGTGGAGTTGATCATTAATCAAAACCATTGAAAGGAAACACCTAAGGGCAGGATGCTGGGAGGAGCTTGCAAGGTGGGCAGCGCAACCCCACCTCCAGGGGGCAGCAGCTGCTGGGCTTCCGGTTGCTCTGTGGGACTGCAGCTCAGGGTTGCAAAATGATGCTACTACCACGTAGCACACACAGAAATTTACACACACAGAAATTAACAGCAGTTAGGCAACAGGGTTCCTGGTATAGAGACAAGAATTATTATCTGCCTTAAATCCCTAGCCATTGGAGGTTATTTGATTGTACATATTAAAATACATTTAACGTATAAATTACATAAAAAGTACACACGGACATACAAAAACGTTTCAAGAAGTCCTCCTCGAGAGCCTAAAACCCATTTAACTTTATTTAGGCCAGTGGTTGCCGTCGTATTTGACCCGGAAGCTCTGTTTTCCACATCAAGTGTATTAGCACCCTACGCAATACACGGTGGGAAAGGCTCTTGAGCTTTCAAAGGGAATACTCAAGTGCATCAATGAAAGCAACAGAATGCTATTATTGCATCATGTCTGCCCCCGCCCCCGCCCCGGTGGCCTCCCTGCATCGGTCCTGATGGGCCTCTGCCACCTGCTATCCTTAGAGGACCGGATTCTCCACTTCTCCTCACTGCTTGCCCCACAGGGAAGAGGTCTGGGCACCATATTAGAGCTTAACAAATGTGAGTTTCTCCTGAATCCTTGGAATATACATCTTAATTACTTCTCTAACAATCGTCTTATGACAGCAGCTTCATGAATATGTGAAAGACAGAGAAATAGCTCCTCTTACATGGCCTGAGTACATTTGGGATTGTCGGAACACAGCAAATTGCACTGTGCTCTATGCCACGAGTACTGGTGTGAGGAATTACAATGAGAGTACCATATTTTTCACTTCTCTTTCATCTTCTTTACTAGTCTGTGAACATGGAGAGCAGGGTGTGGTAGCCTTAGATGCCTTATCTGTAAAGCAAGCAGAATCATATTTACCTTGCAGAATTTTGCCAGCCAGAATTTTGGAATGATCAAATAAAAAAGTGAATGTGTGTCAAGTGCTGAAAACAATGCCAGAGATGTAGCAGTACTCACTAAATGCCAGCTATTGGTATTATTTCCACACTTCCTGTTAACATCACACTCTTGGAAGATGGAAAAAGTCATGGATCTTAAGCATGTGCAGTCACTAGAGTAAGTCACGGAACCGTAGTATTTGTAGCTGGTTGACATTTTTTAAAGGATTGTAAAGGTTCTTAGAAATTCTCTTTTACGGATGACAAAAAGAGAAACGGAGGCTGAGAAAAAATGAAGCAATTTGCCCATGTTTTTCACAGGAGCATAAATTACCAACACTCAGTATTTGGAACCCACACGAAGAGCACAAAAACCTCACTAAGAAGTTAAAAACCGAACAGGACTCCTATCTGAAGTGAACACACCCACAAATCTCCGCTTTGCACGGTTCCAGGGATTCTTGTAACTTAATGTACATTTGCATGGTTAATAGCAAATCTGAACTTTCGGCGTCCTAAGTGATCTGCTGCAAGCGCTCCCAGTATTTTGTTTCAATCCCTGCTTGCGTGCCTTTCACTCAACAGGTTTTTTCTTCAAGCATTGCAGGAACCGGGCAGCAAAGCCTTAGCCCATCGCACCACTAGATGGCGCTACACCCACTCCGGGGAAGCCATGGCGTGCGCGGGAGGCGGAAGCTGGTGGAAGAGAGGAGTTTAACGTCCTGGTTCCATTTTAAATGTCCATACCCAGACATGAAAGCAGATGAATTAAATTTGCCATTATCCCGCATACTTAAATCTAATTGGATTTGATAAAAATAGAGCAGAGCTGGAGAAGCGGCTGCCAGCCCAGCATCTCTGGCCTGTATTTCAGATCCTGACAGAATGCAATCTCCAAGCTCTAGACATCCCCAGTAACAGAAACAGGAAGCAAACACATTCTGGATCTTCTAAGAAAAGGCCAACCATCGTCATAGTATTTCAGAGACCATGGGAGCTGAATAATGAGAGCTGGTGATGGAGGGCCATTTCTAGAAGAACTTAAATTTAAGAGGCTATAATGCAGGGACAAGACGGGGAAATGAAAGATGACGACACGTGGAACGTCTATAAGAAAGAAGAAAAACAAATGCTTTCATACCAACAAAGTGTGGAGAGTCAGGCAGTGTGGCTTGGAGTGGAGCTCAGAGTTAACAAAATTTCAAGGCTGGAAGGAGCCTTGTAAGGAAGCAGGACTGGGCCTGAGAAAGAACTTGCTGGAAACCACACAGATCATGAATGGCAGACAGGCACCAGACCTGCGTTTGTGCGACCCAGTACTCTTTCCACTAAAATGCGTGGCCCTCTTAACGGCTCACTGAAAACCTTTCACAAAATCCAAGGAAATCCACGCAGAAGCGCCCTCCCGCCACCTCCCTGCATGCACATGTGCACACATCCACCGTCCTCACAATACAGGAAATTGAAGGAAGCCATCTGAAACTTCAGCGGCGGCCGCGGCCAACACAGATAACATATCAAACGAAAAGCTGGAAATCAGCACTGTTCACATTCACACAGGAAGCCCCAACTCAAGCTGTTTGACCCTATTTAGTAATCAGTTCCAGGCTCACAAAAGAATGCCAGACCAAAAACCGAAGGCAAAAAAAAAAAAAAAAAAAAAAAAAAAAAATCCCCCAAAACAACAAAAAACATACTCCCAACCTTTTTCCTTGGGAAGAAGAACGACTCCAAGAAGTTTCAAGAGAGGCCCATCTGGTTTACAGCGTTTTGCAGGAAATCTGGTGACTATTCTGTGATGCCATTGTCTTTGCCAACCCCGGGGAGGTGGCACACCAAGGCGGTCACTGGGATAATTCAGATGCACCAAAGCCATGTTTTACCTCAGTTGCGCTGATATTTTAGCTGAAGGTATTTTGGACCTAAACATCTCCGGTGATTGTCGGATGTATTGGTGTGATGGGAAGTGCTGGCAGGTCTGTGGCTCCGCCCCCCACTTATAGTAGCTGTTCCCTAACCAACCCTTCTGAACCTCCTTCTGTCAACACGGGACCGAATCACTGTTACCTCACGGGACAGTTCTGAGGAGGGCATGAGAGAAGATGTCCTATGGCACAGAGGAGCCTCCCTAAATATCAGCCTCTTTCCTTCAGTTTAATTTTCGAATTCCCTTCGTCACTTGCACTGTGAACCTGGCCTTCAGCAAAGAGAAGAAAAACGTCTCATTTTCTTTGGAGCCACTGCTGAATTCTCTCAAGTTTTATCCAGGCTCTCTGAACATTTTGGTCTCAAAACCCACTGACCCCCTTACAAATTGAGGATTCTGAATTTTTCTTAAAAAAAATAAAAGGTGGGCTATCAGTATTTACCATATTATAAAGTAACACCGAGAAATTTTAAAAATATTTAAGAGTGACAATAATAATGTATTACATATTAATGTAAATTACGACAAATAACTATTTTCCAAAACCGAAAATATTTAATGAGAGTGATGTCATTTACATTTTACAAATCTCCTTAATGTCTGTCTTGATAAAAACAGCTGGATTCTCCTATCTACTCTGCTCCTACATTGTCTCTTGTAATGTCTTGTTTTGGTAGAAGCCTATGAAGAAAAATCAGCCTCTGTAGGAGGGAGGAGTATTTTAATAGTTTTTAAAGATAGGTGCGCACATTCTTTGGTAGTACACCCAAACTCACTAAGGGCTAATTTCTTTAAGTTAATTTTAATGTGGAATCTGGAACGTTTTCAATGAACTTTTTAAATGCTCTTACATGAAGTCCATTCATCTATTTTGCACTTTCAGTGGTTCTTTTACGCACGCATGCTTTTGTAACATTTGGAAAATACTGACTCACTGAGTTACGTAGATCTTCCAAATTTCAACACAGTTTATTACACATGCAAAAAAATCACATTATTAATATACTGCCACCAATCTCATCAGAATAATTTCTATAAGGAAGCTGTCAAGCTCACTGTGATGGACATGGGCTTTCTATAATCCTAATTCTTTCTTGAAAGCTAAAATTTTATCATTGGCAACTGACATTGTCAGTTGTTTTACTAGAGGGGACAAGCTCACTTTGTTCATTTTGAGAAAATACCTGTCAGATATCCAACTCTAAATAACTATAGTTTGTCTTCCATTCTTTAGAGTGTCAAAGAATAATGATGTTCCATGGGGAATGAAAGGCTAGTTTGGCTCACTATTCAATTGCCAAGCATTTTTCCTCAAGAAAACCAACACCCTTCATTATTCAGCAGAAATGCCTTATGTGTGTTTTCCATTTTATCACAGAGAATATTAAATGCACATGTACTCAGAGGTCAAGATTTAACAAAATTAATAATTTTTACTGATTTATCAAGGACATTCCTTAAAAAATTTTTTTAATGTCTATTTATTTTTGACAGAGAGAGAGAGAGAGAGAGAGAGAGAGAGAGAGAGACAGAGCATGAGTGGGGGAGGGGCAGAGAGGGAGACACAGAATCTGAAACAGGCTCCAGGCTCCGAGCTGTCAGCACAGAGCCCGACGCGGGGCTGGAACTCATAGACCGTGAGATCATGACCTGAACCGAAGTCGGACACTCAACCGACTGAGCCACCCAGGCACCCCAAGGACATTCTTTTTTTAAAAAAAGATTTTATTTTCAAGTAATCTCTACACCCAATAGGGGGCTAGACCTACAACCATGAGATGAAGAGTCACATGCTCCACCAAATGAGCCAGGAGGAGTGCCTTAAGGACATTCTTTTTTTTTTCTTTTTTCATTTAAATTTTAGTTAACCTACAATGCAATATTGGTTTCAGGAGTAGAATTCAGTGATTCATTTCTTTATAACACCCACTGCTCATCCCAACAAGTGCCCTCCTTAATGCCCATCGCCCATCTAGCCCATCCCCCCCCACCTCCCTCCAGCAATACTCAGTTTGTTCTCTATCATTAAGAGTCTCCTGTGGTTTGTTCCCCTCTCTTCTTCCCCCTCCCCTTCCCCTATGTTCATCTGTTTTGTTTCTTAAATTCCACATATGCGTGAAATCATACAGTATTTGTCTTTCTCTGATTGACTTATTTCGCTTAGCATAATACATTCTAGCTCCATCCACGTCATTGCAAACGGCAAGATTTCGTTCATTTTGACGGCTGAGTAATACACCATTGTGTGTGTGTGTGTGTGTGTGTGTGTGTGTGTGTGTGTACCACACCTTCTTTACCCATTCATCAGTCGATGGACATTTGGGCTGTCTCTATAGTTTGGCTATCATTGATAATGCTGCTATAAACATTGGGGTGCAGGTACCCCTTTGAATCTGTATTTTTGTATCCTTTGGGTGAATACCTAGCAGTGAAATTGCTGGATTGTAGGGTAGTTCTATTTTTAATCTTTTGAAAAACCTCCATCCTGTTCTCCAGAGTGGCTGCACCACTTTGCATTCCCACCAACAGAGCAAGAGGGCTTCACTTTCTCCGCATCCTCACCAACATTTGTTGTTTCTTGTGTTGTTAATTTTAGCCATTCTGACAGGTGTGAGGTGGAGTCTCATCATGGTTTTGATTTGTATTTCCCTGATGATGAGTCACGTTGAGCATCTTTTCATACGTCTGTTAGCCATCCGGATGTCTTTGGAAAAGTGTCTATTCATGTCTTCTGCCCATTTCTTAAGTGGGTTATTCGTCTTTCGGGTGTTGAGTCTGGTAAGTTCTTTACAGATTTTGAATACTAACCTTCCAGGACATTCTTAAATGAAACTGGAATCTGTTTTCCTGTGTGTATGTGGTGACAGTTGGTGCCATGTGCCAAGAAGGTGGCCATTTTGCCCTCTATTGCTTTTGCATCATCAGAAGGGTCACCACAGTGAAAAAGCCAACATCTTAATATTACTATGAAAATAGTTTTTACCTTACAGACTCTCTGAAAGGGTCTCAGAGACACCCCTTAGTGTTCCTCTCTCCTCAGCTCTCCAACCCCAGTGACCTCTGGCTACTCCAAATTCTATTGCAGCACTTAGTAGATTGCGGGTATCTCTGAGTCTGTGAGGTAAAAACTATTTTCATATTAATATTACAATATTTTTGTTCCCCAAGTTCTTGCTTTGTAATTGATTCTACCCTCTATTTTTAACAATAATAAATGATTTGGCATATCTATTGCATGTCAAACGCTATTCTAAACATGAAAAATACAGTAGTCAACAGGACAAGTAAGTCATTGCTCTCATGGCCCTTATATTCTAAGATAGACAATAAACTTGTAAATAAATGAATGCATGAGACATAAGCCCTATAATGATTAAAAATAGACTGACGTGACCAAAGGCGAGCTTGTAGTGAGATGGCTCCAAAATGAGGGGTGTCAAGTGTGTGCTCTGGTGTGAATAATGGTAATTCATGAGAAGAAATGAGGACGGGTGAAGTTTCCAGTAGACTCGCTGGGGTAAAACTAGAATTCCCCTGGAAAGCTCGGACAGGGAAGAGGGAAGAAGGCATGGTTCTTCGTGTTTGAAGGAGTGCCATGTTATCCTTTCTGGGGAGGACGGTACCTCACCAGCCTTCTGGGGGAAATAGCCAGGCAGCGACTGGTACAGGATTGCTGAGGTTACTGGTTGCTGCTTGTTCCTTCTAGAGGCTGGTGGGAGAAGGGGCCAAGGAGGGAACTGGATTTATGTGTAACATGAAATTTTGGTTGTCCTGGTTGTGATACCCAGCCGACATCGACATCCAGAGGCTGGCTCTCACCTCTTTTTGTTGTGGTTGTTTATTTATTTATTTTGAGAGAGAGCAAGCACGAGGCGGGGAGGAACAGAGAGAGAGGGAGAGAGAAAGAATCCCAAGAGACTCCGTACTGTCAGCACAGAGCCTGAGGCAGGGCTTGAACCCATGAACCATGAGATCGTGACCTGAACGGAAATCAAGAGTGGGTGCTTAACCGAGTCACCCAGGAACCCACGGCTGTCACTTCTGATTCAGGGTATTCTAAATCCACGACTAGAGCACACTAACAATTTTCGTGTCAGTATTCACCTAAGCCAGCTGTCTGGGGGCAAAACCAAACGAATGAAAATAAAAAGAGAGAAATCCCACAAAACTCAAAAGAAGGGCTTGTAGGTCCTGTTGCAAAAAGCACCTTGCGATGGAGGAAATTCTATGCCACTCACTTGAAAGAGCTCTGTAGAATCAGTTCTACAAGATGGCAAGAATCAGTTCTTGCCCTGTTTTCCTCTCCCCTTTCCCCCAGAAAGGTGTCCCCGCTGTTCCTACTGAAGGAATGTGTCCTCTGCCTCTCCAGGGCACGTTTCCGGTGTTTTCTTCTGCTGAAGCTCCTCTCATTAGTCCAGGGGAGGCGTCTCTTCTCTCCTGGAGCTCCACCTTTCCCTTCTCTTCTCCGTGAGCCCGCTCCTCTGGGTCAGTGCCCCTTCCCCCACGCTGAACAGGAGAGCCGCGATTTTGTTTCCTGAGTTTCACCTTTTCCTGTAAGTATGAATTAGTGTAACCCCAAAACAGGTATAATTTACCTCTTCCGTGTGTCCTTTTTTCCAACCACTTCATGGTTTTCAGAAGGGACATACCGGACAGGTCGCAGGTCTCGGTGCAGAGTACTGTGTAAATACAGTGTAAAGTCGACTTACAATGTGACAAATGTCTCTCCTCTCAAAGTGCCCATCCAAGGCCATCCATTCAATCTCCTCTACTCATTAAATCAGAGCAGATTCCCCCTTCTTAGTAAAGCGTAAAATTCTGCAGGGCAGGGACTATTGTCTGTCACCATACCCCTATAACCACAGCCTTTATAGACTGTTGACACTTTGATTGTAAGGGTGTTAGAAAAGGTGGTTCCCTCTATCCTCAGAGGCAGCTGGGGGTGGAGTGGGCATGCGTGTAGTGGGACCACGAGGGTTTCTCTAATCTCTACTCTGAGAGCAACAGTACTTCCATGGCGCCCACCCTCCCGCAACCACATAACTTATGACACGGTCCCTTTGGGGTTGGCTCTGAGGTGTTTAAAGCCACATATGCCACATTTAGCAACTCTGCAGCGTCTTCTCACAAGTGTCTTAAGAATGAGATACAGGGGCACCTGAATGGCTCAGTCAGTAAGCGTCCAACTTCAGCTCAGGTCATGATCTCGCAGTTCATGAGTTCGAGCCCCAGTTGGTCTCTGGAGCCTGCTCTGGATTACGTGTCTCCCTCGCTCTCTGCCCCTCGCCCACTCTCATTCTGTCTCTCAAAACAGTAAACATTAAAAAGAAATTAAAAAAAAAAAAAAAAGAATGAGATACATAGGTTTCCTGGCTGCCATGTCCTGACGACCACGTCTTCATCATTGTTGTTCTGCCTTTGAACTCCTGAAAATAGACCCCCATATGAACTTTACCGAGTGGGTCCTGCATTTCCACCACAGGACGATTTTTCCCATTTTAAAGTCACACGAATCACAGTGAGCCTTCCCTTGGGGCCCTGGGGAACCCTGGAGGGGGAACAACACGTTTTAATAAGGAAAGGGGGAGTCAGTCACAGGGAACCAGTAGGCTTTCACAGCTGCCCACCCCAGTTCTAGGCCACGAGCACGCACTCTAAGTGACGCATGAGTAATTTGCCTTGCGTGCCTATTGACAGTACTAGGATGGGGGTACGTGGTAGCTGTCGGGGTGGGTGGTGGCCCAACTAGCAGGAAATCCTAGAGAAGACAGGAAAGCGGAGGAAGAGCTGTCCGGTTTTCCCGACAGCCTCGTGCTTTACGGTAAATTTATACACTGCAGGGTGAGGCAGGAAGACCGGGGCGCATTCTAACTGGCCACTTGATCCCTGCCCATCCCAGATTCTCAGCTTTATAGCCAGCTTCTCTCCTTACTTCCAGATCTTTGGTTTCTGCAAGCCTCTGAGCCACCTCTTAGCTTGTTGAAATGTTCTTTCTGTCTCATTAAGTCCGATCGACCCCTTGCTTTGAGCGTCTCCTTTTATCCTCTGGGAACCTGTTGAACCACTGACTCCATCACCAGTGGCTGACCCGGTAGCAGCACCAGGCATGGGAGAAGACTGCCACGAGAAAGAAACTCCGGGGCACAGCGCAAGCTGTCTTTGTGCTCCAAATCTTAACTGTTCAAATATCTTCCTCCAAGTTCTACTTTTCGGTATAACTAAGCTCACGGAGAGCAGAAATAAAGGGAGCCGAAGTCGTAACTAATGTAATTTCCATTGTGGAATGTCAGCTCATTTATTTTTAGATGGAAATGTATCCCGCTTTGTCACCTCCCACCTAAGGCCCCCACGGAAGGTAGTAAGCATTGATAACGTTCGTTAAAAGCTGAGATTTCACATTTTGCTTATTTTTGTTTGGCTCTGCACAGCCAAAGGGCAAAGAATTCAGACAGCTTTCCTGCAAACACCCACTTTGCGTTTATACCGTGTACGAAAGCAAGCAGGCTCTGGCGGTTGCTGTCAGGGAAGAGGAAATTGTCCTCAGCTTAATTCCCAGAATGAAGAGTTCGAGCATGTGGCAGGAACACGGCGTGTGTACTTGAGAAACACAGGGCCCTGCTACCGCGCCGAGAGCAGACGGATGGCTTCAGCAATACACAGCCCGGGTTTGGTGAGGCCATTTCCTCCGTAAGAGGAACACTGTGCATCTTGGTGGATTTAATTTTGGTTTTGGCTTATGGTGCTTTAAGATTGCTACTCCAGGGGCACCTGAGTGGCTCAGTTGGCTAAGCGTCCCATACTTTGGCTCAGGTCGTGATCTTGCGGTTTGTGAGTTCGAGCCCCGCATTGGGCATTTTGCGGACAGCCTGGAGCCTGTTTCGGATTCTCTGTGTCCCTCTCTCTCTGCCCCTCCCCCACTCATGCTGTCTCTTTCTCTCTCAAAAGTAAAACATTTTTCAAAAATAAAATAAAATAAAATAAAATAAAATAAAATAAAATAGTCACTCTAGAAGCTGAATGTGTGAAGAAGACAAGCGCTTGTTCCCCCAAAATGTCATGGATTACATGGCCATGAACTGAACACCCACTCTGGTTTCTTGTCTGGTTAGGTGTCCCCCAAAGCAGAGCCCAGGTGCCTGGAAGCCAGGTGTTCATCACCTGGCCCTCCCCCACCTTTCCCATTTCGTATGTATTTAGTCAGGGTTCTGCAGACAAGTGGAACCAAGAAGATGCATCTAGAGAAAGGGATTTATTTTTAGGGATCTGCTCACACAATTTGGGGGAGGTGGCCAGTTCAGAATCTGTAGGGCAGGCTGGCAGGCTGGAAAGGCCAACAAGACCTGATGCTGCAGGCTGGAAGCATAATTCCCTCCCTGTCGGGGGACCTCACTCTTTCCTCTTAAGGCCTTCAACTCAACCCATCGATGAGACCCATCCACATTGTGGCACATATCTGCTTTACTCAGAGTCTGCTAATTTAAATGTTAACCATATCTAAAAAGATACCTTTCTGGGCAAATACAGACTGATATTTGGCCAAACTGGACCCCACACTCTAGCAAAGATGACTCATAAAATTAACCATCTGCACATAGTAAGTGCTCAACGAAATGATCTGATTTGATATGCAGTCCCAGACAAAACATGCTCCTGAGCCACTACGTCTTCAGCTGAATGATATAGGGGTTGGACTTCCTTCCTCCAATTCTGCTAGGCCAAGGTTACAAATGTAAGTCTTGAGAATGTAGACAAGGTGTGACCTCTGGTCCCTTCACACAAATTGAACAGCTTTAAATGAGATGATAACACCTTCCCTCACCATTGTGGCTGCCCCCAGTATTGGCAGCAATAGAATAAATCCTATACGGTGGTTCCCCCCTTATCCTTAGGTGATACTAAGACCCCCTAGTGGATGCTGGAAACCACAGATAGAATCAAACCCTACATATACTATACATACATACCTATGATAAAATTTAATTTAGAAATTCCGTGCAATAAGGATTAACAATGATAACTAATAGGCGATAAAACAGAACAATTATAATAATACACTGTAATGAAAGTTATGTGAATCTGGTGTCTCTCTCAGAATAGCCTATTGTCCAGCACTCACCCTTCTTTTTGTGATGATGTGAGATGATAAAATACCTATGTGATGAGAGGCAGTGCGGTGAATGACGTAGGCGCTGTAACTAATGTTGGGCTACTACTGACCTTCTGACAACATGTCAGCAGGAGGGTCACTGCTTCTGGATCATGGTTGATGGCACGTAACTGGAACTGTGAAAAGCAAACCGCAGATGGTGGGGGCTACGGAACAAAGTTCTATAATCCCATGAGCTGTCTTCTTGGTGTCCTGTTTTTCTCAGGCCTCACCACACCCAGGGGCAGGACTCAAGCTGCTTAGGGGGTCCAAATCACCAGTTCTCCAGAAGAAAAGGGCTCCTCCTCTAACAGTGAATAGGTTGCTTAAGAATTTAGAATGCACGGGTGAAGGAAATGCTTCTGAAGTTACTGGGGGCTCACAGAGAAGCTTCTAGAAAAATAGGCCCGAGATCCATCCTTGACTCCTGGTCTCTTTGTTGTTTTTTTCTTTTAACCAGCCGAGGAAGGAAATAATGTCCAGTGTCACTGGACACGGGAAAAGAGTCCATGAGGAGGAATGAGAGTCAAACCACAGTCAACACACAACCCTAAAGCAGTGCCTTGTCCATAACACTCAGTAATGTTCAAGGAATAGGAGCGCCTGGGTGGCTCAGCTGGTTGAAGTCCGACTCTTGACTTTGGCTCAGGGCATGATCTCAGGGTGCTGGGATTGAGCCCCATGTTGGGCTCTGTGCTGAGAGCATGGAGCCTGCTTGGGGCTCTCTCTCCCCTTCTCTCTCCCCTTCTCTCTCTGCCCCTCCCTTGCTTGCTCTCTCTCAACAATAATAATAATAATAATCATCATCATCATGGAATGGACCAGTTATCCTCTCATTTTATCCTTTCTCCATCTCTATTTTCCTGAACCCCTGCCCAGAGGCAGCATCCAGGGTCATGATTCCTTTTGCTCGATTCAACCCCAAGGCTTCAAGCAGATAAAACCAATATACTGGAGACCCTAAACACCATCGTGGTGCCTCAGCTTTGAGTCCATATATCAAATAGGATGGGCGTTTCGTTCAGGCAATGTTCCACAAGAAGGAAAAAAAGCAAATACTTTAGTTCAGTTTAGATAACACATAGACCTATTTCTGTTTTCTGTCTGACTCCATGTGTATGAGGATTTTGACATGAGGAAGGCAATTTGCTTTAGAAATGCGTTCTTTCATTTATTTTTGTTTGTTTGTTTTGTTTTCTGAATTTGCAGCTCACTGACTGAGCCAAGTCACTAACTCATGAATCTGGCATTTTAGGCATCTAGATTACATCTCTTGACAGTTGTTTTTATATGTGGAGTTTATTTGAAACAAATGCACAGTCAAGGATAAGTCCTTGGACTTGGAGCCAGTAGAACTGGGCTCTGATGAAACCCTGGACGTCATGTAGTTTATTTCTGCCAATGTAGAATAGATGCATAAAGCCAATGGTTTGTATTCCATGAGGCTTTGAGGGGATACTGAACTGTAAAGAGGTTAACAGGGACATAGGTCTGGAACTTAAAAAATTTATTGTGCTGTGTTGGATCAAGCTCAAAAAACACTAGCCTCCAAATCGGGTGACCTTAAGAGCCATAGTCATTACCTTTTATATCTCAGGCTCATCCTTTTCTACCAAAGAGCTATAGCTCTCAAATGAAATACATAATCACTCCCTGAGGGATATTAGGAAGTGATATTATGTCCTAAGAAGCAAACAAACTGGCACAGAGAGAGACAATAAAGGGATGGGAGACCCTTAACTGGTTGTGCCGAGGAAGATTTTTTTCAGAAGATAACGTCCAGGCTGAGAACTGAAGAGTCGGGAGCAGCGGGCCGTGGGGAGCTGATTTCACGGAAGTAGTGACAGTTAAGATGGACAACAGCGCGGCTGAGGAGCTGTGGGGACCGTGTGCCACCCCCATGGCGTCTGCCCCGCGCTCCTGGCCTGCTGGTGCTGACGTTCACAGAGAAGGCAGACGGCAGGGAGAAGGAGAGATGGGGAGGAAAATCAAAAGCTACGTTGTGAACAGGTCCTGTTTGTGACGACCGTGAGAATTCCAAGGGGAGATGTAGGGTAGGCGTGTGCATGTCAGGGTCCTGGCAGGAAACCAGAGCCAGGGGAAGAGAGCCTCATCAAAAGGCTCTTTACAAAGGTGTGGGCAGAGTTTAGGAAAAGCAAAGAGGCAGTGCGGTGCCCTGAAGCTGGTGACAGAGGGGAGGCGTTCCCATGCCTGGGCCTGAAGAAGCAAGGGAAAGGGTTAGTGACTGGTTGGGAGAGGAGGCTGGGGGACTAGAGGTGGATGGAGAGGACCTTCTGAAAGTGTCTGTGGCCTTCAGTGGAGAGACACAGCCGGTCTGAGGTGAACCACAAAGAGGGAGCTGCGCTAATCGACTTATTGCCCTCACCCTCCTACCTTTCAATCTTCTGCTGGAAACTTCTATTGGCTAAGCCCAGCTGGAAGTCAGAGAGCCTTCTAATGTCGTTCACAAAAGTCAAACTGCTAGGGCAGAGAGGAGGGTCATCAAGAGTACAGAGTGGGTCTGGAAGGACAAACAGAATATACACACCACAAGGCAGCTGGATACACAAGTTGGAGCTCTACAGAGACGCGCGAGCTGGTTAGAAAGAGTGGGCAAATAGGCAGGAATTAAAGTTTTGGCAATAGATGGAAGGAGAGCATCGTGGAAGGAGAGCAAGTGAGGAGCAGTGAAGAACTCTGCTATTAGAGCTTAGCTGGGGCACCTGGGTGGCTCAGTCGGTTGAGCATCCAACTGTAGCTCAGGCCATGATCTTGCGGTTCGTGAGTTCGAGCCCCAAATCAGTCTGCTGCCAGCCTCTCAGTGCAGAGCTGGCTTCGGATCCTCTGTCCCCCTCTCTCTGTGCCCCTCCCCTGCTATGCTTGCTCTCGCTCTCTCTCTCTCTCTCTCTCTAAATTAATCAATTTAAAAAAAAAAAAAACATTAGAGTTTAGCTGGAGAATAAAGAGGACTTTGCAAAGGAGACTGGAAAAAAGTAGCCAGAAACCAAGGAGGAGAACCAAGATAGTGTGGTGTCACAGAAGGGCCAAGAGGAGATGAGCGCAACAGAAAGAGGCAGTCATCCTCCTGCGTCAAATGCTCCTGGAAGCTGATAACAGAAATGCGCCTCTGGCTTTGGCAACGTCACTCAGCAACTATGCCAAGCACCATGCTTGTGGCTGTTGCAAAGAGGGGTGAGCCCTGGATTCTGAGGACACCCCAACCTAGACATGGGACCAGGCATTCTGTGGGGTGACTGATCTGATAGAAATAGGAACAAATGCCTTTTGAAGCAGAAAGGGTACGGGGAAAAGTTACCTAAGGACAATCAGTTATGTATATGGTGTGTATAGCAATTCTTCGGAACAAAGAATTCCAATACCGGGAAAATCTTGCATTTTAAGCAAGAGGAAAGTGAAACTCAGGAAAGTAAAACAACCTGTCACTCCTTGAATCAGTACCCCTTTGGGAGGATGCTGACAATCTGAATATTCTCTTGATTTCAGACTTTTTTGATTAGACTTTCAAAGGACAGACCTATGACCTATGCTTTATTAGAATCAAGATGTTATTTACTTAAAAATTTTCTGTGAAAGTAATATGTTTATGCCAAAGAATTGTTAATAATATAAGAAAATTAAAATCACTCTTAATTGCATAATCCATACCCCTAAGTTTCTAGAATGTTTTTTCAGTTTTTTCCTGAGTGCATGTATGGCTGCCTAGACATTTCTCTTTAAAAAATGTTTTCCACACAACCAACAGAGTGAAATGGCAACCACAGAATGGGAGAAAACATTTGCAAATCATGTATGTATAGAAGGTTAACATCCAGAATATATAAAGATCTCCTACTATGTTGAACATCACTGATCATTAGGGAAAATGTAAATCAAAACCACCCTGAGATACCACCCCATCCACCAGAATGGCTACTATGGGGGAAAAAAAAAAAAGGACACACGCATATAGAAAACAATAAGCGTCAGCAAGGATGTGTAGAAATTGGAATTCTTGCGCACTGTTGGTGGGATGGAAAATGGCGCAGGCTCTACAGAAAACAGTATTGCAGTTTCTCAAAAAATTACAAACAGAATTACTATATTACCTGGCAATTCTATTTCTGGGTATATATCTAAAAGAACTGAACGCAGGGCCTTGAACAGATACTGGTACTCCTATGGTCATCACAATATTCTTCACAACAGCCAAAAGGTTAAAAGCAGCCCATTCTACTGACAGATGAGTGGATAAACAAAATGTGACATATACATACGATGAAATATTGTTCAGCCTTGAAAAGGAGTGGAATTCTGACACACGCTGTAACACGGACGAACCTTGAGGGTATTGTGCCGAGTGAAACGAGCAGGCACAAAAATACAAATACTGTGTGATTTCACTTATAAAAAGTACCAGGGCAGTCACACTCATCAAGATAGAAAATAGAATGGTTGTGGCCAGGGGCTGAGGAAAGGAAAGAAAATGGGGAGGAAGGAATGTTGCTTTACTGGTACAGAGTTTTTAAAAATTATTTATTATTTATTTATTTATTTGGTGAGAGAGAGAGAGAGTGGGGGAGGGGCAGAGAGAGAGGAAGAGAGAGAATCCCAAGCAGGCTCCTGGCTGTCAGTGCAGAGCTACATGCGAGGCTCAATCCCATGATCTGCAAGATCAAGATCTGAATTGAAATCAAGAGTCGGATGCTTAACGCCACCCAGGTGCGTTGGTATGGGCTTTCACTTTTGCAAGATGAGAAATTCTGGACATTGGCGGTACAACAAGGTGAATGTATTCAATGCTACTGAACTAGATGCTTAAAAACTGGCTAAAATGATACCTGTTATGTTACACGTATTTTACTGCAATTAAAAATTCCACATTAAAATGTTTATAATTTTGTTTTACTTCATTTAAGAATACCAAGTGAACGTCTTTTCATATCAATAAACATTTTTTATATTATTATTTTAGTTGCTACACCATGGTCTGTTTTTGTTTTTGTTTTTGTATCACTTACTTAGTCAAATCTGTTTATGGACATTCGGTTTTCTACAGAGCTAAACATCATAAGCAAGTTGCAGTGGACGTCACTATAGCTACATCTCCGCCAAATGTATAATTATTTCCCAAGAATAAGATTAAGATAAGAATAAGAATAAGATCAAAGGAGAACAGAGCTTGTCAGGGGTTAAGCAGGTGGGAAATGTAATACAAAAGCTGAAATATGAAAACCAATCAGCAGAGAACTGAAGTGAGGTGTGATAAAAATTAAGTGCTATGCAAAATACTTCTAGTTGGAGAAAGGAAATGTTATTTACCTATTTGTTATTCTTTATTCTTTACCTGTTCCTTTATTCTTTACATATTCTTTACCTATTCTTTATTCTTTACCTCTTCCTTTATTCTTTATATAAATTATACTAAGATTCTGCTATGCACCATTGTTCTGGACACTGATTTCGAATTGTCTTAGATACTCTCTTATCCCTCCGGAAACCCAAAGACTAGGGAAGAGAGAAGCAAGTAAATCAACATTTCAGTGCAGCTTAGTGCAGAAGGGAATGGAGCTATGCCTCAGGTCTAATGGGAGAAGAGGAAATTCACCAACGGGGAAGGCTTCTTAAAGGAAGTGGCCATATGTCAGTCAGCTGAGTTTTGACAGGAGTCAGAGTTAAGTTACACTTAAGAAAGTGGGTAACTAAATGGGGTAGCCCAATCCAAGATGGCCCCCAACGATCCCTACCTCTTGGTATTCACAGCCTTGTGTAGCCAATCTCTCCCACAGGATTGGGGCTGTTCTGAGTCACCAAGAGAGAATGGTAGAGAAAACACTGTCTGAACTCTGAGGCTAGATTACAGAAAGCACTGAAGCTTTTACTTTGCCCTCTTGGATTACTTGTCCTGGAGGAAGCTGGTTCCTAGGCTATGAGGATATTCAAGCAACACACATGAAGAGGAACTGAGGCCTCCCACCAAGAGTCAGTGCTAACTTACCAACCACATGAATAAGGCACCTGAGACGTGGATCCTTCAACCCAGCGGGAGACAGGTCCGGCCAACACCTTAACTGAGGTCTCATGAAGGAGCCTAAGCCAGAACCAAGAGACGTAATAAGTGATGACTGTTTTTGTAAGCCACTAAAAAGTTTTGGGGTGATCTGTTTCTCAACAATAGTTAAATTAACACACTATATCTAAGCATGGGTGAATGCATAGCTGAAAATTTTTAAATATGGGAGATATTTGGAGTGACCTCAGAGAAGGTAACGTGGGGGAACGGAAGTAGCTGGAAACAGAGAGGAATGCCTGGGCCAGATACTCCTTCGTTTTTGCCAACAGAACCAATACCGTTCACGTATTAGGGGAATATCTGGATGAGGTCACACAGGTAGAATGTGTCTCTTAAGAAAAACAGCAGTCTCGACAGCTGGTTGAGCATCCGACTCTTGATTTTGGCTCAGGTCACGATCCCAGGGTCATGTGATCGAGCCTTACACCGGATTCCTCACTGAACATGGAGCCTTCTTAAGATTCTCTCTCTCTCCCCGCCCCCACCCTGCCCTGCTTGTGCTCTGTCTCTAAAATAAATTAAATTAAATTAAATTAAAATAAATTAAAGTAAATAAAACAAAACAACAGGCTGATGGGAAAGCCTCGGCTGAGAGAAAACCCTCAAAGGGTGAGCAGACAATGAAAACTCCAGTGTCATGGAGTTCTAAAAGTTAAAGGAAGAGTTTCAAAAAAGAGGGGGTGGCCTCTCTCTCTCTCTCTCTCTCAAAGGCAGCAAAGAAGTCAAGCAAGGCCTGAGAAACGGGTACTGGAATTGTCACCGTGGACTACAGTGAGGTGTGCACAAAGTGCCAGGGAAAGTGCCCCGGAAGGCAGGAAAAACGAGCCACATTTGAGTAGAGACTCCAGGAGCGGGGGAAGTGGACAAGTGAAAGGGATTTCACATTCAGGTGTGTCTGGACCGTGGGATGGGAGTGGAGGTGGGCAATGGTGAGGCCAGAAGGCAAAAGGTTTTAGGGAGAGTACGCTAAAGAGCCTTTAAAAAAATTCAGTTTATTTTTGGGGGGGGGGGGGCGGGGAGAGAATCCCAAGCAGGCTCTGCACTGACAGTGCGGGGCTCCAACTCACAAACCCTGAGATCACGACCTGAGCTGAAACCGAGTCCCACGCTTAATGGACTCAGCCACCAAAACGCCCTGAAAGATCCGCAACTTTAACGTGCAAGAGGGTGATTTTTGAACTGTCCCCTGAAGAGCCCAAGGGCTTCCCACCTGCCAGGCTGCTTGATGGCAGAGGGCGGGCGGGATGGTGAGGTGGGTTCTGGCCTCCACCTTCCCACTCCCTTTTCAAACACATTGTGCTTCTGATTCGTCCTTCCTTCGGAGGCTGTATTCCACGGCCAGAATTCTGAAAACCAGCCGTGTTGGCGATGGAAGCCGTGGCCTTAGAGAAGCGCCAGGCTCAAGGAGAGGGGATCACGTCCTCTCACCACACAGGAGGGCGGGCAAGGCCCTGAGGGCCACCTGCAAAAACGTGCAGGTTTTCTGGATCAGCTTCAGTAGCAACGTGGAATAGAAAGGGACCTGGGGCTTCGCCGAGGGCTCAAACCTTACCAAGGCCCCGCAAAGGACGGCACTGCCGCAGTGCGGCCCTTCCTGAGTCACGCTTCCCCGTGGCACACCTGTCATTAGCTCCTGTTTCAATCTCTGCTTCCCAGGGGATGAAGCAACTCACCAAACATACACCCTCACCCAGCGGCAGAGGCGGGGTTAGCTCCCGTACTCGGACTCGGACTTTAAACTATTGTTTAAAGTCTTCAACCACCAGATGAAAATAGTGGAACAGCAGGGCTGTTCGAGGCACGGGCGGAGGGGGGCGGGTGAGTCGTGGGAAGCGAGGCCCAGGGAGGGGCGCAGGTAAAGTGAAGAGAGGCATCCCAGCCTGTCGGGTTTGCCCGAATCTGGTTCCTTCTGTGCCAAGCAAGAGAAAGTCGTGCTCTCTGAGCCCCCTGCTGTCTCTCATGACGTGGCGCTGGTTTTCAAAAAAGTCTAACGTGTTCAAATGTGCCAGCTTCCCGTTTTCTGTCAGTTTCTAGAACGGTGCAATTCAAGGGAGGAGAGGAGGATCCTTCCTGTTCTGTAACACGCTTACATCCTAAAGCGCTCACCTTCGGGAGTCGCGCCCTACGTGGCGCAGAGCGAACGGATCCTCGGGCTGCTACGTGACTGCGCGCTCGCCGCGCCCCTCGCCGCCCCGCCGGCGCCCCTGTCCGCGCGCTTGGCCGCCGGGCGTCCCGGGGGGCGGGGTCTCCTAGGCGAGGCGGGGCGGGGCCTCCCCTCCGGCCTCCCACGCCCTCCACGCGCGCGGGTCGGGGAAGCTCCGGGAGCAGACGCGCTCGCAGCCAGGTGCGGAATTCCGTCTCCTTTCTCCACCCAGGGCGCGCAAGGTCACCGCCGCGCTCCGAGCCCTGCTTCCTCGTTCTTACGCTAGGGGCTGGCGCCATCCCGGGGCCCTTACAGCTCTCAGGTCTGAGGCTGTGTTGTCCTGAATGTCGCTTTTCTGTGCCCCTGTCTGCAAAGCGCCGCGAGTTCCTTGGGATAACAGTGGTGACTTAAGTTTGCCACCCATTGCTTATGAAATCCACTAAAATGCCACTTTAGAATCAGTGCTGACTTAGATGCAGTGACTGTCACATCGTCCCTGTATAGTTTACCAGTCACTTTAAATGGTAGGCTGGGATACAAATCATTACTTCCATTTTGTCGATGAGGAAATTAACGTTGTTTTTTTATAGTAATAATCATTACTACTAAAAAGGTAAATTGCTAAAGAATTTACATATATGAAACTCCTTCTTCTGGAGCCACTTTCAAAGAATGCTCCAGATCTGACCTTAAACAAAGGTAAAGGGCAAAGCGATGTTATCTTTTAGGTCAGGAAAATAAACAGAGTTTTCTGTTTTCTTCCCTCTTTTGTAAGCAGTGACATTTGAGAGGTTTCTCACCAGCAGGTTTTTGCTTATGCCTGAAAATTATCTGACTGACATTAGCCTAAACAAGGGGCAGGGGCAATCTAGGGGGACCTCCCTTGTGCTTTAAATAGAATGTAGTGAGGTCACAGAAATGGGGGCCTATAGTTTTTTAGGGGAATATCTTCGTGCTCATTTTATGATCTCCCTGACCCCTGAAAATGGCGAGGAGGGTAGAAAGGAATAAGATTTCTCTGCAGCTGCTTGCTTCCTTGGTGAGGCTTGGAGAGCGTCCAAAGAACCCCAAGGGAAGCAGTCCAGCTGTGTAACTGGTCTGGGGTGGGAGTCGTGAGGGTGCATATGAGTCCCATCTGCAGAGCCTCTATTGACTGTGCATTGTAACCTGTACTGCAGTGTGAGGAGATGACTCTCTCTGCCTTAGAAAGCTCACAAAAGTTGCCTCAAGTGGAACCACTGGGAAATCGCAGAACTGACTTTCAAACCCAACTATCTGAACTCCAGCTTCAGTACTGTCTCCTATTTCAAAGAACACAAATGGTCTCAGGCCCCATCAGAGTGAGTCCTAGGATGGCAGAGACTTCCAGGGGAATGAGAGTGTGGGTCTCTCTAATCTCCAGTGACCCGGCTCCAAAGCAGTGGGATTGGGGCGCCTGGTTTCTCAGTCATTTGACCATCTGATCCTTGATTTCAGCACAGGCCTTGATCCCAGGGTTGTGGGATTAAGCCCTGAGTTGGGATCCGTGCCGAGTGTGGTGCCTGCTTTGGATTTTCTCTCTCTTCCTTTCTCTCTCTCTGTCTCTCAATCTGCTCCTCTCCCCCTCTCACTCTGTCTCTACAATAAAACAAATAAATCATTAAAAAAAAAAGGGGGGGAGGATTCATTGAAAACAAAGTCACACAATAAGAATTGGCAAAAGGTGGCCCGTGGGCCAAACCTAGCCCATAAAAGGCCAGCAAGTTAAGACTGGTTTTCATATTTTTTAGTGGTTGGGGGAAAAGCTTTTTTTAAGGAATATTTTGTGACATAAAAATTTATGAAATTCAAGTTTCCATAGCCACAAATAAACTTTTGTTAGAACCTATCCATGCTCATAGCGTGTATGGCTGCTTTCACGTTACTAACTCTGCGTTGAATAAAGTCGTTTATCGTTATTCACCATAATCAACTTCTATAAAGTTACCAGGAATACTGAATTAGCAAACACTGAACCATTGCTCTTGAGGGAAATACAGGGTGAGGGGCCTCCAAGCCTTGGTCACAACATTTTTGTCAACAGATGAATATATAACCTTATTTTGTGTGTATTTATGTTAAAAGAAATTTCATTTTCCTGTATTATTTATTCATGGACATTGCACACGTGGCCAACTTGTGCTGGGACAAAACTTGGCTGGCCTACACAGTTTTCCCCTTTTAAGGCCCATCACAGCCTTCTTGCCCGTAGAGCATTGACAGCCCTACAGCACTACGCTTGGGCGCTATCTTAAACATGGCGATCACTCACAAAACACACACAAAAACCATGACACTAAATAGACCACCGAAAGGACATTTGTGTGCAGTATGAAAGCCGAAATGAGAAGACAGAAGGTTGCCTTGTTCACCGTCACAGCTGGGAACGTAGGTGTCTGGTGAGTCACGTTTTTCAATGCTCTGCACATGTCCCTGAATAACTAACTACAAAGGCACCACCAGTATTGCCTTGGGGATTATAAATAAATTTCAGTGGGGCGCCCGGGTAGCTCGGCCGGTTAAGCAACCGACTCTTGATTTCGGTTCAGATCATGATCTCACGGTTCGTGAGTTCAAGCCCCTCATTGAGCTCTGAGCTGATAGTGCAGAGCCTGCTTGGGATTGTCTCTCCCCTTCTCTCTCTCTCTCTCTCTCTGCCCCACCCTAAAGTGCCTGCTCTCTCTCTCTCTCTCTCTCAAGATAAGTAAATAAGCTTAAAAAAATAAAATAGATTTAAATAAATAATTTTTAGTGAGGGGGCAAATTTCTAACTATGGAATCCAATTATAACGAAGATCCACTCTTCTCACAGCAGAGAACCGTGTGGACCATAAAATACACAATTTTACTGGATGGCCCTTCATGAAAAAGTTTGCCAGCCCCTGCTCTACAGTGTTTTCTCAGCCTTCCCCCCAAAGAGAGTGAAACAGGACAACAAAGGGACACCATAGTGGTATCCAAACTAGAGAGCACTCATAGGAAGAGCAAAATGAAATCATTCACGAGGTCAGAAAACTGGGAGTTCATGTAATTGAAACCGTAGAGTAAAGCTTCAGTTTCTTCTTGCCTCAGATCTTCTGGTTTTCATTCAACAAACCAGTATTTTCCAGTACCTCTCATTTGCATGGGTCTGTACCCAGAGTCGAGTTTAGTTAGTAACCCCCTTCCTTGGTCAGTGTGTTGCGGACGGAAGCAGTAAAGGGTGGGAGAGGAGAGAGGACTTGACACAAAGCCTGGCCAATTTATAATAGACTGTTTATGTACTTGGATAATCAGCTTCTGCAACAGATTATGTGAAACACTTTGTTTGCTTGTATGGCGTTCTGGTCGCAGAAAAGATCTGAGACGGCTCACAACCGAAGCACGTCAGCTGGAGCGAGAAGAGCGGGTGGGTAGGTGAGGGGGGTCTGAGAAGTGATCCGATACAAGCAGGCAGTCCCTAGGGGCCAGGGATTGTTACCGTGAGTTTCGGGTTCGATTCTGAGGTTCCCAGCTCAAAAAACTCCGGTTGGGGGAGATAAAAGTCAGTTCTGACGGCAAACTCCGAGGACAGGGACTTTCTGCTAGTCCTCAGGAGTAGACCGGTTTCCTGATGTGAGGTTTCTCAGAGTGAGACCAGGAGGGGCAGGGGCCCAGCTCCACAAACCCAAGCAGATCCAAACCAAATGCTTAACGGCTTCCTACCCCCATGAAAATGCAACTCTGTATTTTCTTTGGAACCTAAACGTTAAATGTCTGAGTATTTACTTTTCCCATGTCTGGCTGTACCCAAAGAAAACACCTAAAGTACCAAGAAGCGTGATACACTGAGTAATTTTGAAATAGCCCTTCACGGGGGACATTCTCGTCCAGCCTCTGGCTAAGGGTTGGAAGGCATCAGGTCAGCGCTGAGAGAGACCATAGTTTGTTGTTAACTGAAGTGCAGTCCGTATAGACTAGAAATTTTAGACGGCTGTGGAGTGTGAAGGGCCAGCAGGCAAAGCCAGGAACTTTTCTCAGGAAACACTTCAGGGTCCACCCCAGCCTTGAACAAGCCACCGCTTTATTCTACAGGGAGGGCTAGAGGTGATTTCATCCTGGAAGATTTTCAAAGGCCACCACCCCATGAAAAAATTCCAGCAATGCTTACATTTGCATGGCCAAAAAAAAAAAAAAAAAAAAAAAGCATGTTTCTCCTAAGACCCTCATGGAGACCAGTATACATGAAGTCCCTTTATGCTTACCCTGACCCTTAGTCTAGGTGACATATTTCTTCTTCCTGTTTCTTGACATGGAAACAGAGTCTCAGACAGATTAAGGACTGGAGTCCCAGAATTCTGATCCCATTGAAATTTTCCATCAGTCACGTGCTATTACTCCCAGCTACCCGTGCTCAGTGATGTCATAGTGGAGCCCCGTGTGGAATATGAAGTAACAGGCTGTGTGCTGGGCGACAGCAGAAGTCACCTGCACCCCAGGAGCACACGCACCACAGCACTGTCAGCTCAGCCTGGACACAAACCGATGTCATTCCCAAGCCTCGCAGTGTGGGCTGGCCAATCCTCACGGGGGTCAGAGTTCATCCTAGCTGCCCAAAGACCTCACCATCGACCTGAGCATTAGATTTTTACGGAGGGGAGTTCACTAGAGCGGGATCACACAGCGAGTCCTTGAACTGGGCATCCATGTATTGAAATTCACTCCTCCCTCTCCCTGTCCACCCCCTACCCTCTGCAAGAAGTCTCTACAGGTTTCTAAGCCGATCCGCACACCTGAGACCAAGCAGGTGCTAAAGATAATGCTAAAAATATGATCAGACGAGTAGACCATAAGCCCTTTCATGTCGAGGATTAATTTGAAGGGATTTGTCAAGCGCAGAGGTCTTCTCCTGGCCTGGTGGAATCCAGACTCTCCTTGTACTGGGGTGGAGAATCCCCTTCCGAAATCGCGTCTTTGAACCAGGATGCAGCTCTCTCGGGAAGCGTTAAAAAGTTACGAGTCTCAGCTCGGAGCCTGAACATGAAACCTCAGCCCTTCAACCTCACTTAGGTCTTTTTATTTTTCTTCCCAGATTGCTGCAACCAAACGAACTCCATTGCTCCTAGCAGTGAATCCCAGAGGTGAGGCTTGAGGCAAGGATAAGGGAGTGTGAGAAGAGGCCCTTTATCTGGGATGAGAAACGTAGGATTGAAAACAGAGGGTGGTGATTCAATTACATATCATACGTTTCCTGTCCATTACAGACTAATGTCAGACAGTTCAAAGATTTTGCTTCTTAAAGCTTCGATTTCTATTTGTGGGCTGTTAGTGCTGAGTGAAATAAATATCTTCAGATTTAATTGCTTGTTATTTTTTAAAGGAGAGGTTTTTTTGTTTTTTTTTTTTTAAAGAATAGGTGAGTAGGTAAATGAGTTGAAAAGTTAGCTAAGGTACAATCACCCCTGCCAGGATGCATGTAAAACAGAATCCCAAGGAAAATCATCAGTGTCATTTGAAGCCGAGAGATGGAATGCAATTGCAAACAGCTGTGGTAAAGCCCTAGCTCACTGAGAGCTTAATACAAAGGAGGAGGAACATACCTTGTGAGCATCTGGCGTTGAGTCTCACTCTTGCCATTTTCTGGAAAGAAATCAAAAAAAGACCCAGCATCCAATGTCAATGTGTTTGTCCATCCTTACCCTAATTGAGATTTCTTCCAGGCTCCATTAGCCCTCACTCTGAGGACAGATGCTTATTTAGATTGATTGTGTTGCAGAGTCCAGACTGATAACGGGGACAAGAAAGATACATACCCACAGTCCAGTTTCCTCTGCATCTCTCATTAAGGGGGTGTTCACAGAGCCCTCCAGATACTCTCTTATAAATTGTTAGATTTCAGTTTCCCCAGTTAGGTGGAGGCTCCGAGTCAGCAAAGAGCCACATCTGCTGTTGACTGTGTCCCCTGGACCCTTGCTTATAGTAGGTGTTTGGCAATGTTTGCTGGAAGCTGTAGGCATGGTCTGGAGCAAAAAGTTCCTCCTCCAGCACGTGCAGACCAGGAGGGAGCCCTCCTTCCCCTCCACTTGTCTGAGCCTGGAACTGAACCTGAGCTTTTCCTGGTAGAAACTACATATCCTTCATCCTCTGTCTTCGAAGGCAAGTCTTGCTGTAAAGCCGATTGTCTGATCTGTTTCACACTTTTTTGGAGCTCTGGGCATATGACAGGTACTGGGTTAGGTGTTGCGGACAGAGAAGGAAGTAATGTTTGCCCCTGAAGAGGTGACTGTCTGGTAGGGGCAGCACCAGGCCAAAACCCAAACAAATCAAAACAAAGCACAAATCCAGACGATGACAAAATCGTGTGGCAAAACAGAGCCTGGAGGAAAGACACTTCACCCAGCCCTGGGGGCCTTCTTAGAGTCTCTTGATGCGTGGATTAGAGTGAGCTAGGCAGGGTTAAAAGTTTCCACTCAGCTGTTTCGCAGAAGTGTTTGGACACGTGAGCAGGCAGGACCTTTGAGTCACCTGGAGGACCGCCTGTGGCTTGGCTGATCAGCGGCCAACTGAATAACCTGGACGTGAGTAGGGGAGGAAGATTGGCCGTGGGTTTCCAACCTCTTCGTCAGCCAGGATACCGGCTCTATTTTGTTTTGTTTATTTTGTAATCGTCAGGGACTTCACATTTTGAAACCTGATGTCTGGCAATGAAAGTGCATGAAGCCAAACTAACTAATTAGTTTTTCTAATTATAATTTATCAAAACCACATGTTATCATATTACCTCCAGTTGAAGCTTCTGATTATCACAGGATAGCAAGGAACACCATCTGGGGAGGATGAAATTCTCTATAAATCAGCAAAGTGTTTTAACCAATTTGTACAGATTTACTGTGCTAAGATGTGATTTGCATCATTTTGTCTTTTAAACTTTATTTATTTTGAGAGACAGCGTGAGTGGGGGAGAGGTGGCGGGGTGGGGGTGGGGGTGGGCACGGAGAGGGAGAATCCCAAGCAGGCTCTGTACTGTCAGCACAGGGCCCGAGGTGGGGCTCGATACCACGAACCGAGATCACAACCTGAGCCGAAATCAAGAGTCAGATGCTTTCCCGATTGAGCCACCCAGGTGCCCCTTGTGTTTTGTTTTTTAAAGATATTAAAGTAGTAACCAGTTCTTTATTCTGGTAAACACTAGCCTTGTGAATCAGAGACTGTGTTGGAATATCAGAGAGTCTAGGGCAATTTCTGACTTTTTTTTTTTTTTTTTTTGCGAATGTGCTCACTTATTTCATTAAGTTTTTTGGTTGACGTAAGTCACTCTTTTTCCCATTCTACTTCACCGTGAAGCTTCCAGCTCATCACGGAAGGGATTCATGAACAGAAGTCATTGTCTTCAATAAGCTAGGGTATTCGAGGACCTAAAACATCAAGCTAAGAAAAAAAATAAATCCGTGGGTTCCTGATAATTATCAAGGAGCCCATCTCCTTACCTGGCCCTGGAATCTTTTATGAGGTGACCTGTAGGCACGTGGTCAGCACTCCAGGGCACGGGCGGGGCCGCTCTGTTCCTCCTGAAGCCAGGCCACCTCCCATCACCCACGGTTTCAGCTGCCTCCTTTATACTCTTCCAAATGCGCGCCTTAGCCCAGGCTTCTCTCTGGAACTCTCCTCCCAGATTTCCATCACCCATGGGACAGCTGCACTTAGGTCACCTGCAGAATCCGCAATCCACCCACAATTTACGTCGCCAGACTTTCCCATCCGCTTCTCAGATCTGTTTCTGCTCCCGCCTGAACCGCTTAGCTCAGAAGGCCGCACGCATCACCTTCGGTCCTGGCTGCGGGGCTGGGCTTTCCTGGAGTGCGGGCCTCATGGTCAGTCGCCCTCTCACTCTAAAAAGACTGTCACCAAATCCTGCCCGTGCTGCCTCCTGATTAACCGGGTTCAACGGCTCCTCCTGCTTCACCCCCAAGCCACCCTCTTGGCCCTGTCGCTCACGGTCTCCTGTGGGTATTACTGCAAGGGACTCCTTTGCTGTTCTCCTGATGCCTTCCGGCTGAACCTACCCTCCACGGCACCTGCAGACTTCTCTTTTAAATAGTGAGACCCAGTTGTATTGCCCCTCTCCTTCAAGGCTTTCCAAAGCGTCCTGTTGCCAGCAGGGTGGCCTACAAATTCCTTCGAATGGTATGCAAGTTTGTTCTCCATCCAGGAGCCACACTCCTCCAGGCTGCCCGCCCAGAATGCCTTCCCCTTCCTCGCTGTCATCCTTCAGCACCCAGCTCACGTGTCATCTCCTGCTCTGGGCCTCTGGGTGGAGAATCCACTGGAGCACATTTTACTGGAATTACTTGTCTGTCTCCTTGAAAAAAATGACACGCACCTCCAAGTCGAGAGAGGCGGCACTCTTCTTTGCCTTTCCTCTGTTCTCAACACGTTTGTGACTGATTAACCACGTAAAAATCTAGGCCACTGGTGCGGGAATCTAGAGACATCATAGGGATATGAAGCTGTCAGGCCTTCACCAGGGGGCCTGGCCACCCAAGCTTGGACAGTATCAATCTTAATTAATATTAAGCAATCATTTAAGCATCAGTCTTAATTAATATTAATCTTATGGATAGGTATCGTTTATTTCAGCTTGTGTTTAAACTGGGAAATAATAGGAAACAGACATTCAGAAGTAATATTTACATGGTGCCTCTGATACGTTGGGCACGGTTCTAATGTCTTTATTATGATTGTCTTCACTTTGCAGACATGAAAACTGAGCCTAAGCAACCATTTCCCCGAGATCACACAGTCGGTCTAAGTTGTGGTTTGACCTCTGAGAATCTGTCCAGAGTCTGTGCTCGTACCGACGACATAACAAGAGCTCCAGAATGATAATGGACAGAACAGCAGCTAACGGACCCTGAGCGCTTACCGTGTGCCACAAGCAGGTTCTGTTCCAAATGCTTTATGTGATTTCTCTGGGGGAACCCGGACCACTGAACCAGCTGCGCTTTGTTTTCCTCGTCTGCAAAATGGGATAATAGTGCCTCCCAACCTCAAAGGTTTACAGCGAGGATTAAATAGGATCGGACGTGGAAAAACCAGAGTCGGGCAGACCTGCCACTGAAAGGAACCGGTAATCACGCAACCCCAGGGCTCCTCACGGCTCTCAGGAGTAACGATGGGGGAGTAGAAACGACAGCCTGGCCGGTAGTGGGAGGGCCCGGTCCCAGGAGAGTCAGAGGTGTGAGTGAGGGTCACACCAGGGCACCTTGCTGGAGGTAAACACAGAGAAAGGGCTGACACTGAAAATCGGGCATCTGCTGTTTTACTGGGGAGAAAAAACTTACCTCCTCGGGGGTGACTCTTCCCCGGATGTGGGCCCTGGCCCATTTGTTGCTGTGGCTGAAAACCTGTGGGTGGTCGCAGCCTCCCTAGCTCTGCTTTTGCTTCAGGGAAATTAGACTTTGGGTTCGACCATCTCAGAAGTCCCGTCCAGTTCAACATTCTCTGACTCCACGGCGCCCCCTAGGTTCTGACTCACCAGGATACTTTATTAGCCTGTCCTTCCTTGCCTTCCCAGAGGAAGGCGTGTCTTTCAAAGCCACCTTTCCTCCTGTGAGCCCATGGTTTCCCTCCCGCAGAGGGACTTGGAAGCCCTGTGTATCCCTCCCCTCTCCATTGGTGCACTTCCTTTGTCTTCAAACCTATAAATTCATGCCCCCTTAGTTACTTCCACCCATGTATACCTGCCCCTGAACTTAAGAACATTCCCCGGCCCCCCCCCCCCCCGGGGCGCCTGGGGGACCTCAGTTGGTTAAGTGACCCACTCTTGGTTTCGGCTCAAGTCCTGATCTCATGGTTTGTGAGTTTGAGCCCCACATTCCAAGTTCAAGCTTGGGATTTTCTCTCTCTCCTCCCTCTCTGCCCTTCCCCCACTCTCCCTGTCTCTAGTCTCTCTCAAAAATAAAAAAAAAAACATGGGGCGCCTGGGTGACTCAGTCGGTTGAGTGGCCGACTTCGGCTCAGGTCATGATCTCGCGGTCCGTGAGTTCGAGCCCCGCGTCGGGCTCTGTGCTGACAGCTCAGAGCCTGGAGCCTGTTTCGGATTCTGTGTCTCCCTCTCTCTGACCCTCCCCCATTCATGCTCTGTCTCTCTCTGTCTCAAAAATAAATAAACGTTAAAAAAAAATTTTAAAAAAACTAAAAAAAGCAAAAAATTATAAAAAAATAAAAAAGGAAAAATTTCCCCAAATCTACTTTCTCTGACCACCACCCTATGGCGGCTGTCTCCTTTACCTGCCCAGCTTACTGAGTGACCATTAGCTCTGTCCCCAATGTCTTACGACCTCCTTTTCTATTCCCTCTATAACAACTTTAGATAGCTCTCCTTGGCCAAAGCAGGCAAATGATAAAGATCCTGAAGACTATCTAGCAGAGATAGGCTGAATATCTATATGTTAATAGAAGCAAGAGAAACACAAAGTGACCTTTCTGCTTTGTAAATTAAAGGGATCCTAAGAAAACTAAAAATGCTTTTGTTTCTAAAGTGGTTTTTTTTTTTTTTCAGGGATGTGGGGTGGGGAGGGGAGGCACATGCAGGTGTGAGAGGTGACAGAAACGAAGAAGGAAAGGAATGAGGAAAGAGGGAACAGCCAACTTTAGAGGCCAGGAGAGGGCCCTGGGTGTAAGGCTGGTTTGTAGGATTGAGAGAGAAAAGTCACAGGAGAGACAAGGAAGAGATATGGCCAGAGGGGAGCAGATCCACATGTCAAGAGGACAAGAAAAGGAAGAGGCCAAGAAGTTAGGGTGACAAGTGAAGTAAGAAATGGCATTTCATCAGGCAACAGAAAAGTCTGGCTCTTTGGGCGTCTCCAAAACCAGACGCATATGCAGGAGGGGTGACCCCTGACTTCAGGATTTTAGTGAGTGTATTTTAGTGACTGGACACCCTGCATTAGTCCTTCTTTTGTTTACTTCCTTCTCATACTGCTTCTTTCTTCTTTTGTGGCTTAAATGAGGGTTTTGTCTTTTTTTTTTTTTTCAACGTTTATTTATTTTTGGGAGAGAGAGAGAGAGACAGAGCATGAACGGGGGAGGGGCAGAGAGAGAGGGAGACACAGAATCGGAAACAGGCTCCAGGCTCTGAACCATCAGCCCAGAGCCCGATGCGGGGCTCGAACTCCCGGACCGCGAGATCGTGACCTGGCTGAAGTCGGACGCTTAACCGACTGCGCCACCCAGGCGCCCCTGAGGGTTTTGTCTTATTTGGAGGCACTGTTCCTTATACTCCTTGATGTATCTCCATTTGTACTCTTCTTGGGATTCAACGGAGTTAGGATCAGAGAAAACTAGAACGTGGATGAAAGCAAATAAACAGAGTGAGTCTTCTTATTCTGTTAGGTCTGCTGGGTCACGAAGAGGCAAAAATCACAGAAAACGCAATCGTGAAGTTTAGATGGCCGCTGGCCCCTTTGATGTCAGGCTGAACCACCTGCTGAAGTCATGAATAGTCCTGTTGGATGACTCAGGGTAGAAGGCCCCACTGGAGATGCCCACTGGTGGCACTGGAGGCCGAGATCAGTCTGACATGAGAGTGTTGGTGGCATTAGGTTGGTTAAAAACAAACCAACAAGCCAACAGCTACACCTTGATCCTGCCTTCCCAGGCAGGTCGCTTTGCTTCTGGAAATTTGGCATCTTCTTTTCTTTCCACAAAGTTACAGGAGAATACATTCCATTTTCAGCCTTCTGGGTCTTGGGATAAAATATCCTCTATCTCTTTGAGATATTGCAACCTTGTGCATGGTCCTGAGGGTTCAAATTTCTTTTTGCTTTAATCATCTTTACAGACTGTGTGAACTTCAAAAATAGAGCTTGGCTTATCTTTGTTATTGGAAAACATACATCCTATCAGCCAGCCCTGGAAGTCAGGACAACTAACATCTCTGGAGCGTGACATTAAATCCCCCATTTCTTTAATTATCTTCCGTGCTAAGTGCTTGCTTGAGCAGGGGGAGGAACCTTCACTAAGCTTCCACGGGAGGAGTGGGCAGCCTTGGATGGTCTTTAGCTTTAAAAACCTTCGTAAACTGCTTTTCGCTGAGAGCACTCTCAGATCATGTATCACAAAAGTTCTTTCACACTTCTTCCTAAGAGGCTTCTTTCTAGCTTTGGTGAGCTGTTGTAAGTAATATGCATTAGTACTGAAAATAAGAAAAGAAATAGGTTACTTTAGTAAATTATCCTGTTTAATATGACAGATCTTTGACAACTTTGAAAAAGGATAAAGCAGGTAAAGAAATATCCCTTTGAGGCAGCAAGCTAGGAATGCTTGTGGAAGATATATTCTTGCCTTGGAATTGCTACCGCCGACTTCAGTGTTCAGACGTCCCATTGTTATCAAACCTAGATCAGGAGTCCCTACATTGGAGGATACCCTGGGTGCGGACAGCTGAGGCCAAGTGGCGTCACCAACATGAAAGGAAGCTTGGGCACCAGTGATGAGATAAAGGGTGGGGACAGGCTCAGACCACGCAGGGACAACTGTTTCTGTCCAGAGCAGCAACATCTGTGAGGCTTCCTTTGCTTGCAGCCAACAGAACAGAATATTCGGAATTATTAAACATTCTTTCAGATCAGCTACATCTTTATCTCTGGTTTGGAAAAGTACACATGCTCCAGCAGCAAAGGAAAGAGGTCATCCAGTTCAAGCTTGAGAAACACAAGAAGCTGGTCATAGGTTAGAGGAGACACAGTCTCATGGCTGGTGGAATGTGGAGTTACCTGAGCTGAAATGTGACCAGGGAGATTTTAATAAAAATTTACCATATTTTCTTCTTTCTTTCCTTTCCTCTCTTCCACTCTTCTCCCCCCCACCCCATTCCCTTCCCTCTCCTCCTCTCTTTCTTTCTTTCCTTTCTTTTCTCTTTCTCTTTATTTCTCTTCTTCCTTCCTTCCTTCCTTCCTTCCTTCCTTCCTTCCTTTCTTCTTCTTTAAGAATTTTGTTATAGGTGGAAGAGAGATGGGAATTGGATTCCTTGGAAATATTCTTTGATTTTTGAAATAGAACTTGCACCAATATAGTATCCACTAGCTACATGTGGCTATTTAAATTTAAACTAGTCAAAAATTAAAAAATTTTGAAATGTTTATTTTTGAGAGAGACAGAGCATGAGTGGGGGAGGGGCAGAGAGCGAGAAAGAGACCTAGAATTTGAAGCAGGCTCCAGGCTCTGAGCTGTCAGCACTGAGCCCAACACGGGGCTCGAGCTCATTGACAGTGAGATCATGACCCGAGTCACAATGGGATGCTTAACTGACTGAGCCAACCTGGAGCCCCAAAGCTAACAAAAAAGAAATGAAAGCAAGCGTTCAGCATCTTGGTTGCATTGGCCACATTTCCAGTGTTCAACAGCCACATGTGTTAGTACCTACTCTAGTAGCACAGAGAGGGAATATTTCCATCACGGCAGAATGTTCTATTGTACAGGCCGCTCTAGAATGTCTTGAGCCCCTTTGCAAATATTAGAGTCCCAAATATTTGAGTCCCTTTGCAAATATTAGATAGCTACTTTATTTCTTTAAGCCTCCCGACCTCTTTGAGCTTTTTCATTTATAAAATCAGTCTAATGAGGCCTCCTTCAAAGGACTGCTATGAAATTTACATGTGACATTTACTGTATGTAATACACACATCCCAGTACCTCACACGTTATAATGCTTAATATGCGGTAGCTTAACAAGTCCATTCAGACTTGAGCCAAACACACTTGTACTTGAAGAGTACCTGTAACCTACAAAGCTTTTTGAAACAATTTCCTTGAGAATTAGACCATTTTTAGAGCATCAAGTCTTTCACCATGGTTGATGAGAGCCATTCTCAGAGTCACAAGGAGAGCGAGGCTTTTGCTTTCCAAAATGCTTTGCATCTTGATAGGAGAGAGAGAGAGAGAGAGAAAGAGAGAGAGAGAGAAATGAAAATTCCCCATGAGGGGCCGTGTTTCTAGCCCTGAACTAATTTTTTTTTTTTAAGTGCAATGAGATGAAAAATCTCTGCAAGGAGGTGTTTATGCGATAGGTGTCAACACAGCCTTGGGCCCAGACAGCCAAACCGCGGCCCTAATGGGAACTGTGTATACACAGCAAGGGTAATTACTTTGGGCTGCCGCTGCCAACATGATTTAGCAAACTCCCTGCCTGCAAAGGACTGATCATCCCCTGGAGAATGGGCCCAAATTCATTGCAACTGCACAGACCCACCTGAGTTCCCCCCCTGCCACAGGCTCTTTGAGGTCTTTTGTAATTTGCGTTCCTTAGGCAAATGGAATTTAAATTCCTTAGGCAAATTTCATCCTGATGGAACACCAAGATGGCATGCATGCCATGATCTCATTGTTTAGGATTTCTGCTTTATAATCATTAATGTATGCTTCAACAGGCGGGTGAGGTAAAGCATTTGGGCCAAATCCCACTTTGCTTTCACGAAAGCTCCTTCACCTTTCAATAGCTCTTGCTTTTCAAAGCACCTTCGCAAAGATCTCAGTTGTATTTCGTGGCATGCTTGTGTGGTGGGAATCCCGGCATAATGAGGTACTGCAGAAAGTCACAGGACCGGGGTTCTGGTCCTGGGATGCAAGTTAAGAAGCCTGTAGGGAGATGTTCCCTTTGTAACCCTGAAGCAATGCAAGATCAGAGGGGTTGGGCAGGTTGCAGTCAGAGCACAAGCCTATTCTGTGCTGGCAGGTGGAGGGGAATCTCTCCTGTTTCACAGGGAGGCCCAAGTGGAGTCTTTGTACATTTCAAACCATATATTCAATTTGCGAACACAACTGTAAGGTCTTTCAAGCCTTAACTTGAAACAAAACTTTGCCTCATATTTATTTTTACCTATGTAATTTCACCTTAAGCATCTCAGGAATAGGGACAATTGACTTCGAGATGTGGATTAATGTGATTATTTTGCTATGAACCTCCATTTTTCCTAGAGTTCTTCTCAATTTTGATGCTGGGGCCATATGGATTGGCTGTTACGATGAGACATTTATCTCCTAATTAGGTAAGGTCAACAAAGGGGCAATGGACGGGTAGTGGACCTGGGCTGGAGTCTTGATTCCTTCTTCTGGCTCTGGGGACCTTAATTTGTTACTACCTAAGGTATATCCTCATTTTAGAATAATACTTACGCTTCATGGGGTATGTGTGAAGCTTAAATTAAGTGTGTAAAGTGCACAGTAGTAGAATAAAGACCCATGAATGGTGCTACAAAATTCTACACACCATTATAGCCTTTGTCCTTGCCTGTACACACACACACACACACACACACACATACACACACCCTAACTAGTGATGTTAGAAAGTACTGATTTGGGGGCATCTGGGTGGCTCAGTCAGTTAAGTGTCCGACTTCGGCTCAGGTCATGATCTCACGGTTTGTGAGTTCGAGCCCCACGTCGGGCTCTGTGCTGACAGCTCTGAGCCTGGAGCCTGCTTCAGATTCTATGTTTCCTCTCTCTCTATCCCTCCCCCGCTTGTGCTCTGTCTCTGCCTCTCAAAAATGAACAAATGTTAAAAAAAAAAAAGTACTGATCTGGATCATTTTCCTTTATTTTTCTTTACATTTTACTTACTTTCCAGAAAAATCTCACTTGTCTCAATCAGCTCTTAAAAAGAAATCTCTTCAAGAACTATTTGTTAGAATTTTCCAAGTTATTCTATCTACGAATTGGTAAGCAAGATGCTTTGCATATCGTTATCTTGAGTTTTGTTCAATTAAGATCTTAAGCTGCCCCCCTGGGTACACAGGAACCTGTCCTCAGTCAGGACGTGGTGTATCATTTCTACGTTAGTGTCTGTGAGATTTCAGTTCCGGGAGGGCAGGGTGAGGTGCTCACTGCTGTATCTTCAGGACTGAGCACAGTGTGAGGTAAACAGTAGGGGCTGAATAATTGACTCAACTGAATCTGTAATGGGGTCTGTAAGGATGTCTCCTCCATCCTGGTAACCTCCTGCAGCCTGTTAAACAAAATAGTAGCTATGTCAGGCTTAATATGTTATGTTTTGATCTTTATTTTATTCAGTTCTGAGGAAACCAGGTCTGGAGGCAGGGACACACATTAAAAAAAAAAAAAAAAAAAGGCTTTGTGTCTTTTTAAAAATTACGAGGTTTGGTTTTTTCCCTTTACTATGCCCAGAGTGAATGTCCAAATAAAACCTCTTCTAAAAGGGATATCAGTTTCCAAGAAACAAGATTGATTAAAATTGCATCACAAAGAACTCTTCAATTTACCATCAGCGTCCACAGCCCCTATATAGGGTCTCCGCACGTCTTCACCAGTTTATACTTTAAGATCCCATTAGGTGGATCCCAGAATGTCCACTCTGTACAATCTCAAAATGGGCAGTGATGAACCAAAGCGAGGGCTTAGTCGGCATCCTAGATTCTCTTCCTTTTCAAATGACAGAAGCTAATTCAACCAGTTCCATTTAGCAAATAATAAATTTATTAGGTGCCTACAAGTACAAAACGCTGAAAGCTGCTGTAGGGGGTTATAAAGATGTGGAGGAGAGCCCTGCCCTCAAAGAGCTTACAATCTAGGTGATGAGTCACAATTAGTAAGTTGTGGCAGTATCACTTTAGGTGACTTACACAGAGTTCTTGGAACATTCACATCCTCTGAATTCTCCTGTTGTCAAATATGTTAAGGAATCCTTTCCACAGGAAAGCTGAACAGTGGGAAAGAGACCTTTTGTGGAATTAAACGGTGACCTTGGCTTTGCTTATATGAGCATCTTACTCTTCCTGGTTCCTTATTCTTAGAACTTTCTCAGCATCCTTTCCAAACGACCTTTGTGAGGACAGCATCTCCATGCTTCCTGAACCTTCACTAGGGTTTCCTGTTTGTTAGTGAGTGGCTCAGTTGCAGTTTGGCCTTGAAATTATTTGCAGTCCTATTTTTCCTTCAGCAAATCTGATTTTCATTTTGGCTGATGCCAGGATGATATGCTTTGCAATCTGTGGTTCTAAGGGTAGGAGTGAGATGTGATACAAAGGAAAGCAGGCCAGACCTTTCCCTTACTTTAAACATTTAATAGTGCACTTATGGATTATATTCTGTACAGATATAGAGCAAGTTATAAACCTCTTCTTTTATTTTTTTTTTTTTACTTAGACTGTATTCAGGTAAAGTGTATTTACATCAGGAAAAAAAAAAGCATTGAGGTACAAAACCCAAAAGAATATCTGAGGTATAAATACAAGTATATTTTAAATAATAATTTTTGTCATGCTTTATCTAGGTTTGAAAGCACAGTGGACATGTGGACATGTTTCTTTATCTTAATAGAATGGTATATACAACATACAATCTTACAAATCTGAAAGCTATTAAAATTGCATATACAAGTATATCTTCATGAGGAACACTGATATCCAAAATACTCCAATTTTAAAACTCTAATCTTCCCCCGCTGCAAATTCTTCAAAGAACCTTTGAAATAACACTGACAATGGTAACTATAATATGTTATAACAAAATAAAACTCCTTCTTACAACTCTCATTCATACATTATTCACTTTTGATCCATACAAAATAAAGTCACTAATACTGTCTCATGAGTCAATCTTCATGGTTACGGTAAAACCTGTATAAAGACCACCCTTCCAAAAAACGGTGCTGGCATTTTTTTTGGGTTTTCTTTCTATGATAGCTATTTTCATTTACCGCTAACATACATTCCAGGGGCATCATTATAAAGGAGAAGAAAAAGAAACGTAGGGAAAACAAAGCCGAGGGAAAAAAAAAAAAAAGTCACAAAACCAGAAAACCTATTTGCTGAAAAGGACAGATCCAATTACTAAGTATGTGCAGCTTTCAGAAGCGCTATGAATAACCAGAATCCACGCCTGTTGTTAAATTTTAATACCTTGGTTTAAATTTACAGGGATTTCCTTGGGACAGACGTAGTTTCCTATGTTTTCAGTATGTCTTCAAGAGTTTGGGTTCGAAACATGAAAATGCAAAAAATTCCAGCAGGTAAAAAGTTCTGGGGCTCGACTGAGGAGATGTTAGAGCGTTCAGTCGTTACATCTCGACTTAAAAAACAAACAAAAACACACAATAAAACTGTGCTCTGGAGCTAGTAAGGGTGGGGGAGGGGGTGGGGTGGGACGGAGTTTCTTCCCTGACCTGATCGATCCTGGGTAAAAAGTCCATCACTATTTGCAATCAGATCTGAAGACTTACTGTGTTTGAGACGGGACAGCGGAATCAAGCTACTACAATTACTTTAAGGGAAGAGGAGGTTGGTAAAAAAAAAGGAATGTGCTTAATGACTTGGAAAAAAAACAAGTGGGCAAGGGTTTTGGGGTTCCCTTTCTGGATGGATCCACGGGCAGTCAGATATTCCAGGTTAAACTGAACCTGACGCATCGGTATCCTCCTGGGAGGCATCTCAGTGTGCCAGACACTGTGTTCCAACGTATACATCTGTGCCATTCGACCAGCGACAAACACACATACACACACTCCTCTGTGCAAACCTTTCTTTGCTCATCTCAGTGAGAAACATGTCAGAGAGTACCAACTATTCCAGTGGATACGCCAGTCCCTCAGCACGCCGCGAATAAAATGACATAGGTACACATACGCCAGAATCACAAGAGAATGAAGTATCTTCACTATTTTTCGTGATGTATTTATAGTTTTGCTTCTCAGAAGCAGTTTGGATAAGAATACTTTTTTTTTTTTTTTTTTTTTTTGCACAGTCTTACATATTCCAGTCAAGGTCTGTACTCTAGACCTTAAACAAACAGGAAGCAGCTTTGAAAATGTCTTAAATCACGAAAAGTCAATTCCTACACTCCAACTTGTCGTTTGCTTTGTTTCAGATTAGACTCAGAACGCATTCTTCCAAGGACTGGCAAGAATTCTAGAAACAACTATCCAGATGGCGGACGCAGTCGCTTGGCTTCAGTAATCACCTAGATTTGGGGTCTTTGGTTTCAGTGTTCTGATTATTGAAAGAGTCTCGGATCTTCACAACTTCAGCTGCACACAAATGTCCGAAAGATTTTGTGTACCACTCCGGCATGTGGCCCCTATAATGGGAAGGAAAAGCACATGGAGTCTTCAAACTGGAAAACACTGAAATAAGCTGGAGGGAATTCGGAATACATTTCCATTTCTTGATCCAGAAACCTTGTAAGTAAAGATCGTATTCCAAGATAATCTCCTGGCACATCTGTTACACCTCTGGAACCAGCAGTTTCTCAAGGAACAACATACTGAGTACAGATATTGAGTGGCATTGTTTGGGAAAAGTTTTAGCATATAGAACAAAAACAGATTGCAGTCACACAGACAGTTGAAAAGGTACTGAGATGTAAAGACTTCAAATGAGAATTTGACCACTTTGAAAAGTTTTTTAGAGGTTCATGTTTTTGTCTGTATTGCTGAATTTCACAAATTTTCTAATAGGAACACACATTCACCAATGGCACAGAGTACAGGCCGAATTAATTCCTAAAAGGGTATGTCATATATTCAAATATCTTTGGATGTAAAATGAGAATCACCTGCCTGCTACTTCAAACTCTCATTTCCTGTGGCTTTAAATTCATGTCAGAACCAGAGTATTCGTGTTGCTTTAGTACCACATTCTCTAAGGGATTGAAATCAGGAAGCCATCCCCCAAACACCAAGAAACACGAAGGTGTTACTTTACAAAAGCTGCTCTTTAGGGAACAGACAAGACACAACGACGTGTTCATTTAAGCCATTCTCTGTGTCAGACAAAAAGTCTCATCTCCTTCATGACCCTCACCGTGTCAGAAATTAGAATCAGAACGTACCTTAAGTCGGCTCTGCACATGTAGGTGAGTTTGGATTTCCCTGACCCGCAGGGTTCGATCAGATACCTGGACAGGAGCACATTGACTCTCACCCCCACCACAGGTGCCCGGTCGTGATCCACAGAGGTGAGTAAAAGGGCACATGCCCCCTTAGGTAAATTAGTCCTCCATGTTCTGCAGAAACAAAATCAGAGTAAAAAAGATGGAATTTTCTGGAAGCCAAGTTTAAAATGGGGCCCCACTCTCAGAAGCTAAGGGGCAGGGTCAGTGGCTACGCTGTGTGACCCAGTCCTGGAGACGGTATCCTTTGAACTATTGTGCGAGAGCTCTTGAATGAGTAACTCTGTGCAGCGTCACTACAGTGAGTATGTATTCACATGTCAATTCTTTGAAAGAGAACCAATTTGAAGTGTGAATGAAAGCCATTTTTACATTTCACAAATGGATTTGTACGTGGACATCCAGATCAGGGTTGCTCTATTGGAAAGCTCTGGACTAATGACGGGACATTTCGTCAAAGATTTCTGGAATTCCTCTTTCAATCATGTCTCCAGAGAATTTATGAATTACATATAATTCAGCTTTAACCACAGTGTACTTGGGACTTAAATGTTATTTCCTGGCTTATGCATTCACTTGCTGTTTCTAGTGAGAAAATCCATCCTTAAAGGGGCAAGAATCTGCTACCAATGAGCATATTCAACTGAATGTGCCTCTAATTCTGAGTTCAGCTCCAAAAGTGTTCCAACCATTTTCAGCGATGAACACACTGTTGGAATGCATACAGATACATTTCCCATATTTGCAATCGTTCCACACCTTCCGTTTTACATAATTGTACCATCTTATCATATTCAGTGACACCAGGCTCATTCTTGCCACAGTAATCATTTTGGAAACTCTCACCTCAAAACAACGTAGTCCCGGGCAGGGTGGGGCGCCATACTGTTTTGGACATACTGGTAAATTTCAGTTTGGCTGTCTAGGATTTCAATCACTTTTGAATCCAACAGGTCTACATCCCAGAGGTGCTGCTCTTTAAGTAGGCGCTTTAAGATCTCCTCAGGCATAGCAGGGATTTCGATGGTTGACCTCCAAAGCCTCAGAGGCGGTCCTTCGCTCACCTGAAAAGAGGATGCATTTTTCAGTGCTACAATTCACACACACCTACACTTTGAAGGCAAACTGCCAGCTCTATTTATGGTCATGTGTTTAGGGGCTAATTACTATCTATATGCTGGTGTTCCCAAGTATATTCAAGAGCAGGCCAGAAAGCCTGGCCTTAGACTAATTTTCCAGTCAAAATTATTAACATCTGTTCTTTTGGGGCCTATATTAGAGTCAGTGCAATAAAATCAGATGATTTATATACCCATTCTAAAGCCTCCATGGCCATCCAGACACTCCCACTGTTTATTTCTTCTCAAGGTGGTAGAGACAGGACCAAGAAATACTATCACGGGCCTGGCATGCTGAACCATACAAGATGCCTCTGTCTTCAAGGGGCTTTTAGTCCTAACAAGTTAATTTCTCCCCCAAGTACTCTCCACTCATTAAAGGGCCAAGAGAAAAGTGGCTGAGAACAGAGGACAGTGCAAGGGGATTCTGAGCAAATTATGGAAAAATCTGATCATGTCATAAAACACCTTAAAGCCCAATACCACTAGTAAAACATTCCAGGGGACTCTAGTGTGATTCTGTGGCCCCAGAAGATTTCATTAGATGGTCGGATTCCTCTGACAAGTGTATTTATTATTCCTTGCTGGACTCTTCCACTCTTACCTGGGGAACTGAATCACCTGGCTGCCCAGATCTACAAGGGAGGGAGTGGGTGACAGATTCCCACAGACAGCCGTGTTAACACGGCCACAAGGTCTCATCTCTGATGAACCTGAATCCTGACCACTGGAACCCAACTGGCTGACAGTGGGGACAAGACTTACTTTCTTATAGGACAGTTCAGCCTGCTCTGATGTGGAGTAGCTGACCCAGCCTTTAAACTTCTCCTTGACTTCTTTAAACAGGCTATCCACACAGTCCTGGAGGAAGTGCTGGTAGTCAGCCGACTCGTCGTTACGCAGGCGTCCCAGTGCTTCTAGAGTGAGGGGCTTCAGCTCCTGTTCTGTGTAGGAATTCCGACATCGACTCATTTCCTCGGGAACCTGTGGTGGGTGCAAGGGACAAAAAGGAGGTGAGTCTGCCTGTACTGTTCCTGTTGCCCAGCAGAGAAAGCGGCAGTGCAGGAGCCGCGGACTGGGTTCTCAGGGAGGTGCAGGCGCCCCCACTACTCTCTTTCCAGCAGACGGACGGTGGCCCTGCTGACCTCACGTGCTATCGTGAGTAGTGAGGATACGAACAGATCACCTTCCTGAAGGTGTCCAAAAAGCCTATTCTCACGTGAGGTATTCTTGCGCTTTGGGAAGTCACAGTAGAGGGTAAATGACTAACCCAGGGCTTGCCTCTCAGATACAGAACTTAATTCAAAAATGTGTTGCTTTTGCTTCTTAAGTAAAGGGGTATGGAGATAGGCGAATTTCATTAAACACATTAGCTCTAATGAGCTTATATGTTATAAAATAAGATCTTTTTATAAAAGAAACAAAAAAGACCTTCTCCAGCCATGTATATAATCTCCAGCTGTGTAAAGATGTGAGCAAGCATGGTGCCCACGACCTGGTCCTAACTATTTGAGTTCTCCTCAACCGGGCGCCAAACCCCCTGACGCCTCACCTGGAAGAGCTTCTTGCACTCGGCAATCATATGGGCCAGCCCCTGCGTGGCAGCGAGGTTTTCATTCAAATCCTTCTGATCTGGTTTACCCAAGCTTTGTTTCCTTTGCATCACCCTAGGCAGAAGAAAGAAGGGAGGGGGAAGACTCAAATATTTATATGTTTTTAATTAATGTGTTATTCCAGGAAACCCAGAGGAGAGAAAAAAAAAACTATTTTACTGGAGCCTATCTGTTCTTAAGAGGTTCGGGAGAGCTTCACTTTGGTCACAAAAATTCCTCAGTTTTATCAGCCGAGCACACACACACACACACACACACACACACACACACACAAAACCCAAAAAACCAAACAAAACAAAACAAAAACATGAAAGGGGCGGTTTTCAGTGAGATCCAGGCTATTTAAAACCATCACGTTAAACAGGTTCCCGTTTAAATAGGACAGCCCAGAAGGTCTCTAGGTGGTGGTGGGGAGAAGAAAGGCAGCTTGCAGGGGTGCATAGATGGGAGGCACTGGATGTTGCAGTAAATGGTGTCACCATTCTTTATGGTTTAAATAAATAAAATCCCCTTCTGAAGGTAAGGGGACAATCTATTGTTTCCTAGAGATTTTGTCTTAATCTTATCTGATCTCTCTCTCCTGCTCATCTCCAGTTCCCTATCCTATTGAAGATGGAATGCGTCAGTCCACGTGAGAACCAGATAAAAAGATACTGTACTATATGGCTTTCAGAAGCAAAGCTCACTTCAACTAGTAGAACCAGGCTGTACCTGTAGCTAAGGAATATGTGTCAAGCACCTTTAGAGCTGAGGAGAAGGGTCAGCTGGATGGGTTTCACATTTGGGATTGTGTCCAGTCGGGGACTCCTTTCTCACCTACTCTGCTGTGAGGCCCGTACGTGAAATACTCACACCAGTAAGAAGCTTCAACTGGCTCTGCCATTTCCCCTTCAGATGTGGGCAAGTTACCTATTAAACTATTAAACTGACCCTCCCTGAAGTCTCACTGTCCTCATGTTAAAATAGGCCCTGCCAGTATCTTCACCTCTTAGGATCCTTACAAGGATTAAATGAAAGAATGAATGTCAAGGGTGTAGTCCTGTGGTTGGGTCAGAGTAAGTGCTGAGCAAATATCAGCCTTTGTTAGTGATTTTCCAGATTCTCTGACTTCTTCTATGGCCACTCCCAGCTTGTATACATCTAACGAGAAACTCTGCACACAATTGGCCTAGGCCAGGTCTAGCTTTGAGGCTCAATGCTATCCTTAGTTCTGACAGATCCAGCTGACTACCTTACAACTTGCAGCACAGGCTGGGGGCTTGGCTTTGTTGACTCTGCAGAAGTCAAGGCAGCAAGGGCCTTATCCCCATCCAGTTTTTTAGGTCAGCAAATCCTCATGATCCTTTGCTGGCAGAAAGTTTGATGGCAACGTCACAGAGGGCACTGGGGGGGGGGGGGTTCAGGGAAAACACTTGCCATAACGAAGCACACATCCAAATTGCTCTCAAAGCCTGGTTGTCACTAGCCTGTCTGGAAAGTTACGCCCCCAGGGCTGAGAAGAAAGGAGGGAAGTAAGGGGACCGTGAAGGATGGAGGCCAAACTCCTTTGTGCTTGACTCGAGTGTGAAACCAATGAAAACCCAGGGACAACTGAGAAGGAAAGGTAGGTTGCGTTTGTTGGAAGAACAGAGCATGTGCGTGCATATCTCGTCTGACCCGTACCTTGGAGAAGAATTCTCTCTCTTCAGGGTGTTGAGGTGGAAAAGGGAGGGCGCTAGGCACACAGCCAGGTTGGTGGGGGTCATCTGGTTTTCTTTGACGGCGGCCGTGACATCGCTCAAGAAATAAAGGAGCGTCTGTAGAACCTCCCGGTTCTCATCAGGCAGGAGCATAATGGCGGCCTTGATCGCCTGGAGGCGCTGGTCCTTGGGCACACCTGTATAACACAGGCATTTCCCCCATCAGCTCGGTGCTTTTCCACGCGCATTGCAAGGAAACGTCCCAAAGCAAACACCAGCACCAATGACCTCGGCCCAGTCCTGAACAAGCGCTTGCAGAAAGTGTACTTGAGGTTAATATGGAAGAAATTAGGGACGGCCACCAGCGTCACTGCCCTCAAGTATTTCCTGCCTGTGGAGGAGTTAAAAAATTTTCAACACCCACAATGCCAATATCCTAAGTCCACCTCAGAGTTCAGCTCCAGATATGATGCCTGTTCTTTTGGTTTTTGGAATAGCTTTTCTTTTCTAAGTATTTTTTTTTTGGAACTCCCCAGTTTACCATTCTCGATTACTGAAAACACAACACACAGTTATACTTTTGTGTAGTTTCAGTGAAAAACCTTATTGAAGACATGTACAAGGGGATAAATTCTTTCTTGGCCTTTATACAAAGGGTCCAGTATCTTTGGGGACCTTCCATAACTAGAACTGATCGGCTCATTCGTAAAATGGAGAAAGCAAGCTGCTAAAAGAGTCAGTTGAAACAGATTATTTTTACTAGTAATGTTTTTAAGTTTTAGAAAGCATACTGAGAGGCTATTACAAAAATATATGCCTGAGAAATAAAACCAGGAAAATGACATACATGTAGGAAATGTGGGGCTCAACCTTCAGGTCTCCTTTACTCGGCAAATCTGCCTTTTAAGAGGCATGTGGTGGAAAAATCAAGTCAGTCAAGTGCAGCTCCGTAGGACAAACCGATTAACGGCTCCATGGTTACAACACATAACAAATACCTTGGTGGGGAAAATGTGACCTGTGTTTTCAGAAAATCTGAAAGGATGAAACAAATAATGAAATAATCCAGACCAGCTCCATTTCTCATAAGATGAGGTCCAGCGCGCCAGGCTGGAGACAATTTGAGCACGGAGAGAAGCTGCTTCTATATTACATGGCTGTAACACCACACGGAGCCAAGAAAAACACGGGGCCATAAAAGCCATAATCCTGATCTTGACCATTAATTTAGACAACTGTTTGCTTTAAGCTTTACTTAAAAGTGAGAAGGGCATGGGTATTGTTTTCCCAAGTATTTCTGGCAGAAGTGGAGATGAATAACAGAAAAAGATTATTTATTCACTTTCCAGCAAGATAAACCACACAGACACCTGTGACGTTTTAAACACAGCAGGCCCTGCTGGAGAGATGAGAGTCAACTGAAATATCTTGGTACCTGCTCTTTTAAGCATCTAAGGGAAGACTGTTCTAGAAACGAATGAAGGAATGAGCTCCCGGATCACAATGTAAAAATGTGTAATTGCTTCAGTAATTAGAGAATGACGATAAGGGAAATTTATTTCTGCATTATTCAACAGGTACACAGAAACCTATTCCACAAACAAGGAGAAAAGGAAGAAAGAAGTTGATGACATGTGTTTCCAGGAAGGTCATCATGTGGCTCTAAAAGAATGGCATCAAAGGAAGCCAAGGTTTCAGGTGGTCCCACTTTTCCCCAAGGCCAACGGCGTTAAGATCAAAGAACACTTACACTGGTAGATCTGTAGAAAGGTTTCCGAGAGTTTGTTCGTCATTAGTGGCTCAGGAAGGTCTCGAAAATACTGCTTCAACATGTCTGCTACATCATAAGCAGACTGTCCCTCATAGCTGACACAATCTATGGCACTTTCATTCATCTGGCGCAGAGCCTGAATCCGGGACTTGACACCCGACTTTCTGAAGAGCCCAACCTGTTGGAAGAAAAACATTAAATGGCAAGACAGAAGCAGCATTTTCACTACAAAACTATAAAAAAGAAGCATGCATCTGAGGTCCCATGATTCAGCGGGGCCTGCACGAGGCAGTTCTCACCTGATCCAAACAGTGGTTGCGGAGGTAGCGCATGGCCTGCTGAATGCTCTGGGGCAGGGGCTGTCCTGTGCGCTGCACATTGACCGTCAGAGGGACCCCGAACACATTCCGGTCCTTATAGTCTGGAACCTTGATCCTTTTCATGAACTTGGGCACAGCCCTATTTAAAGAGCAGGTGGGGGGGGGTTATGTTTATTTGTCTGTAGACCCTTAATCCATCTTTTGCAGGTAAACCCTGTGAGCTTTGTATCCGTGCTACTAAGGTGGCTATTTAAATTAAATAAAATGACAAATTTAGTTCCTCAGTTGTATTAGCCGCAGTTCAAGTGCTCACTAGCCATCTGTAACCGGTAGCTGCCGTCTGAGCAAATACAGCACATTTCCACCATCACAGACAGTTTCACGGGACAGTGCTATTCTGGATCTTCTAAGAGTTGGGGCTCTGAGGCCCAGTAACATTTTCTCCACTGGGGATTCTTCTCCCACTATTAACTCTGAGAACTGGGTTTATATCCTTAAGGGAGCTGATGGGCTTCCTTACAAAATGGCGGCACAGGAAGGCACACGAACAGAAAAGAACATTCAAGGCCCTAATTTAGGAGCTTCATGACAGAATTTGAAAAACACGTTCCCATTTGTCCTGTAAATGGGCAAGAATCATTTCTAAGTTCTTGATGAGATACAAAGTATTTAGGGTATAAAAAGGATCATGTAATGCCGGAGGAGAAAATAGCAAATATGTGATGTTGGTCCAACATAATGAGAACCAATTCCAGAGCTCAACAGTGGGGGCCAAGCTAATGACCCGAAGTCAAAATAAATTCTCCTGCAGATGACCCTGGAGAATATAACATCTTTAGGTTTCTAAAGGAAGATGGAAAAGAACAATGAAGGTTTTGTGAGCCTACCCCAGGCTCCCTGGAGTCCTGAAACCAGGTCCAGCCCCAGAAGTACATGGAGCAACAGGAAACCGATGTCATGCATTTAATGCTGTCAAGCAGAAATTTCAGCTCTACAAGTGACCTCTCTAAACGGGACAAGAAAGGGCAAGGCCGAACAGGAAAAGAACCTTGTGTAGAATTTCTCCCTATTCCATGGATCCCACAATGCGAGGCTTTTACATTTGGTTTTGACTCACTGGAAAAACTGACCAGAACTCAAGAAGTATTACGGACTTTCAGATTCTTGAGGGTTTGGTGGGAAGGGGGGGTGGGCAACTCAGAACCGAGAATGTAAAATATGCACTTTTAAATAGCCAGCAGGGAAAATATGACTCTACGCACAGAGGAACACTGCAGAAGACAGACTGCTTTGACTTCTGAGCGCTCGCCAACAGCCACGGCACGTTACTGTTTATAGCCCCACGAAAGGTAAAACTAAAGCGTAGAGCCAAATTTGTATTTCCATACAGTAAGTTTATGGTATCATGGCCATAAGTGTGCATAATACTTGCTTTGTCGGGGGAAAAAAGCCAGCGGCGGAATGTGCAAAGAACACATTACGATCTCCACTGAGAATCTGAAGCATGCGGGGATAAACCGGTCAATACTTATTTCTGTCATTCAGAACAAACAACTTCTGTATTTAGCAAGGCTCACATAATAACAGCCTTTGAACGGGAGGTGCTTTGATGCTGAAGCTAAACTCACTACAAGTCCTGAGGAGACGGGGGGCTGGAGAGAGAAACAACAGTTCTGCTGCTTTGCTGACGTACCTCGGCCCCTCTGGTTTGCTCCAGAGCGCTACTGAGGACATGGGCTGCTTCTCTGTTTTTATACAAAGCAGTGAATCCAGATGATAAACACTCAGATTAGGGAAAAGGCTTAAGGATACCCAGCTGACACTGTGAAATGCACTTGGATGTCAATCTAGAGATAGTTCTCTGCTTTGCACTGCTAGCAGAAAAATTAAGATACACACACAGTGGGTCACATCCGTGGCCCATCCAGCCTAACGATGTCCATCTCACGTGATACACACGGAGGGCCGCAGTTTTAAAAGTAATCATGAACAGTTCATCTGAGGGATTTTACCTTCGTGTGTATTTAGTCTGTAGTATCTTAGAGCAGTGAATTCCTTATGTTTATTATTCACTGTTGAAGTGTCTTTGTTAGAAAGAAACATAACCTAAATTTTTTAGCACAGGGAGATTTTTGAGTGATGCTTCAAATATTTCCATCAAAAATGATTTCTAAAAACATACCTGGAGAAGGTAAGGAGGCCCGAACTGTACAGTAAGCATTTCACAGTTGGTCTCAACATCCTATGACCTGAACGTTTTTCTTTCCTTCCTTCCATAACATGATCTGATCAGTACATCTATTTACCCACGGGGGGCTCTTTCTAACACAGGAAGGAGGGGCCTGTACAGTGTGATGGAACAGCCACGCATTCTCACTCCATCAACTGGCCATTTGTCACTCCAGGCACTGAATCTCCCTCCACCAATCCCGCTGCTTAGTCCCCAAAGTTACACTGGCTTGAGCAGTATCAGATGTGGCCTCAAGAATGCAGGGATTACATGTGGATGATAGTCGAAAGGCATTCATAGAGGATGGATACCTTCAGCTTCAGGGAGCTGCCCCAAAACATTTCCAATTAGTTGACCGAGCACAGTAAACTCTTACCAGCTAAAACCATGCTTATTCGAAGGCGTGTACTTCTCTAGCAGGGCGGTTAACTTTAGGAGCGAGTACTTCTGCAGCAGGTTCATCTGGGCCACAGACTGGCAGTTAATCTGCAGCGATACAGAGTTTAAGCTTGGCCGATGGGAGCTCTGGAAACTGTGCCATCGCAGTCTGTGCCTACGGGAGAGGAGCAAGGGGAGGGGTGAGTATAAGAGAGAGAAGCAGGGGAGGGGTGAGCACGAGGGAGAGGAGCAAGGGGAGGGGCGAGTACAACGGCTTTTTAACAGGTACACACAAAATCAGCGGTGGGCTGCCTGCTGGCCTCTTAGGAACCGAGAGAACTGACTTCTACTCCATTCTTTTCTTCCCCTCCCCACCCACGATAAAATACACATTACATAAACGGCCATCTTAACCACTAAGTGACAGCTCAGGGGCATAAAATCTCTTCACGCCCTTGTACAACCATCGCCACCATGCATCCACAAGACTTCCTTCCTCTTCTCAAGCTGAAACTCCGCACCTATGAAACAACATCCACCCTTTTTGGATGTTAGGGCCTCCTGATCTCTTTCCTTAGGAGCTCACAGGGCCAGGAATGCCCTAACCCCATGTCCCCCACATGAGAGCGGCAGCAATCCCTTTCCTACCTCCCCCACCTCCAGAGGGCAGCCAAGCTCTCACCTATTGGACCTTGTCAGAGAGGCCCCAACCCCAGAATCCCTCCTTTCCGGGATGTCAGAGGGCTCTTCCGGCTCGTTCAGTGAGTTGCCGGTACTGTCCAGGTCACTGGGTGTGGCTCGGTCGTTGTCCACATCCAGGTGTATCTGTTTGGGAGACGACGGGCACGGAGAGACCGAGTCCAGGGCTGAGTCGGAGTCTCCCTCGTCTGAAAACTTCTCCGACCACTGGTTGACTATCCTCTGCATCCCCTTCACGTGGTAGAGGATGTCATCCAGCTCGGGGAAGATGTCCTCATTCTCCAGGTCGGCCAGGTCACCCGAACTGGAGTACAGGATGGAGCCAGGCACGTTGTCATAGATACTCAGGCGGCTGCTCATGGAGCTGGACGAATTGCGTCGCTTAAGCTCCTTGGGGCCGTCGCTGCCGTTGTCCCTCCGCAGGCTGATGTGGCCCGGGCCGTGGAAGCTTCCAGTCCTCCAGTTGACGGAGCTGTTCTTCCCTGATGGAGAGAAACTGCCATTGGAGAGCGCCTTGGGGAAGGTGCCGGGCTTGTGATCTTCCGGGATGTAGAACACTGCGTCCTCTGGATAGGTCTCGCGGTTCTTGAAGTTCTGTTCCATAACGTTGTTGAACGTGGACTGATTGAATGGATCGAAGCCCTCCAGGTACATGCCCACCCGCTTGTTGCAGGCGCTGAGGCTCCGGGTCCTGGTGACCGGGCTGGGCGTGCTCACGGCGCTGCTGGTCTCCGACTGGCTGCTGCTGCTGCTGGTCTGCGTGGAGTTGGAAACGCTCCGCTTGCGAACCGCGGGCACGTTGATGTGGTTGCCGTTGAGCGCGGAGATCTCCACGCAGTTCAGCTGCTTCAGCTTCTCCTCGTCCATCCCCTCCTGCAGGATGGGCCCGCTGATGATCAGCCCCAGCTTGGAAGGCGCCTTGTGCTTGCCGTGGTGCGAGCCCTTGAGCTTCAGGCTCTCCATGCGTTTCAGCAGGCTGCGCGTCTTGGACTTGGCGTTCTTCTCGTGGCCTTTCATGCTGAAGCTGAAGCTGGACAGTTCCTTGGGGGAGGGCAGGCTGCAGAAAGAGTCGTCATTGCCCACGAAGTTGCCGGAGGAGCACACGCTGATGACGGAGTTCGTGCGGGGCGTCGCCGCGTCCCCGGTGTGAGGCGCGTGCACCGGGAGGCTGCCGGTGCTGCTGAGGCTGCGGACCGAGGCCACCTCCTGGCGCTCGCTGAGGTCCGTCAGCATGCTTTCATGGCTCGCCGCGTTCTTCAGGTGGGCATCGTCGGGGGCCCCGGGGGCTGCGTCCTGCTTTGAAGAAAAGACATCAAACTCTTCCAGCCGGGACCACCTCTTGCTGTCCCTCTGGAAAGTCCATTTGCCGCTTATTGCACAGGGCTCGTCCTCGTCCGAATCCTCACTCTGAAAAGACAGAATGGAGGCATTCATCGCTGGGACCGGCAGACAGCAGGGAGCGGGGACGTGTGCTGGGGGCCGGACGCCTAGGACCCGGCTCATGATAGGCCATCAGTGTCAATTCCCTCTTTGTATCTTTATTTTATTACTTATTATTATGATTATGACTTTATTATTCTTTTTTTAAATGACAAAGATGTATGTTGGATGTCAGGACTTTGACAGGAAGAAGCCTGACCAAGTGTTTCAAGCTAAATAAGAATTATTTTGTAGAAACTGTTGGATCTGTAGGCTGTTCTTTAAGTGCTCACAGAGGAAAACTCTAAGATCTGTGAAAATTCCAGGCATGCAAAATATTTTGAGCTGGAGTCAGCAACGGGTAGGACTCCCTCTGGTCTGCCTCCAATTTTGCTGTCTGTTGATAGCATGTGTTTATATTCTCTTTCACAATTAAAAAGGTAGTTTTCAAACACTAAGAAGAATGGACACTGAAGTCTGTGGCCACCCTAAAAGCATACAAGATCTCCTACCAGACCGGTGGAGACACCAAGCAAGGTAAGTCACCACATCTCTTAAGGCGGATACTTTTCAGCTTCTTACCTGTTCTTTTTCATCCCTTCCCCCACCAGACACAGGGTCTAGAGCTAATGCCACACATGTCCTGTGAAGTTTCAACCTCAGACATGCTCCAGGCAATTTAACAAGGCCTCACAAATACCCAGTCCTGACAGCATGGAACACTCACAAACACGATGTTACATCTTTGCTGATTATGCTTGATTTATGGGCAGGACTCAGGGTTATGCTGTGTCACAAACTACCGCATCTGAGCCTTTTAGGCGGGATATCAAAAGGCCCAGCTCAGTGTGATGCATGTCTTTCCCACTGTTGTGGAAAGTATCACATGACCCACGTTTCACAGGACAATGAGTAGAGAGCATGAAACGCTGACTTGTGGACTCCTCTCCACAGCCCAGTGGGTGCTGAGGTTCCAGTTCATTTGTTTAAAAGGTTTAACTCCCCCGAGAAGGCGGCTTGTTGCAAGACAGGGACCGTAGGATAATTAAAATCTGTACTCTGAACAGTCAGAAATATGTTCTTTGACCAAACTTATTCCTGTTTACTCTAATTTGTGACACTCACTCCCAGGACTACACCCACTTCTTCTCCTACGATCTCATAAAAGGTTCTCACATTTCATCCACAGAAGTTATGTGCCACCATTCCACTAGAATGTGTGGGGTTTCCTGCCCTTCCCTCCAACTCCCCCACCTCTTTTCCTCCCTCCTATCTCTCATTATTCTTCAGCACCCCACAGGCTACCTCCATCCCTGCAGCTCTGAAACACTGTTACTGTTATATGGGAAGAGACAGAGTTCCCAAAGAACTTTAGCTTTAATTTCTGAAGGGAATAATGGAGGGTTCACTGGGGTTCCCTAAGTCTTATTCCTTTAATCTGGAGTAGGCAATGAGTTAAAAAGGCAAAATAATAGATGATTTGTTCCGATAAAGAACAATCAAAAAAAAAAAAAAAACCCTCATAGATACAGAGAACAGACTGGTGGTTGTCAGAGGCAGGGGTCAAAAGGTACAAATATCCAGTTATAAAATAAATAAGGTTCGGGGATGTGACGTACAGCATGGTGACTATAGTTAATAATACCGTATGGTATATTTGAAAACTGCTGAGAAAGTAGATCTTTTCATCACAAGAAAAAAAAATGTAAGTATGTGTGGTGATGGATGTTTACGAGGCTTCTTCCCATGATCACTTTGTAATATATGCAAATATTGAGCCACTGTGTCATACACCTGAAACTAGTATTATGTCATATGCCAGTTTTATCTCAATTAAAAAAAAAAAAAAAACAAACAGTAGGAAAACCGCAATTCATTGCCTAGCCGCAACTATTGGTTTCAGTTACATAAGGCTACTTGGTCTTTGGTAAACCTGAAGGGATTATTATGTTAAAAATGCAGATGTTTGGGGCGCCTGGGTGGCTCAGTCGGTTAAGCATCCGACTTCGGCTCAGGTCATGATCTCGTAGTCTGTGAGTTCGAGCCCCGTGTCGGGCTCTGTGCTGACGGCTCAGAGCCTGGAGCCTGCTTAGGATTCTGTGTCTCCCTCTCTCTCTGACCCTCCCCCATTCATGCTCTGTCTCTCTGTCTCAAAAATAAATAAACGTTAAAAAAAATTTTTTTAAAAATGCAGATGTTTTTGGAATAAGGAAGTAATAAGAGTTTGAGAGATAAAACCTCTTACAAAACACAGTTTTTGGTCTTCCCCCTTTCCTCCCATCCTATTATATATCGTATATACTCACTCTCTTCCGATGAGGACTAATTTCCAGCTTCATCACCGCACATTTGTTTAAAGTATTTAGACGCCTACAGAGCAAAGAAATAATATTAGTAAAGACAGGAAACCAATGATGGGTAGATAAATATTTTTTCCAAACAGCTGACATGCTTAATGAGCTTCTTTATTCTATAAAAAATTATAATTTAGAAGAGTATTAGGAACTTCTTTAAGAAGTGAACAGTTTAAAAATACCTTTACACCTTTCTTCATTTTTTTTTTTTAAACTTTTTTTAATGTTTATTTGTTTTTTAAGAGAGAGAGACAGAGTGCAAGCTGGGGCGGGACAAAGAGAAAGGGAGACGCAGAATCTGAAGCAGGCTCCAGGCTCTGACCTGTCAGCACAGAACCCGATGTGGGGTTCGAACCCACGAGCTGTGAGATCATGTCCTGAGCTGAAGTCGGACACTTAACCAACTGAGCCACCCAGGCGCCCCTACCTTTCTTCATTTAAATTGATTATTGCTATTTTACAGTAAAGTGACACATTGCTATGGCACTATCTGGTATTTCTTATTCTTCATGGAACAAACAACTCTCAATGAGGGATTTTATTCTTCCTAGAGCACCTAGGTTGGGCCATTAGGTAGCTCCACACAGTGCCAAGAAATAAGAGCCACTGAAGTCTCCTTAGAAATGGGAACAGCAGCAAGGAACCAAGCAGAGTTCTTGGTAAAATAAATGGTATATTCTATCTCAAATAAAAATCCAAAGACGGAAATAAACCAATTTTTAGTTATCTGCAATAAATAATAATCTTAGACACTCTGTTCAAAAATGTAATGAGTTCTTGGACAGAAAGGAAATTGGTGCCTCTCTAAGACCCAATTCTTTTTACAACGTCCGGTATAGGACAGGATAATGTTGGGTACAGTCGTGGCAATAGTGCAATTACTGAAAAAATTTTTATACAGCAGCCTCAAGGGTCAAAGTCTTTAGAGTTCAAGCAAGAATAAGAACTTGATCAGATTCTTGTTTGGAACAAGGGTCATATTTTCACTTTGGGTACTTTTTTTTTTTTTTTTTACCACTGTCAAGGAGTAACATGTCAATTTATAATTAGGGAAATAATTCAGGTTTCCTGAAAACCAAATACTAAAACAAAACAAAACAACCAAACAACCCCTCCCCCCCACAAAGTCCCCCAAAACAAAGTTCCTCATTGGGAAATAATGAAATAGCTGAGAAAAGAAACCCTTTACATATGCAGGAATACGTGGTATGTGAAAGTGTGAATGACAGCCCTCTCTGACAGCTTCCAGATGACCATCACTTGGTCTTCCTCAAATAAGCCTTTAACGAATCTGTCTTCCACGGTCAGCTACCTGTTTTTTCCTACAATTGCAATTCTTCTGTTTTCATAGGAAAAGAGCATTTAATTCACACAAATTCAAACTGACCATAAGACTGCTTCAAGGCTTTATCTCCCCGATTCTGTTCTTGCAACTTGTCTAACAACTTGATGCAGGAGGATAGAAAGTATTTTTGCCTGCTGATAAGACCGCCTTTGATTTCATAGATTATGTGGTAGCCTGTTTATAGAATAAACAAAGATAATTCAGGACGCCTATGTTGCCTATGTTCAGAAAAATTCTCTGTCGATGGGGAGGGAAAGAAAACAAATAACTAAGAAAAAGCCCAAACTTTAAAATGAGTAGCTATAAGGTCCCTCCCCAAGGGGCCAGCCTTACTTACGTGACTGATGCCCACAGTGTGTTTTAGTTCTTAAATGTTTTCAAGATTTAAAGAATCCGGAATGGTTACACTTAGTCTTAGGTCTGGGTTTCATTAATCAAACCTGTAATCAAATACCCACTTGAGTTCATTTGGGCTTTAATGGTTGAGTGGTGTTTATAACCAGGTTTACTAGGCATGGAAGCCTGTGGCAGGGGGGAGGGGCCTAGTTCACAAACTCTAGATTTGAGTCCAACAAAAAAGACCCAGGAGGCAACTTTTATAAAGGTCAACATTATCTTTTTTATGTTGGTAGCACCAAGCTAATGGCATTTCAATTTTGAAGCCTGGAAGTTATTCCTTGAGGTTTCTGTAAAATTCATCTGTTCCCAGGACCTCCAAAGAATGCCCACTGGTGAGACCGTAGCTACTCAGACAATACTGACATGAAAAGGTTGTAGCGAGATGAATTGGGGCTCGTTCTGGGTCAGGCTCCATGCCTGGCACCTCATATGTGTTATTTCATTTTGGTCTCCACAACAACTTTATGGTGTGTGTGTGTGTATATATATATATATATATATATATTACTATACAACTTTATGGTGTGTATATATATATAATACATATATATTACATATATATATATATATATATATATATTACTATTTTCCTTCCTTTTACAGTTAAGGAAAGGGGGTTCAGAGAGGTCACGAATCTTGTTCAAGGCCACAAGAATAAAACATGGTGGCTCTAACGTTCAAAAAACAGTATCTCCTGCATTCTTTTCTAAAATTAGTCTTAATGATACTAATATCCAGGAGCAGCTTATGCCCTAAGCATGATTCCTCAAATGAATGGCAGCACATTGGTATCACACACCATCTGTCCAGAAGGCGTGGTGGCTGCAGCCCCCCAGGGCCCTCACAGGGCCCAGCTCCACAGGAACGTGTCGGTCTTATCTGCTGGGCAACTTGTTCCCTGCTCTGAAGGGGGAGGGGGGACAAGATGGGCCATCAAAGCTTCACGAGTTTTGCTGCAGGGAGCCAGCCGCAAGCACCCTGATAAAAGCGTAGCAGGCGGGCATTGGGGCCTCGTGTTCAAAACGAAAACAGGGAAGAGTACAAGAGAAGATACATGTGAGGAAAGAAAAAGGAACAGTTTTCCAAATAAGACGTGACAAATAAAAACTGTTGTGATTCTTAAAGACACTTTCTGGGAATCAGTGCAATTGCTTTAAAAATTTACGTGCTTCCCTTTTAATAGAACAGAAACAGTAACAGAGTTGAAATCTGTTATGCGGCAGGCTGCTTTACACAGTGCAGGCATTTCCAGGGCTGTTTTACAACAAAGTGCACACTGAAGATGATGGTGTGGGTATGTACTTATCATTACACGATTATCACCTTATTTACATAATTCTTTGCTGTGTTTACAGGAGGAGTCAGTCGTTAACTCCAAAGGAAAACAGTGATATGGGATATTTTTCAGATGCTAGGGAGACAAAACTCCTGTCAGAAGAGGTATGCTAATGGTAGGTCACAGTTTGCATTATTATCTATATATGCTTCAAGGCAAGCAAACCACTCCCCCAGTATTAATATTGAATGTGACTCTCCCACGATCTTGGCCTTATCATTGAGACTGGATTATACAGCAAAACTAGCAGGACTAGGGCAAAAGCCAATCTCTCCAAGGAAACAAATACAAAAATCCCTTGCAAATATAAGTGCAAGAATGTTGGTCAGCAACCCAAATCCAAAAAACATGGTAGTTCCTGAATTGTAACTTTTGGTCACTACCAGACTTATTAAGAGAGTATTATCATGATTTTCAGGAAAACATTAAACGTACAAGTCTTCTACTCTTAAGTAGACTCTGCTAAGAGATCAGCAATGTTATAGGTATAAGAATGTTTATAATAAATCTTAAAGCAGAACACCAGTGTGTACCTGGGAGCAGTTGTAACATCCGTGTGTGTGTGTGTGTGTGTGTGTGTGTGTGTGTGTGTATTGTGTGTGTGTTTGGGGTGGTGGTAGGAATGAGAAACCATGTAAGGATTATTTTATTTAAAACAAACTTTAAAAGGTTTTATTTAAGGGGTGCTGGGTGGCTCAGTCAGTTGCGCATGTGACTCTTGATTTCGGCTCAGGTCATGATCTTGAGGTTCATGAGATCGAGCCCCACATCGTGGGGCTCTGCCCTGTCAGCAGGGGCATTCTCTCTCTCCTCTCTCTGCCCCTCCTCCTCTTGCATGCGTGCTCTCTCTTTCTCTCAAAGTAAACATTAAAAAAATTTTTTTTTTCAACGGTTTTTTTTTATTTATTTTTGGGACAGAGAGAGACAGAGCATGAACGGGGGAGGGGCAGAGAGGGAGGGAGACACAGAATCGGAAACAGGCTCCAGGCTCTGAGCCATCAGCCCAGAGCCTGACGCGGGGCTCGAACTCACGGACCGCGAGATCGTGACCTGGCTGAAGTCGGACGCTTAACCGACTGCGCCACCCAGGCGCCCCAAAGTAAACATTTTTAAAAAGGTTTTATTTAAGATAAAAATGTTAGAATATTTAATATTTTATGAAGTAAAACTTTTCAACTGAGTTTCTGTAACCATATTACCATATATATATTTATATATGTATAAATAAAACATTAAATATATATTTTATTTTTATTTTTGAAAGAGAGAAAGAGAGAGAGAGAGCACGAGCAGGGGAGGGAGAGAGAGGGAGACACAGAATCCGAAGCAGGCTCCAGGCTCTGAGCTGTCAGCAGAGCCTGATGCAAGGCTCGAACTCAGGAACAGTGAGATCATGACCTAAGCCAAAGTCGGACACTCAGCTGACTAACCCACGCAGACGCCCCTACCATACGTATTTAAAATCAACTTCTCAAAAATATTTCAACAAGGCAAAAGATGGAAGTCTACAATAAGAAGTCTGTCAGTCTGGAGAGAACTTGGCAAATCACAAGGCAAACTTCCAAACTATGCAACAGCTTCGTGATTCACTGGCCCTTGAATACCATGGGCTGAGAAACTATGTGGAAGAGGCTAGTCTCGTTAATGAGACAAATGTCACATAATTAGAAAAACAGGTACCCCCAACTACTTTGCTGACAACTCACAACCTGTCGTGCACTTCAAAAGAAGATGCCCCATCGTTTTCTTCAGAACACTTGTTTAGGCCTCCTGAAAGAGAATCATTTGCCTTGAGAAGCCTATGTGAACATGTGGACAAGAGCCCTTGGGTTTTCCATTAAAACAAGGTGATGACTGTTATGTGAATTCTGAAGCATTTGTTTTGAAAGAAAACTCAACCTCAAGACTTCTTCCACATACTCAAATGTGGGCCTCTGATTTGGGCCTAGGATTTTTTAAAGCACGTTCACACTCATTACCTCACTGCCTCCTCACACTTAACCTTTGAGACAATATTCTCTGCATCTAAGAAAATGGAAACCAATCAGAATACACTGCAGAGTCCAAATACAGATCAAGGTCTAGCTGGTCCAGCTGTTTCGAGGCTTTTTTCACAAAAGATTTGGCAACACAGATTTATTCCCTTCAAAGGGTGGTGGCTTCTCTAACAGAACAGAGAGAGCCAGTGGAAATCACAAAGTGCAGAGGACGACCTTCCCCTCAGAGCTGGGCAATTACATTTCAAACTGATATTAAAAAAAAAAAAGTATTCAAGAATATAATCATGACCCCTTTGGGCTGCAATGTTGCAGTGAAATTTTTATGACCCAGAAATTCCTAAGCTGTTGCTGCTGCTTAGAGAGCCCACTTACTAAGTGGCGTAAAATGTGTGAAATGGGTAATCTGACTCAGTGTGTAAATATTTCCTAGGATTCATCTTAGGAGTGACCTCATTTATATGCGTTATCACCAATGATGAATTGAAAAATAAATTAATTCTACCCCATAGCTAAGCATTAAAACATTTTAAAAATGTCTGGAGTAGTTTATATTCCAGATGTTGACTTCTTCCCTCCCAGACTGCATTAGTGACATTTTTTCATTGCCAATGACATAGCTATGGTATTACATACTACAGTGCAGGACTTGGGATTCGGCCGCTTTCAGAAAATGTGTGCATACCCTGGACATTTCTAAGCAGCCGTTTAATTGGATTTGAAAAGCGACAGTGTTTCTGTGGTTAATATACCATTTCTCTTTCTTAAACCACGAGTACTAGTCTATTTCATACACCATTCTAAACATCCTGCCCATCTTTCCTTAAAACCACTGTTTGAGTTAGGGGTTTCAGAAAACACTGCATTACAGGGGCGCCTGGGTGGTTCAGTCGGTTGAGTGTCCACCTCTTGACTTCAGCTCAGGTCATGATCTCATGGTTTGTGAGATCGAGCCTCTTGTCTGCCTCTGCACTGACAGTGTGGAGCCTGCTTTGGGATTCTCTCTTTCTGCCCCTCTCCTGCTCTCTCTCTCTCTCTCTCTCTCTCTCTCTCTCAAAATAAATAAATAAATAAACTTAAAAAAAAAAAAAAGGAAAGACCACATTACATAAGAAAGGCAAAACACAGTACTTTCACTGAGGTACTGCTTTCTTTGCCTGCAAAGGGGAAATTAAATACTGAGTGTCATTCTACCTTAAAGATGGTTTTACAAGTTAAAATAAATACTGAGTAATAGAAAAGTTATTTCAATTTTAAACGTAAAATGAATACGTGAATTTTTTCTATGTATAATTTCCCCCCAGAATGCAGCTTTTATAGCTTGTAGGTTTTGAAGAAAATTGCGAAGGCTGAATTAACTTAAAAATGAATAGAAAATCAGGAGTTTGAAAGGATTATCAGTGCCCCATCATTGTCTGTTACATGTTTTATTACTTCCACTTTTCTAAAACCTACCAGCTGCCCGTCAGCCTAAAGATCTACCAGCACAACGAGCAAGGATTTCTGACAGGTTTATTCTCATGTCACATCAGTGCTCATTTACTGCCTGTCCACTGTAGGTTAAAGGCTGTGCCAAGTTATTTTACAACCTTATTTAATCCTATTGTTACTATTTGGTACCTGGGGAAGCTGAAGACAGTTCAGAGAAGCTTCTCTGGAATTCAAACAATGGTTCTCTTAACTCTAGCAATGCTGTAACCCACCCCCTCCTTTATTCCTCTGAATGTGTTATTTCCATTCAGTTTAACTACAGCTTTGATTCTGTTAGAGTATCTGGCTGGGGCCTTACAGTCAATTACATTGGCTTTTAAAAAACACTGTTCCAAGTTTCCAAACCATCTGAATGTTATATGTTTCAGCAATCATATGGTATTGAATACAGAATGGTCTCTTTGAGTACCTCCTAGGATAGTATCATTTCATGGCAATATTAAACAGTAAGATTTTACTTATTTTAATTGAAAGGCCTATGATTTATAGTGAAGTAAATTAATATAAACATTCACTAATCAAACACCTGACATGATTAGTACAACAAAGGTGAGCAAAAACCATGTTGATAATACTGCATTCTCAAAACAGACAAAAAAAAAAAAAAAAGAAAGAAAGAAAGAAAAATACTCAAAACATTTCCATTTTCCATTTACCTGCATAAAGCCTCAATGGCATCTCTGTCCAAAAAATCATGCTCTCTCTTGACCAAGGAAATATCAATGGGGAACAGAAGATCTATAAGAAAAATAAAAACACATATGTTTATTGGGCACCTAAATTCTCTTTGTTTGTTTGTAATTTTTTTTTTTATTAATTTAATTTTTTAAATTTACATCCAAGTCAGTTAGCATATAGTGCAACAATGATTTCAGGAATAGATTCCTTAATGCCCCTTACCCATTTAGCCCATCCCCCTCCCACAACCCCTCAAGCCACCCTCTGTTTGTTCTCTATATTTAAGAGTCGCTTATGTTTTGTCTCCCTCCCTGTTTTCATATCATTTTTGCTTCCCTTCCCTTGTGTTTATCTGTTCTGTATCTTAAAGTCCTCATATGAGTGAAGTCATATATTTGTCTCTCTCTGACTAATTTTGCTTAGCATAATACCCTCTAGTTCCAACCATGTAGTTGCAAATGGCAAGATTGCATTCTTTTTGATTGCCGAATTAATACTCCATCATCTTCTTTATCCATTCATCCATCGATGGACACTTGGTGAACACCTGAATTCTTGCCAATCTAGCCCAGTTTAGCAGAGGAAAAAAAAGTAATTTGTTGAACACCTACTGTGTGCAGGACACCTCATTTCCTATCAAGTGCTATGGGAGAAAAAAGCAACTTAAGACAATTCCATCGGCGTCCTAAAGGAGCTTAGATGTAAAGTGGTCTGTGGACTCAAAGATCCGTTCTTGTCAAAAGATAAGTGGTTCAAAACACTGTTCCACCTTTAAACAAATCAGCAGGCAACAGACCCCTGCTATAAATTATTATGTAAGCCAGAATCAATACCAGAAGGATACTCCTTTTTAATGTGGTTGTATTTTTTTTTTTCCCATGTGTGTGTGCTCACATTTGATCAGGGGAAGAGGTCATGGAAAACTGGGCCAAGGAAAGGTCTAGAGAACAATGGCAAGTGGTAGTAAATGGAATCTAACCATTTGCATGACATCAAAAGCTAAAGAGAATTCAGGATATGCTATTTTTAAACAAATATTAGCACTTCCATATGGCTTTTCAGGAGTTTATATAACTCCCCCTAAAACAAAAGGCCAGCTACAAGCTGTGTAGAACAATAGAATTCCAAATCCCTTAATCTGTAGGAGAGTTCAGTACTCAGACTACTGGGAGTTACAGCAGAACTGAAAAGGCAAAAGGGGGGAAAAAGTCAACTCAGTAGAAGAATTCCCTTTTTTATCCCTTGTTGATAAATACATTCAAGGAGAGGGGAGGATGACTGGGAGCATCACTGTGGAAATTTACAACAGTTCTGGAATTGCCACTGCATAAAAATGAGTTATCCTCTTTGGAGTTGCAGCTATTAGGTATATTCAGTCTTCCCCGGAGAATGCTTATATGATATGCTAAGTATGAGTTCTTCTGTGCACCTCTGTGGGCCAGGAATAGGTGAAATAAGTCAGAAAGGCAGGAAACCATGATTACCATAACCGAGAGAGAGAGAGAGAGAGAGAGAGAGAGAGAGAGAGAAACCACAAAAAACAAAAACCAACGCCATGGCCTCTAAAATGGCTAATGCTGCAATACTGGGATAGACCCGCTCTCAGGAGTTCTGGGGATACAGGTGATTGGTAATGAATGTCCTAGTTCTTCAGCTGACTGTTACATTTTTATGGTTTCCAACTTCCAGTCGCTGGTTTTATAGAATGGAGCTCCGTATTCTTAACAATCTGTTTGCTAGAGATAATGATAAAGAGTATCTTTTTTTTTAACGTTGGAAACTAACATAATGAGTGATAGAGTCTATTCTTCGTTTTTCTGAAAGTGAGAGTTAGATTATTGATACTATTCCCTGAATAATGCAGGCAGACCAATGAAACAGCCCAAGATTTACGAAGAAATATATGAAATTGAGTATTGCAGGAATTTATCTCTTCATTAACTTATAGACCAACACTATAGGCTCATAGTGAATGTAAACTATTGTAAATACAAGCACAGTAGACTATGAAGCTATTTGGAGGTTGTGACGTTTTATATCACTTTGAACAGACACCCAGAGCGTCAAGTATTAAATGACAGAGCTGACATTAAAGAATATATTTTAATACTTTCACAGCGGAACACCAGATCTATAAATGTAAATTAAAAGCTCCCATGTCTGTTAAGTGTATAGGAGATCACGACTGTGTTATTTTAGCAATTCTAACTTATTGTACCCAGAACTGTATTTTAGACTCTTTTCCGATGCAAATTAACTTGAAGATTCTGTTAAAAAAAAAATTCTCGAGAACATAGGGACTAGATGTAAGACAAGTGAAATAATTAAATAAATGATTTTCTCTTATTTGCCTAGACTCTTCTGAAAGGACTGTTTTTTAAAAGATATGATTTACCAATGTACAGAAGAAGCTCTTAGTTCTTCATGTTAGGATTTAATCGGCCAGCTTGGCTTTAAGGGCAGGAAGTATAAATCGCTGAAGACCAAAATAAAGCAAAACAGGAAGACAAGGAATGTGTGGGTTGCTGCACAGAGTGGCAGGATGTAGTGCAGGAATTATAGCCCAGAACAATACACAGTCTATCTCAAAAGCAGGCTAAGGCTTCAAAAGACTTCTAAATGTGAAGAGATCCCAAACATATTCCATGAAAATGCAGTCTGAATTTTAGGATGCGTTAAGAAGGAAGACAGAGACTGGGACCGAGTCTTAGCAAACACACACTTCACAAAGTACTGCTTGGCAGCAAATCAACACCAAAAATGAACATAATTGGAGGAAATTTAATTTCTAAACAGAAGAACAAAAGGACAGCCACCTTACTGCCACTGCTAATGCAATTATCTTTCCCTGTCTCCAGTGGAGCTGTGAATTGAATGCGATACAAGGGAGGTCCCTCCCCAGCCCTCCCTACCTCCAAGCACTTACGAAAGACAGAGATACTCTAAATCTTAATAGGTCAGAAATTCTCTCTAAGGGACAGATAGGCAACTCCACCATAATAAGCATGCACGTTAACCAAGTACCTTTCAAAAAAGAAAGAAACAAGAAAAAAGGAGAAAGAATGCGAGATCTCTACAATGGAGGAATAATAAGATATTTTACACAGTCTAGCAATAAAATAATTCTGAATTCAGCTTCATGGGAAAATACCACACATTGAGTCTGGGCCACAATGAACAAGAGCAGGTAGTGTAAATCAGGTAATGAATTATTTTAGCTGAGTGAGCTAGGGAAATAAAGATGATCTCTATGGTCTCTGCCTGATTTCCTTCTGGGGAGTTCTCACCCACCCACTCCATATCCCTCTTCAAGGCAACCTGCTGATCATGTCTAGCACTTCTGAGCTTACGAACTATACCTACTCTTAGCATGGGCTCATGGGCTTTGCTCATGTGTTAAAGAAGGTTGCCAGTGACCATTAGCTCCGCCTGAGAGCCCAATGCCACTTTCCAGTAAGAAGTCTGATTCCTATTACCCTAGAGGAAAAGACATGTTTTACACTCACTATTTCTTGTGAGAAGAGCCAGACATCCTTGGTGAAAATATTTCATTTCAATTGACTCTTTTAGAAATTTTGTCGCATGATGGCATCTCCTTCCTTCTTAGGTGATGAAAAAGACGTATTTTCTAAATGTAAATCAACCAAAATTACGTTTGCTTTTTGAGATTCTGGCAATCCCTTAAAAGTCCTCTTTGACGTCTGAATGACGCTTTTATTTTTATAGAATATGTAGCATTTACCACAGTGCTGGGCATCCCTGTTGGTGTAGAATTAATAGTGGTTTGTTGATTAGCTGAATGGATGATGGATGAATGAATGAGAAATATTTAGTGTCATCATCTCAGCAGAGTTGAGGAAACAAAGATGCTTCAGGTGGAAGAAGTCCTGTTGGTCATTTAATTTATTCTCAATTTAGGAATCACTTCACTATTCACCCAACATTTGCTTGCAAATTACCCATATAGATGGGGTTCACTGGTTCACAACTGTAATTTTTAATCATTTATTTATTTATTTTAAATGTTTATTTTTGAGAGAGAGACAGAGTATGAGCGGGAGAGGGGCAGAGAGAGAGAGAGAGGGAAATACAGAATCTGAAGCAGGCTCCTGGCTCTGCACTATCAACATGGAGCCTGATGCGGGGCTCGAACTCACGAACCGGGAGATCATGACCTGAGCCAAAGTGGGATGCTTAACTGACTGAGCTACCCAGGCACCCCCCTATTATTTTTTTTGAGAGAGAGTGAGAGAGTGTGTGCACATGCATCAGTGGGGGAGGGGCAGGGGGAGAGGGAGAATCTTAAGCAGGCTCCACGCTCACCATGAAGCCCGATGTGGGGCTCAGTCTCACGACTGTGAGATCATGACCTGAGCCGAAATCAAGCGTCTGACGCTTAACCCACTGAGCCACCCAGGCGCGCCTGTAATTCTTTTTATTTTTATTATTATTTAAAAAAAATTTTTAATGTTTATTTATTTTTTGACAGAGAGAGAGAGAGAGAGAGAGAGAGACAGAGAGACAGAGAGAGCATGAGTGGGGGAGGGGCAGAGAGAGAGAGAGAGAGAGAGAGACACAGAATCCGAAGCAGGCTCCAGGCTCCGAGCTGTCAGCTCAGAGCCCGACGCGGGGCCCGAACTCACAGGCCGCGAGATCATGACCTGAGCCGAAGTCACACGCTCAACCGACTGAGCCACCCAGGTGCCCCTGTAATTCTTTTTAAATGATAACATGTACAGTATGATAAGAATCCCATGTAAATGAACAGCCTATTCCTTTCGCCACCTGCACGTATGCTCCACCCACACCTGGCACCGGAAACTCAGGATGAACCACACCTGAGGAGCCCTTCATCCTGGGCTGCAGCATCCCAGTAACCGCTAAGGGCACTGGTGACAAAATGAAAGAGTAAAAATCCAGCCTAGATCATCATCTTCTTTTTTTTTAAAGGTCCATTTTTCTTAATTAAAAATGTGAATGCCACAGAAAAAATAATATTCACCAAATGACAGTCTTAAACAACAGTGAAAAGCCTAATTACAACCTGGGGGAATATATCTGCAACACATGACCAATGAAGGCTTGCTAGAATGAATGAAGAGCTCTTACAAATCATTATGAAAAGTGCCATCAACTCACGAGAAAAATGGGGAACAGACATTTCACAGAAGAGCAAATGCATATGGCCAGATGACATGAAGAAACGAACATTACCATTCACGCTCAGGGAAACTGAAGTCAAAATACATCCACGTGATTGGCAAAAATTAAAGTTTGACAAGATCAAGTGTTGAGAGCATGTGAACAGACAGAATCTTTATAGAATTACTGGTAGGGGTGAAAATCAGTATAAGCACATTTGAAAAATCTGCACTGTAAAACTGAACATACGTATTCTCCATCACCTAATAATTCTGCTTCTGCGTATTACAGATAAGACAGATTACTGCAGATGTACCACAAGAGTACTACAATATACAAGAATGTTCCTAAGACTACAGTTTATAAAAGTAAAACAGAAAAGGCTGAAATGCCCACCAATCGGAGAGTGAATGTGAGTAAACTGCAGTCTACCCACACAACGGGCTATTTACACAGCAGTCAAAGCAAGTGACCTAGAGGGACCCACAGTATAGAAGAATCTTAACAATATACTAGTAAGTGAAAAAAATTAAATCCTACAAGATTACATAGAGCATAATATCCTTTTTATAAGGGTAAAAGCAACTTTATAAAAATGTATTAGGAAAGTGCAAAAGGAAAATGACAAATAGAAGTTTCAGGATGACCGTTATTTTGGGTAAGGGGAGTAGAGGGACCTAATGGGAGATGTTAGTTGCATTATCATCATGGTCCTAGCTTTTGTTTTGAGTGATGAGGGTCTTATGACTTGCTACACTGTTTTCTTAATGAACTACTTTAATGAACACTAAAATGTCTGAAACTAAATCATAGATCAATAATATCATGAACCAAGGATATGATTGCGCCAATTAAAAAAAAGTGGCATTGCCCGCTCACCTTCATAAAGCTGTGCGTACTGGGGGAAACCTGTTGCCCGTAGCCAATCACAAGCTTCCTTGGCTTCAATTTCTGTAATAGAACAGAAGAAAGACAGCAGTGTGAGTCATGTGGACCTCAGCATGCTTTCTTCCTTAACAAACTCTGATTTTGTTATAGAAGCAAAATAGGCCTATTGACAACGGATAAGCAAAACAAACATATACACATACATAAAAGCCACGTAATTCAAATGATTTAAATTATTGTGCATCTCTTCAGACTTTACAAAATGCACATAACAACCTGACTTTCCTTAAAAAATAAAAATGGGGTCTTAACAGTAGGTTACTATTCTGTGCTGCTCCTGTGTTCTGGTTACAAATCAGTAGGAAAACAGGGCACAATGAGCAGTTTTAAGAGGGATTAAATAATTTTAAGCCCAGATGGTCTAACCTGGTTTACTCTTCACATCAACAAAAAGCCACCAAATACACGTGACACCCTGGAAGAGAACTAACCTGCCCAATGGAACAGACCTTCTGCCCCACAATGGGATGTGCAGAGAAGGTCCAGGTGCTGAGGCAATGTGCCTTTAGGTGCATCCAGCAGTAGAGACCCAGGCTGTCAGGTGACCCAGAGGGCATTAAGTCCATAAATCCCACAATCTTGGCAGGCCAAAATGCCTAATAAAGCTCTGCTTCCCTGTGGTTAACATCTTGTAGATAGTATTGATAAACAGAAAGCCCATGAGCACCTGACACACTGTGTTCAAACTCACTCAAGCACGTACTTACAATCCAGTTAAAACTGACTCACAGAGCAGGTCTGGGGCACACTCATTAGTTTCTCTGCTTGCACAAAGAATATTCTTTCAACTCTTCTTCCCGCCTTCCACAGGCCATGAGAGTACTCAGTTATGTAAGGCGATTCACTCATTTATAAATGCCTCAACATTGATTAATTTATTCCAGATTCAAATCTTCATTAAGCATCTCTCCTCTGAGCCAGAGGGAGGCGGATAATCCATATTAGGAGAAGCATACATATCTTACTTTTGTCTAGTAACTTTACGGTTTCACAGCAGTTTTTCTCCTATCATTTCACGAATTCCTTGGCCTTTAAAGAAAGGTAATTTAGAACACTCAAATTCTTTAAAGCAAGTAGGGATGTCCTTATAGAGCACGCCAAAGCAAACAACAACCTGCTATCTCCTGATGAGTTAGTCAATAAATACCTAAACTAAATCAATTAAGGCACTTGAGTGGAAAAAAATGACATGGCCAAGTTTACTTGCATGAATCTCTTCAGCGTAGTGATGAAAGCAGCATTATTAAACATGAGATTCAGGAGTGAATTCAGGACAGGAGGGAAAAGTGACATACATACATAAGAACCTCAATGTTTGCTCAGAATAGAAGAACATATAGAATTGTCCAGTTTGAATTACCTGTAGTTAACATTTTTTTCATGTATTCATATCCACACCTTGTCTCAGAAAGGGATTAAAGAAGCTTTACATAAAATCATAAAATAAACACTTTCTAGACAACTGTATTGCTGGAAAAACATAAAAGCTCAACGTTTTATTTAAAAGAAGAAGGAAAATTTTTTTCCTCTATCTCTGTGACCCCTGTTCAAAGACAGACAAGGAAAGAAAAAAAGCTAAGTGTTTGTTTAAAAAAAATAAAAAAAAAAATAACTCACTTTTCCTGACTATTTAGAGGTATTTCCATTGAACAGATTGTTAGACTCTGAACAACAGATTGTTAAAAAGTAAATGTGCTTGCTCTCTTAATATTTTACTCAACAAGTGGTGAGTAACCAGAAATTCTCAACATCCATTCTTTTCTGACTTACATTGAGACATGACACTGGGTCAGCACACGCACAAAAGCCTGAATTAGACACACTTCACCGGCCAATATTGCTACCTATTTAGAGCATGTTTCTGATTTTCTTATTACAATGGCTTCCTGCCAAGAGGCATGTAAGATACAAGGCATTTTTCTAAAAAGACTTCATATTTATTTTTATAATACTTTACAAATTACCAGATGTTCTCAAACATATTGCTCATTTAAGGCCCCCAGTGATTTCAGAAACCTAAAATACTTATTGCTATCTTGTCATTCTCTTAACTCACTCCCTACCACCAAGGAAATGAAAAGCCCCCACGTGACCACAGATTCATCTAAAAAGCTGTGTCCAAATAGCCACACTTCTCAGGGCCACTTGGTTAGAAAGGAATGGTGTGAACAGGCAAAGCTCTGCTTCTCCAGCAGATAATCTAGTTAAAGGCTTACAATGGCTAAAAAGCAGTATTTTCAAGAACTGCAGAGATCCAGGTACTTTACCTTCCTTCCTTACCCTAAACTAGACGAAAATGTGTCTTTCTTTCAGGTGTGAAACCATGGGAAATAGGAAAAGTCTGTATCATATCTAGCTTCCACTTAAGAATGTCCACTCGTGAACCCTTGGGTGAAGAACAACTGAAAACTCACTGCTCCTCTAGGCATCAGAATTAGAACACTGTAAAAACTGTAAAAAGTTGTCACTGGTTTTTTAAGAAATGAAATAGTTACGGACTTCACTCCCACCCCTTTCCAATTATTGAGAGAAAATGGTAACAGTCTGATGTAAGTGCTGATTTGGGAAAAAAAAAATCAGTATTTTCATTTTACTTAACGTGAAGTGAATACATATCTACATCCAAGTCGAGTAGAGAACACCCTTTCTGGTTTCGCCCCTGATCCAGTCCATAACTTTCCCTCTTGTCTCCCAACTAAAGCGCCACGTCTCCAATTCTGTCCTCTCTCAGAGGAGAGAATCCTGGCTCATCACACTTCCCAATCTATAGTGTTGATCTTGTCTCTCTCTAACTTCACTAGAACTCCGCTGCTTGGAAAATCAAGTCTGAACACCTCTGCATGGTTTCCCCAGTTCTCCGGGAGGCATGCAGCCTGATTTTTCAGCTCTCTCTATTCACTCTATCTCCCAGCGAAAGCAAACTCAGTGCTCATCTCCCCATACACCACTGTGACTTCCCGGCATGAAATGATCTTCCTTGTTCTCAGTGTCAAATTTCACGCATCCTTCAAGGTCTATCCCAAATGCTGCCTCCCAGATGCCTCCCTTCTGACAATTCTGTCAATGGCTAACTTTTTTATTTTTTTATTTTTTAATTTTTTTTTTTTAAAGAGAGAGACAGAGACAGAGCATGAGCAGGGGAGGGGCAGAAAGAGAGGGAGACACAGAATGTGAAGCAGGCTCCAGGCTCTGAGCTGTCAGCACAGAGTCCGATGTGGGACTCGAACTCACGAACTGTGAGATCATGACCTGAGCTGAAGTTGGTTGCTCAACGAACTGAGCCACCCAGGCGCCCCTCAATGGCTAACTTTTATTGAGTGCTTCATATGTGCACGACCCTGTCTAAGCATTAAAAGGCATATTAATTCATTTACTTTTCACATTGATCCTAAAACATGGATTACTAAAATCTCTATACAGACGAGGAAACAAGCAGAGAAATAAGTTCTTAAAATGAGTTTTCTTTACATTCAAATGCCACAGTGGAGACAGAACTAGGACTCACAGAAATGAGCAAGACAGGTTCTTCCCTTAAAAATATATATGTAACACTGAGCAACATTTAAAATATTAGAACCATTGGGGCGCCTGGGTGGCTCAGTCAGTTGAGCATCCGACTTCAGTTCAGGTCATGGTCTTGCCGTTCATGAGTTCAAGCCCCGCGTCGGGCTCTGTGCTAACAAACAGCTCAGAGCCTGGAGCCTGCTTCAGATTCTGTATCTCTCTCTCTCCCCCTCCCCTGCTCATGCTCTGCCTCTCTCTGTCTCTCAAAAATAACTAAATGTTAAAGAAATTAAAGAAAAATAAATAAAATATTAAAACCATGTATACATTGCATTACTTCAGTCACTAAATTCTCATGCCCATTTTTAGAGGTCTCTAACTGGCTCTAAAGGTATGACTTTTCCTTCAATATATGCAACTATGAGGATGATATTTTTAAATTTTTTTTTTCAACGTTTATTTATTTTTGGGACAGAGAGAGACAGAGCATGAACAGGGGAGGGGCAGAGAGAGGGAGACATAGAATCGGAAACAGGCTCCAGGCTCTGAGCCATCAGCCCAGAGCCCGACGTGGGGCTTGAACTCACGGACCGCGAGATCGTGACCTGGCTGAAGCCGGACGCTTAACCGACTGCGCCACCCAGGCGCCCCGAGGATGATTTTTTTTAATGTTTTTTATTTATTTTGAGACAGACAGAGAGAGAGACGGGGCGGGGGGGAACAGGGGCATAGAGAGAGGGAGAGAGAGAATCCCAAGTAGGCTCCATGCTCAGAGTGGAACCTGCTGCGGGGCTCGATCCCATGAACTGTGAGGTCATGACTTGAGCCAAAATCAAGAGTTGGATGCTTAACCAACTGAACCACCCAGGCACCCTGAAGATGACTTTTAAAAAAATTTTTTTTAACGTTTATTTATTTTTGAGACAGAGAGAGACGGAGCATGAATGGGGGAGGGTCAGAGAGAGAGGGAGACACAGAATCTGAAACAGGCTCCAGGCTCTGAGCTGTCACCACAGAGCCTGACGCGGGGCTTGAACTCATGAACCTTGAGATCATGACCTGAGCTGAAGTCGGACGCTTAACCGACTGAGCCACCCAGGCGCCCCTGAAGATGATTTTTTAAAAACATTCTCTACTGGGCAAAAATGCCATCAGAAACCAAAAGCACAATGGAAATACAATGCTGCTTTAAAGCCTGGGTTTTCTCTGAGCAAACAACAGACAAATGTGTTGAGGAAACAGGAAATATTTATTGGAAACAGCTTTAGTGGTTAGTTGTATAAGATGAATGAGGTCCAGGAGACCCTTTTGTGTAAGGCTGGGAACCATTAGTCCATATTTGCACATTTCCCGGCATGAAGGGATGACCCTGTCTTCCCCTTACCCTCAACAGTGAGTTAAACAGAAATTCCCAACCCCATCATCATTCTGTTGAACTCACTGATCTTAACCAGTTGAGCAACAGTAATTGGGTTGAGATGTGATTACTTCCATCTTCTGTGTGCCCTATCTTCACAGTAGGAACTGTCAGGCTCCCTGCCTTCTTTGACAACAGGCTACCAAAATCAGGACTCAAGGCAAATGCCACAACTACATGGAATGTATCTCTTAAATAAAAGTCTAAGGAATTGGAAGAATGCAAGAAAATTCAAGCACTTTCCAGATTCCTTGGATTCCCCCAAATATGACAGACCTGTGGGCAAAGATCAATGGAAATGTTGATGCTTTTACAGCCACAGAGAAACATATTAGCTGTGTGAAGGCAGGTGGTATTTTCTGATCTAAAACAAAATTCATTTCCCCACCCTGGTCACATAGATTCTTCCAATGGAAGAAGATTCTTTTTACCCATTTTCCAGCTACCATTGAGCTGGCCAATTTTACAGGACTGTTGCACAGGCTTCATGGGGCAGCCCACTGGAGAAGCAAACCATGGCCTCAAAAATTTGATCTCATTGGCTGTCAGCCCTGGATGCAGTAGGCATCAGCTTAAGGAACTTTCTACTCCCAGGTATTTGGATTTTCTCAGTCTAGGGAGGATCTTTTAAAAAAAGCTCTTTAGGTAAATTTAAGGCTGGCCTGGATTGAGAACCACTGAGCCACACAACATTTCTCTGTATTCCGGTGCCTGGACTCTTTCTCCCTGGATTATCCTAAGGTCTCCCAACTGAATTCTGTGATAAGCTTTGCCCCTCCCTGCCCACAACAAATCTATCCTAGTCCAAGAGTCCCCGAGCCCCTGGATTTGCTTTCATGAAATACAGAATTCATGATGTTACTCTCCTGCTTATAATTCTTCACTGACTCTCCACCACCTTTCAGATACAGTCCAAACTCCTCGGCAGACCCACAACCTTCTTAATTTGGCCTCTGCTTTATGCATTTGTCTCCTGGAAGGCCTCCAAATGCAAGCTTTGCTCATCTTACTGAATTCCTTGAGGTTCCCAGGATGCATCATGCTCTCTCACACTGCAAGCTCTTAATCTGTTCTCTCCCTTACTCCTAAATTCTCCCTTCTCCACCCTGTCAACTTTTCTCTCCTACCTTTCCCACGCTGGGTGAGGTGCACCTACCCAAAGCTTCTTAATTCATTTATGTCCTGAAAGAGTACTTCTTCCATATTGGAAGTACAAATAGATTTGTTTGAAGGAAAAAAAAAAAGAATCCATTAATATTTTCTTCCCTTCAGAAACAGACTGAGAACTATAATGCAAAACCCCCTCTCTTTGCAATTAATAATAAAAATAAATGTTAAACCTACACAACTGCCAAAGACTGGTTATCAGGATTTACCTCCGTAAAATGAATTTCTAGATGGCCTAAGTCAGATTGCAGAATGCATACAGTAATATTTATTACACTTTAATGTTATCTAATCACAGCCAAGATTTTGACTAGCAACTACATTCCTACCCTCAGGTGCCTAAAAGCATTCTAAACATCTGTTGTGCATATTCTGAAAGAAACCAGTTAGGAAGCTTCTGGAAGGCCAGTCGATACTAATTCAGTTTCTAAGTCTGTTTGGCCTAACAGGGGCGGGCCCAAATCTACCTTCAGGAATATTCTGGTATAGTCATACATGTAAGTGAAGCCAATCATCCTTCATTTGCCCCCTTCACTCAGTAATTATTTACTGAACATCTCCGAAGTATGCTCCAGCTGTGCTCAGGGACAATCAGACAGAGGTTCCTGCCCAGAAGCAGGAAGCCACATGGAAAGGTAATTCACAGTTGAGTACATAGTGTCCGATGATCCTCTACTAGGGAAAGAACTGGTTTCCTAAGGGCTATTCTAAGGTCTTTGGGTTTGTTCAGGCCCAAGTGACCTGCTACAGAACACCAGTGAGTACTCATTTCACAGGTGAAACTACCTACAGCCCACATGCCCTAACTTCTTCATATACCCCATCTGTCACCCAATCTCCCTCGAGCTAACTGATCCAGCTATACTGGCCTCTTCCCACCCACCCCATACCCCTCTTCCTGCTTTATTTTGTCTCCTTCCAAAATATGTATTATGTTTACTTTCCCCTCTGTAAGCTCCAAAAGGGTGAGTTTCTTTGTCTACTTTGCTCTCTGATACATCCTAAGCACCTACAGCAGCGTGGGGCACAAGGTAGTTGCTCAATAAATATTACACAGCCATGATATGACTTTTGTTCTAGGGAAGTGGTTTTCCTATTTTTTCTGACCAGGATCCGTGATAAGAAATACATTTTACATTATAACCTGGAACACAAATGTATGTATACATGTGCACACACACACACATTCACGTATACAAACACACGTGTCTGTACCAGCATACGCAGAACTGAAACAAGTTTCACCAAATAACACTTAAAATTAGTTATGCAGTCTTACATTTTTCAATTCCATTTAAAAAAGTAGTTATGTTACTCACCAAAGCCACCAGTTTGAAATGTATTATTCTCACACCATAGTTTTTTCTTACAAAGGAAGGAAGGGAGGAAGGAAGGAGGGAGGGAAGGAAGGAAGGAAGGAAGGAAGGAAGGAAGGAAGGAAGGAAGGAAAAGAGACAGAGAGAAAGGAAAAGGAAAGAAGGAAGGGAGGAAGAGTAAACTAAGAACTAACATGTAGTACGGAGGAGAATGTGATGAGGCACAGGAAAGACATGTATGAATTCAGAGGTGGGAGGGGGCTGCTTGGGCACATGGTCTATGCTCAGCCTTCAAGGAGGCTAACATAATCTCCTATGTAAGAGTGGATGGGGGAGAGAAGATTCCGAGTAAAGGTGGAGGGGTGGTGAAGCACAGGAGTTTGTGAAAGGATGCTAATCGGTCCCATGTACCGTAACACTGACAAAGGAAGGGAGGCATGAAGTGGAAAGCAGGTTCTCCCACAGAGCACATACAGGCATCTCCTTAGCCTGGTTACCCAAAGAGCAGCGAACATTATTTCTTCAGATGTAAAACAGTTTTGTTTTAGAAAATGTAAAACTTTCTAATAATCCATCACACCAAGATGGCAAAGTATTACCTGCAACAGGTCAGGAAAACAGGTTCAGGAAAGAATGCATTGCTTTGTTAAGTAGCCTTGAGAAAATAATCTGTCTGGACCAGTTTCCTCATCTGTAAAACCTGGGATTGCCATAGGCTTTGTAAACTCCCCAGGCTTCTGACTCTCAGATCTTTTTTATGCCAATTTCCCCTGCTCTCTAAGACAACCTTTAGAATAGGTTCCATCGCTACTGTTAAGCTTTCAGATTTATCACCAATTACACGGAGGCATTTTTCTTCCCTCAAAAAACTGGATCATTAGTAACTGCTGTAAATTCCCCAATTTTGCAGATTTACTGAAGCTTATTGCTAAAATTTGTAATTTGGTTCCTAACGGATCAGTTCCTTGATTTGCCTCGTGATGCCTGTGTTCCTATTATAGGGAACCCAAAACCCTAGATATTTTTGCTTATTTGTGTGTCTACAGCCCTCAAACTAAAAAATTCATCTTTATAGGAGGAACATGCTTAGAAAACCCATAGAAAACCTTGAGTTTTACTCTGTTTACTGAGCTTTTATGTTCATGCTTTGCCAACAGTAGCATCCTGACTTCTACAGAATCAGTGAGTTGGGTGCTGAAATGCTTCTTGGAGCTTCTCTCATCTTTTCTCTTCACCAGTGAGGAAGCTGGTTCAGAGTTTAGGTAATTTGCTGAAGGTTCCAGAACTGCCCTGCTCTCCCAGGCTAGTGCACCTTCTGCATACGTTGACTGCCTGCAAAGATTACTCTCACTTTTAAATCATCAGACTGTTTTTCAGTACAAGCAAAAACTGCAAGTTTTGGAAAGTTTCCTTTTTAAGTTTTTCCTTCCTTCCTTCCTTCCTTCCTTCCTTCCTTCCTTCCTTCCTTCCTTCCTTCCTTCCTTCCTTCCTT
>NW_024412412.1:24995435-25159163 GCF_014898765.1 Herpailurus yagouaroundi | reverse complement strand
CTTCCTTCCTTCCTTCCTTCCTTCCTTCCTTCCTTCCTTCCTTCCTTTCCCTCTCCTGCTTGAGGTCTGGTGGCAGATCTGTTGCTTTCTAATAAAGAACATTCCTAGAAATAATGTAAACGGGGAAAAAGGACCCATTTTTCCCCCAGTGATGTGATGACAACTTAATATAAGGTTTTACCTTAAAAAAAGGAAACCATGAGAGACGCACCCTGCAAGCCTATACCTGGTATTATGCACATGAAGAGACACTCCAGCAATGCAGAAATTAAATCAATTGACATCCCCTTTGGGGATCATTTAGTTCAAGTGTTTACAAAATACTGTTTTATCACATCAAAAAATATGTGCTCATCCCTCCCAAAGGCAAACAGCTCTGCATTAATTTGAGCCCATGGTTGACATGGCTCTCTCAGGTATCCAGACTTAAACTGACCCAGTTATTTCCAGGAACAGAAAATATCTTTCAGCTAATCAAAAACTGGCACTTACTACCCAGCACAAATGAAAATAAACTATTAAGGAAATGGATACAGCATCACCACATTTTTCTATTTCCTTTCTATGTGGGGTGGGATTGAAAACCCTTTGGTTTACATACAAGCATGCACCCACATTTCTAGTATTCTGTATCAAATACTTATGCATTTGCAACCATGCATTGCTAAGAAAAATGATTTGAAATAGCTCTTAAAATACTAAACCCTTTAAAGATAATAATTGCATAGATTAAGAAGCCAATTTCAAGAAAGGAAACAATCTAAATAACATACTTTTAAGGGATCTTATTTTTCTGAGTCTCATTTTTTCATAAAACGAAGCAGATGTTTTAAGATTATATAATCCACTTCCTTTGTAACTTATGATTCAAGGCAAGATACCTAGTTATAAACCTAAAGTAGCCAACCCCCCATCTCCATGATGAAAGGTTCGCAGGCACATCAATTCTTTCATTACATGGTAGCAAAGCTTATTCTACTAAGTAACCTCCAACCCCAATCTTTGGTTTTGTCCCAAGTTCTATAGTGCCATAGGGCAGGAAATAGAAATACTGTGCAAATGGCAGCAAATTAGAAATAGAGGGAACAGTAAGGAATTCTAAAGAAACTGTCCACTCAGGTTTTAGTCCATTCTGACAGCAAGAAAAAAGAAAGCAAGAATATAATGAAGCATCAAGTTGCCCTACACAAAGACCAATGAAAATAAAAAACATGGAAGCAACTGGTAAATAGAGCGGCTGTTAGGCATTCCTATGTCTAACCTCAAACAGAAAACACTATTGGATTTGATGTTCTCAGTTTTGTGCCACAAAGTGTAAGAAAAAATTAGGACTACTGTCTTCTAGGTCAGCTAAAGAATTATTTTCATTAAAAATGCTGGTGACAACCAGTCCCCCAGACACACACAATCTAATGGTCAAAGCTGGTTCCGATACATCTCTTTAGTTTAGGAAGGCTTCTGGTTTTATATGGATACATTTTCCTACAAACACATTAAGATCCTCATTTTGTTGCTATAACCCATTTTGTTCACACACGCAGGCAGGAAGAGGTCTGAAGCACATATGACCTTGGACTAGTCACTGAATTTCCAGGCATCTCGGCTGCCCCTCACCAGGGAAAAGGCAATGTTTTTCCAGGCTGCCTTTGCAAAGTTCGGGAATTTCCCATGAAATGACTTTTAGAAATGTGCATGCATCACGGAAGATCTGTTTTTCGTGCTAATCTTTGAAAATGGGAGTTGTACGGAGATTGTCCCCTTGTGAGTTTATAGTTTCTCCAGACTCGGGAGTGAAGATGATTTTAGAATTTTAGCGTCTTCTATCTATTCTGTCACCTGTGTGTGACAAAGGGCAAGGCATGGCTGTAGTGCAGCTCAGTCATGGGCCACAGGCCATCTCACCTCCGAGGTCCCTTCCTCCATGGCTTCCTCAGCGCTGCAGCCTGGGAAATGCTACAACCTCAGGGTGTGGAAAACTTCTGTCCCTCAGACATCCTCTAGAGACTTCTGCAAGAAGGAAGGCGCCTTTCTGACAAGCTTCAGGAAGCAGCCTGCAATCCTCTCTGCGGGACACTCAAAGGTGGGGCGGGAAGAGAACAAAATGTGGATGGGAGGTGTCAAAGGCATCTGAGGACTCCAGCTTCACTGACCTCAGCCTTCAGTTAGTTTTTGATTTTCCTCCTGGGGACAGGAGGGGGGTAAGACATGAAAAGGCCACCAAGCAGAGGTTTATATGAATGGAAAAGGAGTATACTTTCTACTATGAAACTCAGTTCAGCAGCAAACTAAAAAAACACAACAAAACAAAACAAGGATGAATGCCCAAGAGAAATCAATTCCCTCAATTCCCGCTTTAACGCTAGCAAGGACATTTCCAACAACATTATCTCTTAATAGGCAGTCATTTTCAAGATGCTACTCAAATGTTTTCACTGACATCTGGAAGAGAATTTTCCATTAGAAATATTGTTTTAAAATACTTTCCCTGAAGAGAGCATTATTCACTATAGTCCATGGAAGCTAGAAAATGGAATCCCAGATTCCTTCCCCAAATGTTAAAGACAAAGGCTCAAGTCTCCATTCACTGCGCCCCAGAGGGGGAACACAGAAACCACTAATTTGTCAACTTCGGACCCTAAGATTACAGCCCTATGTGAGTCCCTTAGGACACTGCAAAGTAACTGCGAGGCTCTACACAGCCACCAAATACTGTTTCCTAAATTGAGTCAACTCAAGCCAAGCATATCTCCCTAAATTGCACGTGACAGCCATGCACACCTGGTTGGAATCCTAGCTCGGCCACGTACAGCCAGCGACCTTCCGCAAGGAATGGAACTCTCCCGAGCCTCGGATTCCTCGTCTGTAAAAGGGGAATAATCACATGGGTCTTTCTGGAGCCGCCGAGGTGAAGGTTAAACGTGCAATAAGGGCTAAGTACGTGAGAAATTTTAGCTTCTATAATATTATTACCATCCTGTCAAAAGTCTGTGGGTTTTTTACAAAAATTAAAAAGGAGCATTCATACTAGAGAAGGGTGACTATTCCTTGTGAGAGACGATAAGACTATACACACTAATATACACGCAAGCCTTTCTTCCCGTGCACCACAGCAAGGAAGGTATGGTGAAAAAAAAGTTAAGACAGAGTAGACCTAATTAAAGAATCCCCAGCAGGACCACTCCCTACTCCTTATCATTGATCATGATAATCCTTAACAACAACACAGGATCGCACAAGGAAAAGGGCAGACAGACAGGAAGAGCCCTTCTCGGCTGGGAATCTTCCCCCCTTTCCATTAATTAGATTTCTGACTAATTTGAGGTTGAAAGAAAACACCACTGATTGCACTCCTACCAGCAACCCACTCCCATAAAGCAAATTTTAATCTTACAGCACCGTCTTTCTTAAAAGAGGAATGACCCACAAGTCTCGGAATTCCTGATGGACAATTGTGAACACCGCTCCAGAAAAGCATTTTCCTCTTAATTTCACAAGACGACCTGGGGACTGCGCTTTTTGAGGACACAGTGTTTGGATGTTAATGCTTTATGGCTGGGCATTAGTTCCCCCTGATAACCACAGCAAGGAACCACTTGCTAGGTCCTACACTTTTGAGGTCCTAAATGCCATGCACATCATTCCTTTGCATGGTATCCCCACAACTCCAGAGTTTAAGGACAAATCCTGTTAAAATGAGCACTCGATGAAACTCAGGAATCACCATGTTTAGAAATTAAATTCTCTCCTCTACTGGATCCCAACTCTTAGACTTCTAATCACTGAACTATGCGAACAAAAAATCAAGATCACCTTTCTCCCCAGGTCTGCTTTATAATTTTGAGAACAGGCCTTGGCATGACGTGAGCCTTGATGTCCACTACACTTCGGGGCCAGGTTTGACTAGGGTGTTCTAAAGCTCTAAGAATTCGGTCTTTAGTGATCTGGCAATATCCAGAGAGGAAGGGGAAACATCTGAAGTTATTTTTACTTTTGCAAGTCTTCTGGCTGTACAGGGAAAATGCTAGGGTGGGTCAAGTATTGTCTGGAGCCCTTCAGGGGCTTTTTTTTTTTTTTTTTTTTTTTTTGCATGGCCTCATTTCCGTCTTCCTGTTGCTAGGAAGGAGAGTTAAGCATGAGAAACTCGTGTTTACAATACTGGACCATCCTGTCCAGCACAAGGCTCTCTTCAAAAATGCACGATTCACTTCACCCACTGTACTTTGGATGCCCCCATTCTTCTGGACCAAATCGCCCTTTCCTGAATATTTTCAAATAGCATATTTACCTGCCTCGGTCATAAAAATAACCACTCTCATGTTAACATTGCATCATGGCTTAAAATCTCCACAGGGACACCAAGGGAAAGTCAAGTACTTATTTTTGTATTTCGAACCACCTCTTGGAATCCCACCAAGACTCTGACTGGAGGGCATCTTCATGGGGCCTCCCATATCCCCTCTAAGCCCCACGCTGGTTAAGAGTTTAAGTACTACATACATTTTTTCACTCACTTTACAGTCATAACTCGTTTAATCGTAACATGTTTTCCTATTAATCTGGTATATTTTCCAAAAGCAACCAAATATCCCTTTTTAATGGAAAAACACCCTTAAATTTTGCTCGGTTCTTTGAACTATAGTATTGAACAATAACAAAATAAGAAACAAAACAAGGCTTTAGGTTAAAGGGCAACTGGCCTCTCACCTTCCCTCCACAACTCTAGGAAAATCCTCTGGCTGGCCTAATGGATGAAAACCTGGAACGCTGCCTTCAATCGGCCATAGTCAATTGCTTAACTGTTCGACCTTTTCACTCTGAAGGAGTAAGTGGTGTTTCTCATAAGATCTAAAATTGGTAAGTTAAAGTCACAGATTAAGTCACTGAAACCATATTTCTCATCCACTCTAGGGGAAGATTCAAGTGGGAAGCTACTTATTTTGATCCCGTGGAGTCAGGAAACAAAGTCAGTCCCTGTTCTTGAGTTTCTGGCCAGCTTGGTGTGTAAGGTGTCACTCAGCTAGAAGTAAAATAAAAATCTCTCTCCCTTTTTTTATTTTTCTTCTTTTGGTCAAAAGCAAACTTTTAGAGCAGCTGGGAGAGAAAGTCAGTCTGCTGTGCTTCATTTTAAACACTGAACAGTAGTGCTAATGAAAAAAATATGCAGCCAGGCTCGGGCCACGCTGTAAATCTGGCGTGCCACAATAAAAAGTTAATACATGCAATTGCCAACATTTTCTCAGAAAATGTCTTGAAATAACTTCTGAACGCACATCTGCTAGCTATTTGACACTCATTCCCCAGGACTTCAGTTCTTCTATTAGGGGGGCTGTTGACTTTCAGGGCACCCCTCTGGCCATCTGCTACAGTCTGCAAGCCAAGATGGCACTGGGTGCCTCCATTAATTCCACACTTATGGTCTGCAAATTATCTCTGTGGAGGACCAGCCTGCAGTCCAGATGGATGCCGAATTAGTCAACCTCTTGGAGCTGCTGATAGATTTACATTCAGAGTTCTGCCGGGCTATTATTTTCCCTCATCCCTTCGGCAAACAGAGTTTGGAAAAAAAAAAAAAATGTAATTTGAGACTCAGTATTCTACCTTCACCAGAGCTGTGATGTTTTTCTACCCAAATGCGTCATACATGCCACCCTCACGAATCTTTCTGTAGTGGAGGGCTGTGCCTAGGCTGCTTTGCTCCACCGCACCAACGAGGCCCGAAAGAGCTTCTGAATCCTGAGAATGAACCGTTTGCTATGTCGGGTGTAAAAAGGCTCACTCAACACTAGGGTGAGGCAAGGTTTTCTTCGCCGAGGTGCAGATTAATAACTATATGCAGGCGTTTCCTTCCACAGTGATCAGCACAAATTGGGAATTTGCGAACCATCAATACCAGGCACGGTACTAAACGCTTGTATTAGCTCATTTGTTCCCCACAACCTTCTCGCGTAGTAAATACAGTTATTACCCCCAAGTTGCAGACGAAGGAGGTGCAGAGGGGTCTCAACACTTCCCAGATGCGCCCAGCGAACAGGCTGCGGACCTAGGGTTCCTACTTCGCCAGGCTCACCCTGGTCTGTTTTGATTCCCCTCGCACGCAACAAGGGATGTACGCCGGAAAAATGAGCGGATTTGCATAATCTGCAAATTACACGTGGCAGGGCCAATTTGCTGTGGCCAGGGGAGAAACTCCTTCGGAAGGATCAAAGTCTCAGCCGGTGACGTCGGAGATGGGGACAGGGACACAGAGGCAGCGTGGGGCAGCGTTCCCAAAGGCCGTGACTTCGCTACGCAAAAAGTCGGGCGTGCTTCCTTCCTTCCTCTCGCCGGCCCAGGGACTCGCCCCGCGCTGGCGCCTCCTCCGGAGACAAGGGCGTGGGCATCTCCACCCCGCATTTTAGGAAACCCGATTCAACGCCCCAGCACGTGAAGGCACTCGGCAACCTTCCCAGCAGGCACCCCTCACACGTAAGCCAAGGGGCTTGCAACCCTCTCCAGGGGCCAGCAGCCACCAAAACCCTTTCTAAGTCTGAATTACTTTCCAGCATTGAAAATATTTGAGCAAAAACCGTTTGAAATTAAAACAATAATTTTTCCTCAATTTACTTTCAAGCAGTTACAAAAAACAACCATTTTCAAGGGTCACTGCGGCCTGAACATCCCCAAATAATAAACTCTCAGGGAGTCCACACCGATTTCGGACTTGTATAGTGAAGGGCTGTAGTCACGGAGCCCCGAACGTCCCCGGAAAGGCGGTCGCGCAGCGCCTCTGGGAACCAGAGCCCTTCGCCTGGGACTTAGAGCAGGGCCGCCGGCGCGGCCGGGCTGGCAGCCGGCCCTCCGTGTGCCCCCGCCGGGTGTGCACCCACAGCCCCAGCGGGAAGTTAGCATGGGCTTCAGTTCATTAGTCGCGGTTGCCCCCGGCCCCCAGCCCTTCCAGGAGCCCACCGGGCGCGCCGTCCCGTGACCCCGTAGCAGTGAGTTGCCAGGAGTCGTTACCCGAAATTAAGACCTCCCTCCCCAAACCATGACGCTCGTATTTCCCACACTCCACCTCCTCCACTCCGAGAAATTTGGGCGACTCGGTCCCGAGCTTCCTCGGAAAGCCTTTTAAAAGCACAGAACGACAGGCACCGACTTGACAAGGCGGGGTGACATTTCCTCCGCGGCGAGTCCCCTCCGCAGCTGGCTCCCGCAGCTGGCCCGACGGCAAGGCACAAGTCTAGCTTACGTGTTAGGATCATGATGTCCGGCTTCTCCCTGCACATCAACAGCGGCGGGGGGTTGCGGGAGCGCGGTGGGGAAGTCGAGGCAGCTCAACTCCCGCGCCTGCACCCACGGCGGCACCCGAGACACGCGCGCTGGCGGTTCTTAGCGCATCCTTGCTCGCCGCTCCGCACCCCTCGCCACGGCCCCAGAAAGAACTCGGCGTTTTCCAGAGGTCAAAGGGAGAGAGAGCTCAGGGAGAGGGGCAAGAAGCACGGGAGCCGTTGCTCCTGTTGAGGAGAAGTTCGGCCATGGCCGGGTCAGGAGCTAAGCGCCTTCGCTCCAGCTGCTGGAGCGCTCTGCCTCCCGCGCGCCTCTCCGGCCGCGCCCTCCCGCAGGGCCCGCCCCCGAGGGGAGGGTCTAGGCTGGTCAGCGTGGCCTCCTCCGCGCCTCCTAAGTAGTGGGCCGCAGCTTCTGACGGTCCTCAGGTCCGACGCCCCGCCCCAGACCCCGCCCCTTGTTGCTCCGCCCGTCACCTCCTCCAGGCAGCAGGAGAGCCAGCCACAGCCTCTGGCCGTCCCCTGACCCCGCCCCCTCGGCCCCGCCCGCGCGCCTCCACGGCCCGGGGCTGGAATGTTTTCCTCTGGCCTCCACGTCTGCAGGGGGAAGCTTCCCGAACTGTTCAATTGTGGGCCTCCGGGGTGAAGGCAAAGGCTGTAGCCTCGAGGCATTTACTTGCGGGGGTAGCGTGAGCTGGACTCTGCGATATCGCGCACTTTCCCTCTTTTTCCTGTTGGCTTTGCACACTTAAAATTATCTCTAGGATTCTGCCTCACATTATGCGGGAACCGCATAAATTTGCAGAAAGGCGGGGAATCAGGGAGGTAGGGATGAATCTAGAATGGGAAGAAGAATACCTGTCCCTTGGACAGTCATCATTCATTGCGAAAGCTTGCAGGGGTACAGGACAAGTGTAAGTAATTATCACTGCTCTACAGAGGTATTGGGTTTTTACTCAGCACGTGTTGAGTCTATTGTGTACACAGTGTTTTCCAAACTATGGACCTTGGGCCTCAACTAAGTGCACCTCCTGTAACTAACTGGTAGGACCAGTCGAATATACCAGAGAATCATTTTTAAAAAATATTTATTTATTTTTGAGAGAGAGAGAGAGAGAGAGAGACAGAGCATGATTGGGGAGGCACACAGAGAGAGGAAGACACAGAATCTGAAGCAGGCTCCAGCCTCTGAGCTGTCAGCACGGAGCCTGACGCAGGGCTCCAACTCATGAACTGTGAGATCCTGACCTGAGCTGAGGTTGGCGTTCAACCAACTGGGCCACCCAGGAGCCCCACCAGAGAATAATTTCCGATGGTGATAATCTGCACTTTTACAAATCCTTCGGTGATTCTGATACACTGTAATATGAGGGCCCCTGATATAATGGAAAGCCTCATTTTTAAAGATCACAAGTGAATACAACCTCTGAAAGATATTTAAAAATTCAGACCGGGGTTGCATTACTTTGGGGCTAATTGGTGCTTTCTGTCTATTACCTCTGGTCAAAGAAAACTATTAAACTCATTCATTCAACAAATACATCAAGAGCATTTATTATGTGCCAAACGTTGTTCCAGGCTCTGGAACTATGGCAGTGAGCAAAAAAGAGAAACTTCTCTTCCCTACTAAAATTTACTTCCTAGTGGGGAAGATGCACAATAAATGAAGCAAATAAATGAAATATTTAATAGTGTCTTGGATGGAGATACATAAAGGAGGGGAGGGGGGAGAGGAGTTGTGGGAAGGTCTCTTTAAATAGGGTTAAATGCAAATGGGAGACTAGTCTGTCTTAATTATGGTTTAAAATACAGAAGACATACAGAAGACACTTTTTCACTCCAGTTTTTTAAAAGCAATAAAAATGCTAATTCTACCACTGGCTCTCTAATGTACCCAAATCAGAATGCTGGCTCTGGAGAGTGGCCTTGCAGGTTTGGGTTTCCATTCAACAGATATTTCTAGGGCTTTTACCTACCTACAACTGCTGGGGACACCAAAGTGGTCAAGGGTCTGCCCACCTCTGCCTGCTCAGAGTTTACATCTGGTGGGGAAGCAACAAGGGGGCAGGTGAAAAAGAGGTGCTGTGAATGTCCAGAAAGTAGAGTCCAAGGAGGCAAGAAGAGTTGCCCTCCGAAGTTTGGATGCTGGGGGAACCGTCAAAATGCCCACAGTTGCCAGCAAGGTGGAGTGTGATTCCAGGGGAGGCTGGAAAAGTAAGGGCAAGAACTTTTCAATTCCCTGTGTGACTGTGTTAAGGATTGTTTCATCCTTTCCAGTTATTGATAGTGAGAAGCCATTTTAATGGATGAAGGCATCCCCTGGCCAGATCTGCAATTTTGAAAAGACCACTCAGGCAGTAGTGTGTACTTTAAACTTAGAAAATAGGAATGCACCTCCTAAACATACTAATTTCCCTTATTTATTAAAAATCCAAACTCTAAAAATACAGATATTCTAAGCATCTCCCCCAAAGCATATTAACCCTCAGAATAATTTCTTAATGTTTACTAGTAGTTGGGTGAAGTTACATTCAATTTAATTAGGTTTCTAGGAGTTTGTGCAATCCCTATACAACCACCCCCACTAAGTATCTGAGAATAAAACATGCTAATCTTTTCACCTCTTCTTGCTCAAACTCCATTCCTTTCTCCTTGATTATTGATGATGCCTTCTCTGGATCTTCTCTAATTTCATCACATTTCTCTAGAGGTTCCTGTAACATGGATTTCTCATCATCTAATAATACTAATAACTCCAAAAACATTATCCTTGGTGAGGTATTGTTTTGCATGTGGCCTTCACTGAATCTCTTCACCTTCTTCCATTCTTTGGTTTATCCACAGCCTGTGTCCTGAGCCAAATCCCACTTTTCATCGTTTTAATTCTTACTTTTAATAGAAATGGATGTGCTACATTTTGAAGGCTGCCGCACCTGTACAACAGTGGTTGAAAGCAGGACTTTTCTGGTCGGGCCACTTAATAGCCAAGTGAGGAATACATTATACTGCCTCTCAAACTTCAGTATCTTCATCTTTAAAAAAGGAGGTTGAACTAGTGCCTATCTTCTGAGGTTTTTAATGAGGATTGAATAGGGTAATGCACCTAAGTGCTCAGCACATAATAAGCACTTGGTGATGTTAGCCCTTATTACTATTACTAAGGGGGCACATCAAACAGAAACATGAGGTTTCTATTTAAATAGTCATCCAGGAGAAGACTAAAACAAAACAAAATGAGATCTTGACTTTAACCTTGATGAATCTAAGGCACCTCTACAAACTAGGGGAAGGAAGGAGTGGAAAAGTCATTAAGAGTATCAACAAACAGCGGTGCTTTACCAGATGAAAGAGGGTCCCGGGGATAGTGCCGACTCCTTCCCCTTCATTTAGCCTTCAACTCATCACCCCACGTTTCATTTCTTCTGTTGTAGGCAGATGACAGTAGACTAGGCTTGTTGGCTAAGTTGTGTTAACTGACATTGGGTATTGAAACACTGGACTCTGAGAGGCAGGGATTAAGTGGCCCATTTCCCCACCAGCAGTCTATTGTCCTCCAAACCCCTTCAACCCATGACAAGAAAAAACCATCACAAATTACACCAGGTTTTGTTGCCACAATTCGACACAAGAACAAGGGCCTGTGCTGCTGACTTGCTGCCATGTTCTGAGTTTGGTCATCAGGTTCATGGAAGCTGTTCCCTGGGATATCCTATCGTGTGGATGTTTTCACATTCCACTGTGTGTTATCAAGGCAAGAAAAATCACATCCTAAATGACAGAAAGCTAAGTGACTCTGGCTCCTACTCTATATTAATGATTAAGATTAGATACCATTGATATCGCCCAAGGACATCCTCTAGCATTTTCTGCCACTATAATGCATCTTTTAAAAAAAAAGTCAAATGTCTACAGACACTCAGGCAGATAACACTGGTGAGGAAAGCAAGCCACAGTGGGGTGGGGAGGCCTGGGGAAGCCAGTTCTCCCCAAGGGGGCAGGATCACTCAGGCTCACTTGATTGTTGGCCTGTGTTAACACAGCTACCCCATGGTTCTGGGTTTAAAGATTTTTCAAGAGCCTCCTAGCTTTCTATAATTTTATTTCAAGCCTCCCAATTTCTAGATGCTGGCAACTACTTAAAAATCTAAACTAATTCCAAGTAATTGCAACTTTGAGCTTCATTTAGCTCCAGGGCAACTGGTTTAAACCTCTGCTCTAGTGATATGAAGCAAGCAGTGTCTTTGGAAATGTATTTCTCTCCCACAGGAACTCAAAGCTGCCTGAGTTTGTTTGGAAAATGTTGTAATATAATTTGTGTTCAATGGGGCATTGTGAAATCAGTGTGGAAAGAAATTATTTGTAATGTTCAAAGGAAATATGACAAATAATAGAAAGTTTTGGAAATAATTTTTAAACAGTATTTGATTAAGAGAAATAACTAAAGGGGCGCCTGGGTGGCTCATTTGGTTGAGTGGCCGACTTTGGCTCAGGTCTTGATCTCACGGTTCGTGAGTTCGAGCCCTGTGTCGGGCTGTGTGCTGACAGCTCAGAGCCCGGAGTCTGCTTCTGATTCTGTGTCTCCCTCTCTCTCTGCCCCTCCCCCACATGCGCTCTGTCTCTCTCTGCCTCTCAAAAATAAAGAAAACTAATAAAAAAAATTTTTTTTTAAAAAGAGAAATAATTAAATTTGAAATTTAATGATTGTCCTTAAAATACACACTTATGTTTAAGTTTCCATGGCCAAGTCTGGGTTCTTCCCCCACTGTCCACCCTGGTATTTAACCTTTTCAGAAGTGTGTAAGGGGCAACTCGGTGGCTCAGTCAGTTAAGCGTCTGACTTTGGCTCAGGTCATGATCTCACAGTTCATGAGTTCGAGCCCTGGGTCAGCTCAGAGCCTGGAGCCTGCTTCAGATTCTGTCTCTCTCTCTCTCTCTCTCTCAGGTGTCTCCCTCTCTCTGCTTCTCCCCTGCTCGTGCTCGGTCTCTCCTTCTCTCTCAAAGATAAATCAAGATTAAAAAAATTTTTTTAATTAAAAAAAAAAAAAAAAGAAATGTTTAAAACCCCAATGCTGGAAGTATCAGATGGGGAAAGAAGAGGAAAAGAGAGGGCTAGTCAGTGAAATAGATTCACCCCCTTTAAATTTTATTTAGAGTAGCTCTCTTCTTCAGTCAGACCTTTTTCGATTATGTCTTCTGAACAACTTAAAAGTTTAAAATATGGGGAAGGTGACCTAGTCTACCAGTGATATTTTTAAATTTTTTTTTTCAACGTTTTTTTATTTTATTTTTGGGATAGAGAGAGACAGAGCGTGAACGGGGGAGGGGCAGAGAGAGAGGGAGACACAGAATCAGAAACAGGCTCCAGGCTCTGAGCCATCAGCCCAGAGCCTGACGCGGGGCTCGAACTCCCGGACCACGAGATCGTGACCTGGCTGAAGTCGGACGCTTAACCGACTGCGCCACCCAGGCGCCCCTACCAGTGATATTTTTAGAGGAGTGGGGAGTCCCTTGTTCGTGCATAAATGTAAGATAAATCTACTTTTGAGATAATCACTTAAATCCCATATGAACCAGTCTGGCATAGTGCTTTCACCATCCAACAATTATTTATTAGACCCCGGAAAAGGCAGTGTGCTGGTGAAGCAAAAATGAACATGAATCAATACATCCTGGGGATGGAGTATACAGCATGACGACTGAAGCCACTGTACTAGGTATCTGTAAACTGTTAAGAGAGTAGATCTGAAAAGTTCTCATCACAAGAAAAAACAGTTTGTAACTATGTGTGGTGACCAATTCGAACTAGATTTACTGTGGTGATCATTTTGCAATATATACATATATATACATGTATATATAATATTTATATGTAATAATATAAATTTATATTATAATAATAACATAATTTTGATAATAATGTATTTAGAATAATATATGTAATAACTTATAATATAATATATATAATAATTTGTAATAATATACATGTATATATAATATTTCAACTCTGAAATTAATGTTATATGTCGATTATGTCTCCATAATCGTTGTTCATTAAATTCATTCATTCATTAAATGTTGTTGTTCAGTAAATAACAACAACAAAAGAACATGCAGAGAGGGCTTGGAGGAGAAAACTCTTAGGTGCAAAGTAGGTACAGATACAGTTCTGTAATAGTTCAGTGGAGGGTCTGAATACACTGAAATCTCAATCCTGATTTGATAAATCAACGGACACTCTTTCCTGAGATAATTACAATATTTACAATAGAGTTTCCTTTTAAAGACAATTTCATTTAGCAGCTCAGGTACACGATTAGCCCAACGCCTTGGGGCTCAGCATGCAGGGAAGGAGGGAGCCCAGAGGGTCCTGGCACCAAGTCAGAGCTCTTGCCCCTCCCATCTTCCATTTGGTCTTCACCAATGACTGCTCTGATTCTTTCATGTGTGCTCTGAAGACATAAAGATCAAGCTAATACAAAATGGAAATTGCCAGGGCGCCTGGGTGGCTCAGTCGGTTAAGTAACTGACTTGGGCTCAGGTCACGATCTCACGGTTCATGAATTGGAGCCCCACGTGGGGCTCTATGTGGACAACTCAGAGCCTGGAGCCTGCTTCGGATTCTGTGTGTCCCTCTCTCTCTGCCCCTCCCCGACTCACACTCTGTCTCTCTCTCTCTCTCTCAAAAAATAAGTATTTAAAAAAAAAAAAAAAGTAGAAATTGCCTCCATGAAAGAAACTGGGCTACTTTTCCATCGAATTAGCCAATTTTATTTTAATTTTTTAATGTTTATTTATTTTGAGAGAGCCAGAGAGGGGCTCGAACTCAGGAAACCCTGAGATTTGGACCTGAGACAAAATCAAGAGTTGGATGCTTAACAGACTGAGCCACCCTGGCGCCCCTGAATTAGCCAATTTTAATGGCATCCTTTGATTCTTTGTCTATTCGGACATTTAATAGTGTTTGGGGGCTGGAGGCAAATAATTCATTGAAAGCTCAGGATGGACATTATTTTGTGAGTACTAATAATATTTAATCCTTTGCTTTCTTATTATTTAAATTTTACGATTATAAAATATCCATTGCTAGAAAGGTTAGAAAACATGGAAAAGTATAAAGAAAAAAGTTAACCTCCTCATAATTGCACCACCAGAGATAATTGCAGACATCTGTATTTCATTTTTATGTCTGTCCTCCCAGTCAGGTTTTTAAGTACAGATATTTTGTTGTATAAAATTGGGATCATAGTTTTATTGTTTTGTACTATCTTATTTCATTTACTATACCTGAAGAATGTGACTTTTTATAGTTGCTTCATATTCTATCTTATGGGTTTCTCCATAAATCAATCAATGTTGGGGTGCCTGGGTGTCTCAGTTGGTTGAGCATCTGACTCATGAGGTCATGATCCCAGGGTTGTGGGATCGAGCCCCATGTTGGGCTCTGCACTGAGCGTGTAGCCTGCTTAAGATTCTCTCTCTCTCTCTCTCTCTCTCTCCCTCTGTCCCTCTCCCCCTGCTTGCTCTCTCTCTCTCTTTCTATCTCTCTCAAATAAAAAAATAGGGGCACCTGGGTGGCTCAGTCAGTTAAGTGTCCAACTCCAGCTCAGGCCATGATCTTGTAGTTTGCGGGTTCAAGCCTGGCATTGAGCTCTGTGCTGACAGCTCAGAACCTGGAGCCTGCTTTGGGTTCTGTCTCCTTCTCTCTCTGCCCCTCCCAACTTGTGCTCTGTCTCTCTGTCTCCCAAAAATAAATAAATGTAAAAATAATAATAATAATAATAATAATAATAAAATAAAATAATATAAAATAAAATAAAAAAATAAAATAAGCAAATAAATGTTTCAGCATTTTATTTGCTGCACATTCTTGTACAAGAAATTTCAAAAGAGCAAGAATGATAATTTCTTTAAGAAAATTCACTTATGTACTTTGAACTAAGAGGCTGCAGGGTATTGGGACATTTGATACATATTTCTAAACTGTCACCCAGAAACTTTGTGCCTATCTTACATTTTACCAGTGTTTGAATGTTCTCATTTCTCTCCACTTAAGTATTGCCAGCATTATAATTTCCATTCCTACTGCTATGTTAATGAGCAAAAAGGTATTATCTCATTACTGTTTAAGTCTACATTTTTTTGCATACTAAACTGGCTGAATTTGCTTTACTGTAGTAAAATATACCACTTTAGCCATTATTAAATGTATAGTTTAGCAGCATTACGTCCATTAATGTTGTGTAACTATCACCACTATCCGTCTCCAGAATTTTCTCATCTTCCCCAACTGAAACTTTGTATTTCTTTAACAACAAGTCCCCGGTCTGCTCCCCCACCCCCAGCCCTTTGGGACAGGGTTCTACTAGCTGTCTCTAGCAACTGGACTAGTCCAAGTACCTTATGTAAGTGAAATCACACAGGGGTACCTGGATGGCTCAGTAGTTTAAGCGTCTAACTCTTGGTTTCAGCTCAGGTCATTATCTCACAGTTGGTAAACTTGAGCCCCACATCAGGCTCTGCGCTGACAGTGTGGAGGCTGTTTGGGATTCTCTCTCTCCCTGTCTCTCTACCCCTTCCCTACTTGCTCTCTCTGTCTCTCAGCAAAACAAAACAAAGCAAAACAAAACAAAACAAAAAACAAACAAAAAAGCACAAGTGAAATCATACAGCATCTATTCTTTTGTTTCTGGTCCTTTTGTTACACTGGTTGAATATTTTCATATTTATTAACTAGTTGTATTTTTTAAAATTGCCTATTTAGTCCTATAGTTCTTTCTTGTTCGATGAAGCATTTTGTCTTTTGGTACTGATTTAAAATTATTACTTATATATTAGGAACATTAACCATTTGTAATTTGTTATAAAAATATTTTTACTAGTTTCTCATCTGCCTTTTAAGCTTGTTTATTTATGATACTCAGAAAAATTAACAAGATTCAAACAGAATTCAAAGGTCTTACTTATTTGTTTTTTTTCAATTATTAACTAGGCGTTTACTTAAGTAGTTTCTTCTATACAATTTGAAGCCAGAAATGCTAACACAAAATCAATTTGCAAAACAAGGTCATTTAATGTCTGAGATATTTTGCTTTATTTTTAATTATAGGTTTCATGTTTTACTCAAATATTCTAGCTGTCTTATTTGATTTTTCTATCTGCCCTAACATCACATAGAGCTGTCTTGCATAGAGTGAGACTCCATCAAAGCCTCTGCAAAAAAGGTAGCAGGGTCAGGGTCAGGGTACCAGATGGAGACCTAGGGGCATTGAATTTTTGAGAAACTTTTTAACTTTCAACTTCTCTCTAAGTGCAGTGTGTGTGTGTGTTTGTGTGTGTGTGTACATATGTATCTACTAAGAAAAAAATCTTGGGACATCCAAGAACTTTTCTGGAACTAAGTACAACACCAGTATGGTCATTTTAGATTTTAGCTTTGTGGGCAAAAAACTATTTTTAGTATTGATCTCTACCATCTTGTTCAAAGGAACCATTTATTGGAAAGATATTCCAGGCTATGGACTGGAAGAATTAATATTGTTAAAATGTCCATACTACCCAAAGCACTCTACAGATTTAATGCAATCCCTATCAAACTACCAACAGCGCTTTTCACAAAACTAGAACAAATAATACTAAAATTTGTGTGGAACCATAAAAGACCCCAAAAAACCAAAGCAATCTTGAGAAAGAAGAACAAAGCTGAAGGTATCACAATCCCAGATTTTAAGATCTACTACAAAGATGTAGTGACCAAAACAGCATGGGACCAGCAAAAAAATAAACACAGACCAATGGAATAGAAGAGAGAACCCAGAAATAAACCCACGCTTATATGGTCAATTAATCTATGACAAAGGAGCAAGAATACACAATGAGGAAAAGACAGTCTTTCCAATAAATGGTGGTGGGAAAGTTGGACAACTACATGCAAGATAATGAAACTGGACCACTTTCTAACACCATAGACAAAAATAAGCTCAAAATAGACTAAAGACCTAATGTGAAACCTGAACACATAATCCTAGAACACAGGCAGTAATTTCTGACATTAGTGTTAGCAACAGTTTTCTACATGAGCCTACCAAGGCAAGGGAAACAAAAGCAAAAATAAGCTAGTGGGATGACATCAAAATAAAAAGCTTTTGCACAGTGAAGGAAACCATCAATGAAATAAAGAGACAACCTACTGAATGGAAGAAGGTATTTACGAACGATATATCTAATAAGGAGCTAATATCCAAAATATATAAAGAACTTATACAATTCAACACCAAAACACCTCCAAACAATCTGATTAAAAAATGGGCAGAGGATCTGAATAGACACTTTTCCAAAGAAGACATACAGATGGCCAACAAACACATGAAAAGATGCTCCACATCACTAATCATTGGGGAAATGCAAATCAAAAACATCATGAGATATCATCTCACACCTGTCAGAATGGCTAAAATCAAAAAGACAAGAAATAACAAGTGTTGACGAGGATGTGATGAAAAAAGAACTGTCACAAATTGTTAGTGGGAATGCAAATTGGTACAGCCACTGTGGAAAACAGTATGGAAGTTCCTTGAAAAAAAACCCCAGAAATACCATATAATTCAGTAATATAACTACTGGGTATTTACCCAAAGAGAACAAAATACCAACTTAACACAATATATGCACCTCAGTGTTTACTGCAGCATTATTTATAATAGCCAAGATATGGAAGCAACCTAAGTGTCCATCAATAGATGAATGGATAAAGAAGGTATGGGGCAGGTGTGTGTATGTGTGTGTATAAAATATATAATAGTGTATCGAGCAGCCGTAAAAAAAGGATGAGATATTGCCATGAATGGACCTAAAGGGCATTATGCTAAGTAAAATAAGTCAGAGAAAGAGAATACCCTATGATTGCACTCATATGTCGAATCTAAAAAAACAAAACAAACAAACAAGCAGACCTATAAATACAGAAAACAAACGGATGGTTGTCAGAGGGAGGGGGTGGGGAATGGGTAAAACGGGTGAAGGGGAAAGGGAGACACAGGCTTCCAGTTACAGAATGAGTAAGTCATGGGAATAAAAGGGAATACAGTCAATATGATATTGTACTAGCATTGTATGGTGACACGTCGTAGCTACGCTTGTGGTGAGCATAGCGTAAGATAGAGAGAAGTTGAATCATTATGTTGTGCACCTAAAACCAATGTAATATTGTGTATCAACTATACTCAAAATTAAAATTTTAAATAGTAAAGGAGCCGTTTATGTGGTTCCTCCTACTTTGACTTTTAAATCCATATCCAGATGTCATTCTAAAGCATGCGCTCAAAGAAGATTCTCAGCCATAGTTTTGAAAAGTTGAGTGAAATCACTGATGAGTTTGTTTCCACTAAGGAGATGCTTTGCGTTCATCTGAGTTGTCATGTGTTGGTGTTTCTTCACAGTAGACCGGGTCCTACAATAGTGAAACTATGGCATGGGTTGGAGCAATGCCTGAAAAAAATAAACAGTTCTTTTCCTTAGCTGCTAACTACAGCATGTTGGTGATTACAGTGTTATTTCTGGAAACCCCTACACAGCTCCAGATCATTTAACTTACTTTAATAGCCGACAGGAGAATGGGGCTGCAGTTTGTCGTCAAGCTTGGCTTTTCATGCATAACCGATTCAGTCAATTATCTGATATGGATTCAGTTGAATTAAGATGCATTTTGGGGAGGGGCGCCTGGGGTGGCGCAGTCTGTTAAGCGTCCGACTTCAGCCAGGTCACGATCTCGCGGTCCATGAGTTCGAGCCCCGCGTCGGGCTCTGGGCTGATGGCTCAGAGCCTGGAGCCTGTTTCCGATTCTGTGTCTCCCTCTCTCTCTGCCCCTCCCCCGTTCATGCTCTGTCTCTCTCTGTCCCAAAAATAAATAAACGTTGAAGAAAAAAAAAAACTTAAAAAAAAAAAAAAAGATGCATTTTGGGGGAATTGCAAGGCAACAAATTATACATTTTTAAAGCAGACCTGGCAATAAGACTCATGAACGGGGGAAGACTGATGTTTGAAGACTTGTTGGGAGAGAATAGACTAGATTGGATCTCTCTAATACAAATGTTTTATTATTGAACAAACTACTTCTGTACTAATTATTGCCATTTTTGGGGTAAGCTGACAAAACATATAAAAGGCAAAAAAAAAAAAAAATCAGAAAAGCCTACTTAATTTCAGGACTGAGTTCTCCAGATCTAAATTTAAAAAAATGAATCCGTGAGGATTCTAAGGTCTATGCATGTGCAGACTAGGGAAGAGATCTGATATAAATCATGTTCCTAACCTGGTCATAGATACTATCCGTGGCCTTGAGTTGCTCACATAATATCTCTTTATTCTTAGTTTATTTATTTATTTATTTTTTTAAATTTTTTTTTCAACATTTTTTATTTATTTTTGGGACAGAGAGAGACAGAGCATGAACGGGGGAGGGGCAGAGAGAGAGGGAGACACAGAATCGGAAACAGGCTCCAGGCTCCGAGCCATCAGCCCAGAGCCTGACGCGGGGCTCGAACTCACGAACGGCGAGATCGTGACCTGGCTGAAGTCAGACGCTTAACTGACTGCGCCACCCAGGCGCCCCAGTTTATTTTTAAAATATCACAAAATATATGATATATAATATACTACATATTAATTATCTATAAATAAAAATAGATATAATTTACATGACAGAACAAGGATGCTGGATCATTTAACTCAGGATTTTAAGTTTTAGATACAATATAATTTGGAGGTAAACATTCTTATTACAGATAAGGAATTCAACTTAGAGAGGTTACATAGCTCGCTTGATTTCATACTTCTAATAATTAGGGAAGCAAGAACTTGAATCTGGTTCTCTTTGCAATGACGATTATGACCAGGGCTTTAAAGTCAAACTATGTGAGTGGGGAGCACTATTTCAGGTCTCCCCTTTACTCAACTGTAAAATGAAGGGATTGCACCAGATGTTCTCTCAGGTCCCCCCAGCTTTAGGTTCTAGTTTGTCTTGAACTACGGTGTAACACTGTATTTATGTTCATTTTCACTTCCTTGTATGAGGTTCTAAACACATCCAGCATTTAAAAACGCTACTAATTAAACACAAAACGTTGGAAAGGAAAAAAGCATCTGTTCTGTAGGTTACCATGACTCACAGCAATCCAGAATAGCAAACTGTGGCCCATTGAGTGCTATTGCAAATCCCAGGACTGTACCTGCCACAGGGTAGAACCTTTTCCCTCGAGGGCCAGTTTCTCTGGTTCCTAAGTGCGTGCCAGAACCATGCTTTTCAGAAATCCATAAGTTAAGCTCTTCTCCTTTCTGGACAAGCCTCCTCTACTGTCACTGAGGCCTCAAAAGGTATGTGGTCTTGTGTCTACACTTGCTTATGAAATTTGGACCATGCAGCAAGGGCCTTCACGCAAATGACTTTCTTAAAAAGGAACTCTTTTTCTCCTGTGTCACTGCTCTGATTTGCCATTTATATTTGGATTGTAATCATCCCCCCCCCCCCCCCGGACTTTCAAAATGGAAGTTGGTATCGCCATTTGTGTGATTTCTTTCTCACTGTTCACTAAGAGTGGCTTTCCAACTTCCATGCACTTAATCGCTCTTCGAAGAAACCAATCGTAATTCTTAGAAAAGAATACTCAGCCACCGTCCCAACATATTACTCTTAGAACACTCTGGATCCAAGCCTTTCCTTGCAGGGACACACTTTTGGAACAACTACCAAAACTAATAAAAAGTGACAAACACACGTGCTGGCTGCCTTGTTTTCTTGCACAACACCCCACTCCATCGAAGTCATTATGTAGTCTGTCTGGGATGTAATAATATTCTACATTTGCACAGTTCTCTTAGGTAAACATTTTATTTACCATAACATTCAATAATTGCACAAGATATTTTGCTGCATGTTCTTCTTTCACTTTCTGTCGCCTCCAACCAGCATAACCTCTTGCATTATCAACACCCTCCGCCAGAGTGGTACACTTGCTACAATGGATGAACCTACACTGACACATCATAATCACTCAGTGTCCATAGTTTACATGAGGCTTCACTCTTCTTATACATTCTATGTGTTTGGACAAATGTATCATGACACATATTTACCATGACAGTATTATACAGAGTAGTTTCACTGCCTTAAAAATCCTCTGTTCTTCAGGGTGTCTGGGTGGCTCAGTCTGGCTTAGCTCAGGTCATGATCTTGTGGTTCATGAGTTTGAGCCCTGCATCGGGCTCTGTGCTGACGGCTCAGAGCCTGGAGCCTGCTTCAGGTTCTGTGTCTCCCTCTCTCTCTCTGCCCCTCCCCCTCTCATTCTCTGTCTTTCTCTGTCTCTCAAAAATAAACATAAAAAATGTTTTTAAGTCCTCTGTTCTTCACCTAATATTCATTCTTCCCTCCCTCCTAACCCCTGGCAACCACTAATCTTTTTACTGTCTATGCAGTTTTGCCTTTTCTGGAATATAAAACAGCTTGGATATAAAAGGCAAACAAACAAATATGTTGGAGGGGTTGGGGTTAAATAAGAAAACTCTGTACCTTCCTCTCAATTTTGCTGTGAACCTATATCTTCTGGAAAATATAAAGCTTATTAAAGTATATATATGAAAGAGGGTTTAGCAGAACATGGACTATACAATGATAAGGTCAGGTGTAAACAATTTGGTGTTCTAGAAGAAGTTAATATAAAGACTTTCGTAGTGGCTGAGGATTTTTCAGAACCAAAGAAAGATATAAATCCACAAGTACAGGAAGCAGAGTATACCAGGCAGAATACATAACAAAGAAATCCACACCTAGGCGCCATTTAGTGAACCTACAGAATACTTCAGAAAGAAAAAAAGAAATCTTAAAAGCACTGATGAGAAAAGATTACCTGAGGAAAATGACAGTTAAATTGATGGCATACTTTATAACAGCAAAACACAAGCCAGAGAACTTGGGAATATCTTCAAGTTGGGGGTGGGGAGGAGGGTGTCCAGGAAGTCTGTAAGAAGGTGGGTGTAAGAAGTCTGAAGAATGAATGTGAAAGCCAGTTTCAGGTAACTAAGAATAGAGGGAGTTGCTAATCAATACAACTTTACTAATGGAAATCTTGAAGGATGTATTTAAAGGGAAAAATGATCTCAAAGGTTGAGAGTCCAGAGAGAATGGAGAGCAAAGAAACTGGTAAAATGCAGGTAAGCTGAAAAAAACTGCAGAGAATAGAAATAATAATAATAATAATAATAATAATAATTAATAATAATAATAATAACAACAATAATGTCTGATTTGGGGGGCTTAAAAAAGACAATTATAGGGATAACAGTCAGGAATAAATAATTAAAGTATTCTAAGGTGCTTGTATTTGTTTATTGAATATGCATAGCAAGATTTCAAGAATCATCTTTAAATTTTTTTATGTTTATTATAATTTTTTTTGAGAGAGAGAGAGAGAGAGAGAGAGAGAGAGAGAGACAGAGCACGAGCAGGGGAGGGGCAGAGAAAGAGGGAGACACAGAATCTGGAGCAGGCTCCAGGCTCTGAGCTGTCAGCACAGAGCCCGATGTAGGGCTTGAACTCATGAACTGTGAGATCATGACCTGAGCCAAAGTCAGATGCTCAACCAACTGAGCCACCGAGGTGCCCCTGAAGAATCATCTTTAAAAGAACTGAAATAGTTAGTAGGGGGAAAATGTGGAATAAGAAAACAAAGAGATTTAAAATTTTTGAAGTAAGAAAGGCAGAAGACAAAGATATAGGAGAGAGTAGGTCAAATTAAAAATACACATAAATGTCCAAATAGATCAGCATTTATAAGTAATAATAATAAATATAAATGGTCTCAAGTTGCCACTTAAAAGCCAAACCTGAGAGATCAGTTGGTCTCCAATAAAAATATAAACGAAGATAAAAATAAAAATCCAGCTATGTATTAACTTGAGCTACGTCAAAACCACTAGGATATGAAAAGATACACAGGGCAAATATTAAGCAAAAGAAAATTAGGGTAGCTACATAGACAGAAATAAAAGTCTACAATTCAAAAAGAACTATAAGTGGTGAAGAGAGCTGCTACCCAACACTAAAAAAGTTCATTTAATGACTAAAATAAAATGATTCTGAAGCTGTGTGCCCTGAATAAAATAACCTCAAAATCTACAGAGCAAAAATTGGTAGAACTGGAGAAAATGACAAATATCATGGTGGGTGATTTCTAGAGACTTCTCATAATTTTGGATAGGTTGAGCAGACAAAAGAAAGAAAAAGTAAAATAGAAACATTTTATAATCATGTGTAGATTTCTGAATCCATTGATTAGAACACATATATTCTCTACACTGTAATACTAAGACCACACAAACAAAACAACCATTGACCATAAACTAAGCCAATGAGCAAATCTTAACAAATTTCAAAGTGCTATCAAACTGACCACTGTGGTGGTTCTAAAACATGTGCAGAAAATCTTCTGCAATCTTCTCCTCAAAAAGTAGAGTCAATGTTCCCTCTGCTTGAACCCAAGTGGTCCTGTGACCTTCAATGACGAGAGTGTAGTACAAGTAATTCTGATTTACTTCTAAAATGGGTTAGAAAAGGTCATGTGGCTTCAGCCAGTTTTTCTTGAGAGATGTTTGGATATCCTGAGTCCCTGATGGGCAGAAAGAACTGGAAAGACAAGAGAGAGAGGCCGATGTCGGAGGAACTCCATTTTAGCCCATGGCTGTTTGAGATTTCCCAACCGAGGCACCAGACCTGTGAATGGAGAACCCTTTGAGAGACCCCAACCCTTACTACCATCTGACTGCAACTGCCCTAGAAACCCTGAGGAAGAACTGTCTTTTTGAGTCTGTCGACTTCTAGATCCATGAGCAAAATAACTGCCATTGTATCATGCTACTGTCTTGGGTCTTGTTATGCAGAGAACAGTTGTATTCTCTGACTGAAATGTAATTAAATAATGGCAGTATGCATTTTAAATGTTTAAATTTTTTTTTTTCAACGTTTATTTATTTTTGGGCGACAGAGAGAGACAGAGCATGAACGGGGGAGGGGCAGAGAGAGAGGGAGACACAGAATCGGAAACAGGCTCCAGGCTCTGAGCCATCAGCCCAGAGCCCGACGCGGGGCTCGAACTCACGGACCGCGAGATCGTGACCTGGCTGAAGTCGGACGCTTAACCGACTGCGCCACCCAGGCGCCCCGCATTTTAAATGTTTAATTCAATTTATAAAGGTACGAAGTATCACATGATTCAAGAAGAAATCATACTGAAAAATTTAAAATACTGAATGATCATGAAAGTACTGCATATTGAAAACTTGTGGGATATAATGGCAACCAGTATTTCATGACATGTATAAGCTTAATTGTTCATACAAGCAAAGAAGAAAGGCTGCAAATGAGAGTGCCCAGCTTAAAAAATAACAAAAGAATAAACTCAAAGAAAACATAACAAAGGAATTAATAAATAAAAGAGTAGAAATTAATAAAACTAGAAGGGATGAGCAAGCATGGAAAACAGCAGTGAATAAGCAAACTGCAAAATGCTTAAACTAATTACTAATCAACATGCAAATTGATACCATAATTAGCTGACATTTTACATACACCGGATTTACAATTAAAAAGTCTGGCAATGTCTGGGGCGCCTGGGTGGCTCAGTCGCTTAAGTGTCCGACTTCAGCTCAGCTCATGATTTCATGGTTCATGGGTTCGAGCCCCACGTCGGGCCTGTGCCGACAGCTCAGAGCCTGGAGCCTGCTTCGGATTCTGTGTCCCCCTCTCTCTCTGCCCCACCCCTGCTCATGCTCTGTCTCTGTCTTTCAAAAATGAATAAAAAACAACAAAACATTTTTGAAGTCTGGCACTGTCAATTGTTGCCGAGGATATGGAATGGTGCTGTGGACGTGCCTATTGGCACAACTCCTTATGAAAGCAATTTTACATTTATTTTAAAAGTGAACATTAACTATGCTATGATCCAGCAATTCTGCTCTGAGGTATGTATCCTAGAGAGACTCTGGTATAGCTCAAAAATGTTAGCAGTAACATTATATTAGGAAAGACTGGAAGTAGTCCCAACGTCCATCAGGTGGAGAACAGATCTTTTATTTATTTAAAAAATTTTTATTTAAAGTTTATTTATTTTGAGAGAGACAGACAGATAGGGCAGGTGAGTGGGGGAGGGGCAGAGAGAGAGGGAGAAAGAGAGAATCCCAAGCAGGTTCCGCACTGTCAGCACAGAGCCCGACGTGGCGTTTGAAACCACAAACTGTGAGAACATGACCTGAGCAGAAGTCAACAGCCAGATGCTTAACCGACTGAGCCACCCAGGTACCTTGAGAATAGATCTTTTACACCGGCATATTTTCACAGTGAATGACATACAGCAGTGAAAAGAAGTGAGCTATAGCTTTGTGTGACAACATGGATAAATCTCCACAACAATGTTGAATGCAATATCAGGACTGAAAATAAAATGCTTATGTGGTAAAAGTAATTCACAAGATGGGAAGGGAATGCTAGATTCAACATTCAGGATGGTGATTGCCTCTGGAGCAAGGCAGGGAGACAAGCTGGGGAAGAACTCAGCTGGGTAGCTTTAACAGGAAAGGTAACATTCCAGATCTTCAGCTGGGTTTTGGATTAACAGCTGTTGTATTATTATGTTTTATAACTGATATTCACATATATTTTCTTGTTGGTAATAAGATTTAAAAAAATTTCTTTTTCTAACGTTTATTTATTTTTGAGAGAGAGAGAGACAGAGTGCAAGCAGGAAGGGTGCAGAGAGAGAGGGGGACACAGAATCTGAAGCAGGCTCCAGGCTCTGAGCTGTCAGCACAGAGCCCGACGCAGGGCTCGAACTCACGAACCGCGAGATCATGACTTGAGCTGAAGTCAGATGCTCAACCGATTGAGCCACCCAGGCGCCCCTTACCTGTGTCTTAAAAGGACTCTTTTTCATTTAATTATTGTACTAGCTATCCTCCTACTGTTATCACTGAAAAGTTCCAGAACTAGTGAATCAGTGGTTCTGAAAATAATTAAATCTAAATTTATAAGTTATTAAAAAGTAATTCTCTGTATCTCACTTATTTCGCTTATTTGCATTAGTTTACATTATCAAAGCCAAATAATTTAATAATAATAATAGTAGTAGTAATGGTAATTTGACTCTGTAAAGAAACATCTACCTTTCCAATGTTAAAGTTCATTCTTATCACATCGCATCTAAGACACGGGCCTTCCATGTTTATTTCAGGTCTATGCTTAAAAAAATTGTATCATACTACTCATTCTACTAGAATGTTTAAAAGTGGGGAGATAAAATCCAAGATCGTAACTCAGCACAGAGAACTAGGAGGAAAAGCAGACCAGGTAATTTAATCTAGAAGTCATAGGACATTCTTGGTGAGTTTTGATTTGATCTGGTCCTCAAGTAGGCCTGCTCCTAAACAATCCTTTGAAATCTGCATCAAATTTAGAAAGAATGAAGGGAACACTGATTAATACGGTATAAATTTTCAATCTCTCTGCAATGATCTATCTAATTTTAGGCAAGGTAAAGGCAAGAGCTTCCACTGGCATCCTCTAAAAAGTATTAAATATGAATTAATCAGCTCACAATTTATGTACTTTTTCCTCATTTGCCTGAGTGTCTAGGAGCTACGCTTTAGTCAAAAAAAATTTTTTTTCCCTATGAGGCTATAACAGAAACTGAACATACAGGTTTTATCATTTGAACTCCTCCTCAGAACTGAGCTTCCAAACAATAGTCCCCGATAGTCCCAGACTCCTGGAGAAGTGACAGATCCAAGCAGATACTCTGGCCTAAATCAATCTCCAGGGCAAGACGAAGAATGGCAAATGTAGGACCAGCAGCTTCCCTAAATCACTACGTGTGGATTTCTCATTCTTCGAATTTTCAAAATGAATCTAGCACTTGTCTGCACTAACAGCCTTGTGATCCAAATGGCCTTTTTTCCCCTCCATCACCAGTCTGAAATCTTAAAATCAGAAAAGGGAATCTGGATATTCCACACTTACGTAGAGGCAGGAGTCCTTACCTGAATGTGACATGCATGGTGGAGCAGGTCTGTTGCAACAAGGCTAAGGTTTGAACAGTGCTCGCCAGTATCTTCTGTGATTGCGAAATGTGGGCTGTCAGGCATACAGCACATCCAGATTTGGTTTCTAGGCCACTAACGGCTAAGCAGGGCCTACAGGGAGAAACTCCCAACAGCGAAATCCCACGCGTGCGTGTGTGGGTGCGCGCGCACGCCTGAGCTACACAAATGGGACATTTTCCTAAAGACCTAACCTTAAGTTTTCAGTCTTGATGCTCTCAATCCTCACTCTTCCAGGCACTTCCGGGACAGCAAACACCCCTGGTCAGTAATGGCTGTATAATAGTTTTCACTGATCAGAAATCTCAATAGAAAATACACACAGAGGGCACAGTCTCATTCCTGATAAAGCTTAACTTGAAGCAGAATTTCACAGCCTTTCCATTTTCATTTCCTAGTTCCAATATCACCCCAGGATGAAGCTCTTTTTTTTTTTTTTTAGCTTTTTGCTCATATATGAAGCCTATTCTTCTCCTTTAATTTCCCCAAATTCCAAAAAAGCACAACTAAGATGCCCCATTATATTCTTGGCATTAATGGACCTTATTTCCTACTTCCAGAACTCTCTCTGGAACAGTTTTTTTCTTCTCCAGGGACAAACTGGCTGGAGTTCTTTTCTTGTCCCTAGTCCTTCACTGAGGCATGTCCTGCTCATAGTCTGTTATTAGACCTTAATGTTTCTCCTTTATTCACCTACTCCTCACCTCATTCACTCTGTCTGATCTGGGTTCTCCTTCTCGGCTCTATAGAAGCTGACCTGTTCCTTCATACTTCCCAGACAAGCAGTGCCGGCACTAATATTTATCAAGCTCTCTTTGAGAGTTAATACTTTTTATTCCATCCTCAGAAAGGCAAAGAGATCCTATATACTTGGCCTGGCTTACCATCAGTTGGAAGAACATCTGTACATGGGAAGCAATGATGTAGAAACAAACTTTAAGGCCTCGCTGACCGGGGCTTCAATAAAACAGGAGATTGTGAGGGAAAAAAGACTCCATTAATAGTTTTCGGGTCATCAGGACTCTTGTTTGCACTTGGTTGGGGAAGACTTGTCCAAGTGAATTACTTTCAAAGTCTCAGTTTCAGACTGAGATTTCATTCTGCTGGTAACCACAACACTTGTTTATAGAACTCTTCCAAAGGATGTCATAGGCATTTTTCAAGATCTGTCAGCTCTGGGCCAGTATTAAATCAGCTATTCATGTCTGAAGGGTGTAGTATTGCCCATAAAACCAACACCACCTGAATGTCATTTGTGGTCTAGGATGTATACATGTACACGTGTGTGTGTGTGTGTGTGTGTGTGTGTGTGTGTCTGTTAACATACATCCCTCCTGACCCTCTCAGGTAGCTGAAGAGGAATGTGTAGTTAAGACAAGACTATGTGGGTTGGGTTCGGGGAGGCCCCATGACCTCTTTTATTGCATGCATCTATTTTTAACAACCTTTTTCTTTAATTAGAAAAAAAAAATTTATGAGCCTTTTCTTTTAAAATTCATCTCACCTTTAATGTAATCAAGGAGTCATAACCAAGGAGAACTGACAGAGAGCAAGGACTGTAATGGCTTGCCCAGCAGGCTCAATTATTCCCTTAAAGGTCTATTTTTTTCCTTCTAATTACATGAGGCAGTGATTGGGAGGATGGTAACCAATAATAAGGGCTTCATTGTCTCTCTTTTTTTCTTAGTCACCAATACTCTAATTCCTCATAGAGTGCACTTAACAAGGAGCTCTGGAGGAGCCACGGTGTGGAACCCTGGTCATGTGGCGCGCTAGCACAGACAGAGGGCTGTAAAAGAAAGGAGCTGGGATGGCTTTAATATCCTGTTAGACAGAAGCATGACAGATTAGTGGGGGACTCCTTCCTTCTCAGGAAACCAGGCCTCTGGCTATAGCTTTGTCTTCAGCTCAGTCTTAGATCTTTATAAACACTTTCCCCCTGAACTTTAAAGGACCCATGCTTTTTAGCAACAGTTTAATGTGCATGAAACAAAAACTCAGATAAAGGGTTCAAGCATAAAATCTTATTGAAGGGTCTGATTTCTCAAGATGCTTTCTACAAACTCAACTTCACGTACAGAAAAATATTTCAACAGAAAACCCGTTCATTAGGGAAAATACCCGCCTTAAAAACGCATGAGTCTTAAGAGACAAAACAGATGAACATAAGGGAAGGGAAACAAAAATAATATAAAAACAGGGGCGGGGGGCAAAACAGACGAGACTCATAAATATGGAGGAAAAAACAGAGGGTTACTGGAGGGGTTGTGGGAGGGGGGATGGGCTAAATGGGTAAGGGGCACTAAGGAATCTACTCCTGAAATCATGGTTGCACTCTATGCTAACTAATTTGGATGTAAATTAAAAAAAAACAAGATAAAATAAAAACAATGCATGAGTCTTTATATCTCAACTGCTTTAAAGAAGTGCAATCTGCTATACCCCATTAGGCACAGGTTGTAGTCAAGGTCCTCAGTTAAGTGTCTTGAATAAGAGATGTCTAAAAATGGAGCAGGGCAGTTGGGAGGCAGTAAGTAGGAATTACAGGGATTGGAACCATATGATGAAGAAATATCTGGGGAAGATGAATTATAGAAAAGGGAATGTGAATCTTTATAAAACACGGATAAAGATCTGTAGCAGATGTCTGAAGACAGTAGACACAAAAGACGACTCACAGACATGAAAAACCATGTGATATTTACTTGGAAGACTCAATATTTATATCTGTCACTTCTCCCTTAGTTAATCCATCAATGTAGTGAAATATCAAAACAACAACAACAACAACAACAACAACAACAACAACAACAGTATGTTGTATGAGCAATGATTGCTAACATATATTGAGTGCTATCTATGTTATACACTCTCTGACTGCTTTCGTCTCCTAAACAGTTTAATCCCCCAATAATCTTATGATTATTTATTTCCCCATTTAAGAATTTAAGCAACTTGCCTAAGGTCACACAGCTGGCAAACCATAGAACCGAGATTCCAACCCGAGGATTCAAACTCCAGAGCTTAAGCATTATCTGTACCTTCAAATCAATGGAACTGAATCGTGAGTCTAGACATTGACACAAACAGAGGAATTTAGATTTTATTAGATGTAGGATCGTACACCATTGGATGATTATTCAATATCTGAGGGTGAGACACCCAGGGAGCCATCTGGAAACAAAGTTGGACCATTGTCCACTCTTCACACCAAAGTATTTTTCAAATGTATCAAAAGTTTAAAAAGGAAACCAAAGAAAATCAGGGTGACTGAATGACAGATGTTGGGGGAAAGACACTGAATTTTATACTATTTGCATTTATTGTCTGTTATACTTAATTATTTTAAAAGAGAAAGGAAATAATGTGATAGGGCTGCCTACCGTGTGTGTGTGTGTGTGTGTGTGTGTGTGTGTGCGCACGCGCGTGTGTGTGTGTGTGTGTGTGTGTGTTACGGATAAATGCTACTGGCATTCAGAACTATTACTGAAGGAATAGATCTCTGGGGGTTTACTCTACCCCAGAAAAATGTAGCTGTCCTGTGCCTATTTCTATGTGATATTATAGGTGGTTCACTTTTTACAGTTTTTTATTAATTTAACGGTATGAACTTCCTCTCCAGGTTACTAAATATAGTGTCTGATTTATTTGAGTGGGAGACTGTTGTAAAATCTGAGGCATTCTTTGTGGATCAGAGGCTGATCTTTTGTTGGAGTTTAGTGCCTCCAGAAAGTGGCCATCATGCCACATTTTCTGCAGTTCACATATCCTGGTCCATAAGAAGTTCTGAAATGGCCCAGAAGATAGTAGTCAGTCATTGTTACCAATGGATGATGAATTTTGTGTCCTTTTCTTGACAAGTACAAATCATTCTTTTGGCTTCACTGTAAGTTTTTAAATAAAACACAACAATTCCGAGTTTATAAATATATATGCAAAAGGAATGGCAATATATTTGATTAGTTTCAACTGTATCTCAAATAAGTGTTGATTAAAGCATCTTTATTTAGTGAAGTGACAGATTATTCTCAGTAAATGAAGCACTGATTTTAATTTCCATGGAATACTGGGGCAACCATTAGAAATAAGTTGAACTATCCCAAGTCAAATATCCACTTTTAGAAATTTGACTGATTGTAAGCTTTAACACGAAATGAATGCTGCATTTCCATTATGTTTAAGAAATGGCCACATGCTACCACTGGGGACTCCATCAATTATCTGAAAGGCTGCTGCCATTTGTGCCTTGGGGAATTAGCTGGTGAGAGGATTCATTTTAAGCTTACGACTTAATAAAGCTTTGGTAACTATCTTGACCATTACACACTTTCAGGCATACCCCTTCCCAGTATGCTGCCTCTGTACATTTTCCTCTCTCCTGCGCAGGTCCCAGCCTCTGCTTTAAAAATGTTTCAATTTTATTCTTTATTACACACACATATTAAGTGTAGAAAAAATAGATAATACAGATGGATCAAGGACGGAAAGAAAAAGAGAAACCACTTTATCTTCCACCAAGAAATATGTACTACTATTTTGTTATGTACATAACAGAACCTCTTACACTAATCACTATTTTTTTGCCATTTAAAAAAACCTTATACATATAACACATCGCTCACATCTAAAATACCAAATATTATAGAATTGAATGAATTCAAAAGTGAAACTCCCACATCTATTGTAGTAGCTAGTCTGACTATGCAAATCATTTTCTATGCAATTACTAGTATATTCTATGTATGTATATGTATATAAACACATATCCTTTTTTGTTTGCAAATTTCTATTTAAACTGTGCTACAGCTTGCTCTTTTAAATATAAAAACATAATATACAACTAGGTACGACATTCCTAATTGCTTTTAAATTTTGTATAGAACTCTGTTATATGGCTATACCCTAATTGTTTAACTAGCCCTCTAATGATGGACATCTTTAATGTGTCCTGTTTTTACTGCTACAATTGCTTCAGTGACTATCTGGTATGGGTAGGTTTTGCATCATGAGCACAGGACAAAACTATCTCCTCCAAAAATCCAGCAAAAAGAAAAACTACATACGGTTAAACATCAGTATTTTTCATCTTAGAATCTTAAATATGGTAATTTTAATGAAAGTCCTAGTTTATAATTTTTTAAGTCTAAATTTTTAATCTACTTATATAGAAAAAGCATGTTCACCTAAATCAGACATTTTCGATGCCTCAGGAGGTCTGCTAATAAAGTATTGAGATACGTGCTTTTAGTTAAATAAAACTTCAATAATAAAATATTGAGATAAATGCTCTTAGTTAAATAAGACTTCAATATTCTAATATTTCTTTTGTAAATTCCCATATATTTTAAATTATATTGCTTACTGTATTAATTTGTAATTGTAAGGCCCTCATCACGCTAAATGTCTTGCTAATTTAGGATTACCCCCAAATTTGATTTCTCCTAATAAATACTTATTGATGAAAGTGCAGTAAAGATATTATTTAATAGTTCACCTGAGAAATAAAGGAACTCAAAGCTATAAGTCAGTGTTAACTTCATCTGAATATATTAACTATAAGCCAAAAGCCTATAAATAAAATGGAATGAGAAATTTCTAACTAGCTTCTTTGCCTTATAAAATTGAAACATTTTTAAATAGATGAAATGGAAACTAATCTGGCTTAATTTTTCATTCTGATTCCTAATTTTTAAGATGTTTTTTAAAAGTAATGTGCTCTCTAGATTTATTCTGAATATGGTATCCCTTCTTTCCTGACTTCTAACATTTGAGGAAATGTGATCACTTATTTTCTGGTTGCTTGCTGAATCAGCAAGGAGAATCAATGCAGCAATCCAGCAAAGATGTGGCTACAGCATTCAAGGTGAATAATGTCTGAAATATAGTACTATTCTTTTCCACCAGGAAGTTAGTTTCAATTAATATATTATTAAGCTCATTGCTAACCAACTGTTCCAACCTTAGCTCAAGCTGTGTCCTAGAGCAACCTCCTACCATCAGTATGATGGCCAAAAGGCCATCCCAGAGGATCTAAGTTATAGTCACACAAAGGATATTGAGTACATAGTTTTGTTTTGTTCTGGATTTCTTCCCGCTGTGCCAAATGATTACAAGGTTAAGGGGTTAGGGTGTGCTGGATGCCCCAGATGCTTTTTATATATTAGCTCGAACTTTGCCTTACATTGTTCTGCCATGTGAGACGCCCTCAGGAAAACTCTTCTCTTCCTTCCCATCGAAGCCTAGAGAAACCCATCTCTCAGAGTATTTTCTCTCTCGGAAATTCTACCTCTTGAGTCATTGGCGGGCTAAGTATTCACATACTTGCCATCCTTTCCTTTCAGGGCTTAATCATAGTTGTTAGGAGAAGGAAAGGGTGGGTTCCTACATTTATAAATTCTAGAATGAAAGGTTATGAAAAGTCCAAATGGTCCTGTATCTGATCTGGCTAAAGGCAATGTTTGCAACTCACAAGTTCAGGCGAAAGGCTGGCTGAGAGTCTTCTTAGGTAGGAAGCGGCAGGTAAGAACTCTTACAAGTCGTACTCAGGAGCAACCTGACGCCTCTGCCCCTCTGAATGTGAAAACCTCCCTGAAGTCAGTGTCTATTTTAAGAGAATACATTAGAGATAGAAAGAATAGCGGCTTTCTAAGAATTGCTCTTGCGAGGGACTAATTTTTTTCAGGTGTGAAGGTTAGGCTAAAAAGGCCAGGCTTAACCGCGGTGACTGGAATCTGATTCCTAGACAGGAAGGATAAACAACTGTGTGAGTGGTGTTCACACAGAACCTTCAGACTGATTTACAGAGTTCTTGGGAACTTGTCATGCATGTCGCACTGACCTTGCAAACTCAACCGCCTTAGTCAGAGGAGGCAGGATACTTGTCCACACCATCACTTACAAATCAAATCCCATCACCCCGCGCAACTAACTTTCCCTCTCTTTGGTAGGCAGGATCAAGTGACTGCAACACTCTGAGACATGAAGAACGCAGAGACAGACGTTAAAAATCTTTGGCGGTAAAATTAAAACAACAACAACAACAACACTAGACATGCCATTTGAGGAGAAGGGATTGGAGAAGGAGCAGAAGTGGGAAGTGACATTGAACCTGGAAGAGTGTGGGAAGAGAAAAAAATTCACCACAGAGAGGAAGCACGTGTGTTTTGGCAAGAGAGACCCTGCCACCAGTTACTGCTGGCAGGAATGGTAGGAAGAAGTAGGGCAATTAAAGAAAAAAAAAGAGGGGGCAGTGATTAAAGGTAATGTAGCATTTGAAACATAACAAAGCATTGGTAATCACCACATAGCTGTTTACTGGCTTCCAAATCAAAGGCTACCTGAGTTTAATCTAGACTGTCGGAACAAAAAGGGTTGTAAGAAGTCTGTCGCCTCGCAAAAATAATGAATATATTACTGGAACAGTGATGTAAAGGAAGAATTCTTCAAAGATGCTGCTCTGAGCTCCAGAACTTATTTATTTATTGATTAAAAAAATTTTAATGTTTGTTCAGTTTTAAGAGACAAAGAGAGACAGAGCGTGAGCTGGGGAGGGGCAGAGAGAGAGGGCGACCAGAATTCAAAGCAGGCTCCACGCTCTGAGCTGTCAGCACAGAGTTTGACACGGAGCTCGAACTCACGAACTGTGAGATCATGACCTGAGCCAAAGTTGGCCGCTCAATCCATTGAGCCACTAAGGTGCCCCGAGCTCTAGAATTTATATGGGTAACTACGTGACTCTATTTAAATTTTACCTAAGTATAAATCCTCACAGATTTTGGGGTATACTTTTCACACTCGGAGTGGGAACTTGACGTTTATAATATTTATTACATACGGATTACAATTATATTCCTTTTCCTTTGCTACCAGATCAGTTTACATTTTTCCTGTCGGTTTTTACTTATCATATGTAATGCTTGATAACAAAAATAAATTTTTTAAAGAGAAAACATCTCTCACCAGTTTAATTTACTCACTAGTTTACAGTAGTTGAATTCTTTGAAACTAGATATCATGAGAATATTCCAGGGTTTGGAACTTGTGCATACAAACCAGCTGGACTTTGTTTAAAATTTTAAAGCCTTCAAATATTTCACTGAAAGAAACCCAAGATATCGTTTTTTATAGGTGCCAAGAGGTCACGTTTTTACTGGTTCATCTGTGTGTCATATAAAAAGTCCTTAGTATTTTTAACCATAGTAGGTCTCTAGATTCCCTGCCTAATCGCCTCATATTATCAAGAGGGGTTAATTGTGAGTCTAAATTTTGTTAAGCACAGTACTTTTTATGGGAGCCACGTTTAATCAAACTCGTCCATCTTTCCATTAAAAGGCACGTAATGAACAAGAGCGGCAAGGTTTTACAATGCACTTGCTCTCCATAGAATAACCAGGCTACATTTTAATGTAGAAACAGTTGTGTTGAAGTAATTTGTGCATTTGGGGGGAAATTCGTGGTTATTCAACTGTACATTCCCCATAAGTCCTTTACTCTCACTGAGAACAAAGGTGAAAGTTGTCAGACATGGGTGATGAGGTGCTGGGACAGATAAGAGAGGGAGAAAATGCACCCCCAAATGCCTGGTTGTTCTTCCCCTGGTGAAACACTATCTTAGCAGATACCTGTCAAGCCTGATGATCCCTTCTGTAGTGACATCTGGAAGTTTCTGCACTGATTATTTGTTCCTACTTACTGTTCACAACCAACCAACCAACACACACACACACACACACACACACACACACACACACCTCTCTTCTTCCACCCCATCTCTCTTTTTCTGTCTCTCTCACTGTTTTTTGACGCCTCTGCATCATAGCATGGTTGCTGAGTTTCTTTTTACCAAAGACGAAACTAAACCCAGGGTAACCCAACACAGTTAACAGAACTAGGACTAGAATTTAGGGGTCTGAGCTCCAGACCAGGCATCAGTGCCCTGAACCCCCGTGTTGAGAGGTGCCATTTCTGGGAACCAGAGCTGTATTCACACAAACAGCTGCAGAATCTAGCAAGGAAATTTATGTAATTAGTGAAGCAGGCAGAGATAGGATTTTTGGCTTCAGATTCAAATTCCACTTCATGATTCCAAGGTGGAGAGTGTTTTGTTATCTACCCACGTGGGACTGATTTCCCTCTTAGGCCTCTAAATCAAATACCAGGACTGTGGCAGGGGCCCAAGAAACTACGAGATTGAGGCAGAAAGATTCTCATGCGTCCAACTCCCCAAAGCTCTGGGTCACAGTTCCTGAGTGAAATTCAAACAGGGGAAGCGAAGCTGGGCACTTTGTACTATTCCCCTTGTCAGGTAGTGGTGTTAGCCACCCACGGGCCCAGGACCGGGTCACTCAGAATGACTCCAGGGCTCTGTCTTTATCAAGGAATTGGGAGACAGCTGCACATTCTTGCTTTGAGGTCTCTCTCTGGGTGGAGAAGGGACTTAGTTGGCTCTCTTTGCTCTGTGCCCCGACATGAAGCTTTAGAACCCTCTCCCTTGCTTGAGGCACCATCTCATTCAACATCCCTTCTTTTGTTTATTTATTGTGCAACCTATAGGTGTATCATCTCAATTATAAACCCAGACAGGGGCTTTCCCCTCCCCACAGCCCCATTCCCATCGTCTAATAACTTTCCTTGGGTGAGCTGGCACCGGTCCTGCAGAACAGATCCCACACAGGTCCACCGTCTCCCCAGACGGCAGCCAGGGCAAGGTTTTACCTCCCTCCTGGAGCCCCTGGTGGGTTGGCTGATGCATGGTCCTTGGAATGTTCTTTCAACTGCTGTGTGAATCTGAAGGGGCAAATGGCAAAGAAATAGATAGGAGGGGTGGAGGGCAGGAGTGGAACCCTAGCAAGAAAAGGGGAGGAGGAGGACCACAAGCAACGTAGCACCAGCCTTAAGCCATATACCTTTGAGTCATAAAGAATGACTCTGATGAGTGGCCCGAGTGCTGTTTGACTCAGAGAATATTCCAGTACCTGTCCCAGCTTGACATGGTTCTCGCATCTGCACATGGTTTTCGGGGGTGCTACCCTCCTGGATTTGGCGGCTAGGCAGACTCATCTCTGTTCCACCTCACTCAAAGCGTGAGGGCCTTGAGCATGTCTCCCTACGTTCTCCTTCCCCCCCGCTCTCTCTTACTTGGCATAGGTTAAACTTCTAGAAGGATTTGGCTTTGGAACCACAGAAAGCTTAATGCATGCTAGCTCTCTTTCAAAGAGAGGGCTTTTATCAGAGAGGGGAGAGGAGCAGGTAATGATTGTCAATGTCCTTTAATGTTTCTGGGAAATACGATGTACAGGAGAAGGTGGCGATCAGGATGGACTGGCGGTGTCGACAGTGGGGGAGATGTGTCTATACAAGGTTATTCCATATCTGACCTAACAGTGTCTTTCTTCACTCTAAAGATACCACCTATATGTACATGAAGCAGAACTGAAACCCAGATGAATGCATGTATTAACAACTCTGGCATAATAGCTGGAACAATAACAAAGCTAAAAATCCTAGGAGCAGTTTTCAATGTTTCCGTAGAGTTCACCAGTGGTGGTGATCTTTTAGCATAACTATGTGAGCGAGCACTTTTTCGAAGAAAAATTCCTGCCCCTGATTCTGATCCTAAATTACAGCCTTCCTCCTCCCTCTCACCCTGGCATGAGATTGACTGGTTCATGTGCTTCCACTGCTTCTGGAAATGTATCACCTCCCTTAGAGAGAACACTCTCTGGCCAGTATACCTTCTGAGATCTAGAACATAGAGAACATACTGAACAACACAGTGCTGCTGAACCTACGGAATGTGGGCCCACTGCAGGAGCCTTGCACTTCTTGGAAGATGTTTATAAAACCATTATTTGTACACTGAAGGCACAAAGTATTTCACTCAGATATACACACTGTTACCAAAATGCAAGTAGACGCTGTGGTGATAAATAAAACGCAAATTCATTTGGAAGCGTACCAAATCCATAGCAGCTTTTTTTGTACCATATTCCAATCAACAGGGAATAAAAGTACAGATACAATTCTGAGGGGAATTACAAAAATTTTCCTCTTCTTTTAATAAATAACTGAGCCACTGCTGAAAAGTGCCCACGTAGACACGGAGACTTTTTGGTAAAACAAACACTGTAGTTACTATTGCTGGAACAGCTTTCCTACTTAATAGAAACATCATAAGAAGGAGTTCAGGAAAAGATAAACAAAGGTATGGCCTTGGCAGAGGAACTGAAAACAATTCTGGAGACTCAAACATATCAAAGTAAAAGCAATTATTGTCTTGGCAACTAAATGGCGGTAAGCTATAGTTTTAACCAACTCGGTTTGAGGATTCATGGATACTTATCAAATTGGCAGATCTCTCCCCAAGTCATTGTCTGCATTTGTGTATGAGGTTGATACCAGGCAGCCTCAAGTATGACTTTGAACCTCCCTAAGTAATAACTAGATCTTATTATTACAGGCATACTCCCAACATGCGTACATGACCATCTCGAGGATAGCCAGGTAGCCCGTGATTTTAGCCTCAACCCTAAATTTGTATTACCTGGCTGGTAGTCAGCTGAAGACCATCCTCATAATATTACCATACTTCTTTAATATAAGTTAAAATTGCAAACAAATATTCATTCATACCTTCACAGCACATTTTGCCTGCATTTAGTTAGTACTAGATTGACTGGTGAGTTGCATGATTAGCTGATCGAAGTCAGAGGAGAGGAACATAATTTATTTAGTGCTCAGCACTGGCTGTAAGACATGTGAGAAAGCATCCAGGATCAAGAAATAATTTTGAAAATGGATGGAAAGCTCCTTATTCTAGGGTCGGCAGACATTAAGGTGGAGGAGGAGCGGTTACTCCGAATCTTATTTGAGGGATTTATTCAGCCTGATGGCTGTGGCCAGACTACTTAGGATGGGAGTGCCCCCCGTGTGTGTCGAGTGAGGTGGGAAGTCATGGGTAGCGGTGCATTGTGTTGGACTGAAATAGTAGGAAGCAGGAGGAAAGGTGCTTACTGCTTCTAGAACAAAGTGGCTAAAACTATCCAGTGTGGGAAGAAGGCGCTAGCAAGACCAAGATGGTTCTCACGGTCCAATGTGGTGGTCCAATATTCATTTTTTTTTATTTTTTTATTTTTTATTTTTTTTTTCAACGTTTATTTATTTTTGGGACAGAAAGAGACAGAGCATGAACGGGGGAGGGGCAGGGAGAGAGGGAGACACAGAATTGGAAACAGGCTCCAGGCTCTGAGCCATCAGCCTGACGTGGGGCTCGAACTCACGGACCGCGAGATCGTGACCTGGCTGAAGTCGGACGCTTAACCGACTGCGCCACCCAGGCGCCCCATGTCCAATATTCATTTATTCAAACCAGCTGGGCTGGTCACTGGGTAATATGACCCAGTCTCTTCCCGTGGTTTCCTAGCATCTTTCTGTCACATCTCACCTCCTGGTGTTCCTTTTGAAGGCTTCCGGTGGCACTGACTTTAACCAGATCTTATCTATATGAAAATATTAACTGGAAACCATTGGTATGGGACACAGTGTGAGATTTAGTTTGGATTTCACCCCTCTGGAGCTAGCAAGGTATAGTCAGAGTAGACACTGACACTTAAATATCAGGAGAAAACTCTTTTCATAGTTATGTTTTAATTCATGGACTCCTCCTTCAGAGCCTTTGCAAACGTTCTACACAGAAACTATTGATTCGTGTTAACTAAACTTGTTTGTTGGTCTGGAGGATTCAGTGGAATAACCTGCAAAACTGTATTAGTGAAAAGAGAGCTGTGATGGTTATAAAGTTAAATCCAAATCAGCAGAGACTGTGAGTCTGGATTTCTCATTTCTGGTGGGTTTTGTGTATTTTGTGTGAGCATGTGCATGTGCAAAACCTGGAAATCTGTAAAGGGGAGCACCATCAGAATAAGTAAGTTGCAGAATGGATACAGATCTGGGTGTGTGATTGGTTCTGTTGGTTTCTTTTTACTTGGCTTGCCAGATACAATGCAGGATGCCTGATGTCATTTGTATTTCAGATAAATAGCTAATGATTGTTTAGTACAGGTATGTCCCATGTGATATTTGGGACATACTTATACTAAAAAAACCTCATTGTTCATCTGAAATCCAAATTTTACTGATAGATCTAGCAAGCCTACTTCATACCTTGGTCTTAATGGATTATCAGTGTTAAGTTTAAAAAAAAAGTAGATGAAAGAAAGATATGTGGCTTAATTTAGAAAGGGAATAAGTAGGCAAAGAATGTGAAGTGGTCTGAACATGATGTACTGTCAGGGGGCTGGTACATGGACTGAGAAGCAGTATTTCTGTATTTCGAGAGGGACTCTAACCTTGTCACAACGTGCCCCAGTCCCGAGCACTGAGTTTCCACAGCCAGCTACTGGTCTCTATTTGGCACCTCTTGATACTGTACTGCTCACAGTCTAGTGTGAAGGTGGACACGTGGCCAGGATTTCCGGTTGCCAAGGCTCTTCTGGAAAGAAAGATTTGGCCAGGATCCCTGAAACTTAAACAGCTGCTACTTCAGCTACATTTTCCTGAAGAGTAGAGCAAAAGCAGTGGACACTGCAATTAAAACATCGGCCTCCTTCGTGCCTTCCTCTACCCTGGTGCAATGGGCTGACCGCACACTTAGTGGCAGTGATTCACCTTCCACTCAGTCACGTGGCCTTGACTAGTATAGGGTGAATGGCTTCCTTAGGTCTATTGCTTTACCTCAGATGGCTACATGAGTCTAGAAAGTAAACGGAGGAAAAAGGGTTTCATCCAGGCCCACTGATATCACATCGCCTACTGGTACATCCTGATACTATATCGCTAATTATGCCACTGAGTCAGGGCTAATTTCCTTAGAGGTGGGAAGGGGGCCGTGGTGTTGGGCAGGGGCTATATCTCTGCACCTTACAGCATATGGCCAGATAACATTTTCCCCACTAAACTCCGCATCTTTCTTTTCAGTATTTCCTCAATGGCACGATATCATTGAAGTCACACAGGCTCAGAACCCTGGCATCTTTTTTGACTCCCTACTCCTTAATGTATCCTCTTCCCCCACAGCCAATAGGTCATTAAGCCCAACGTATTCTCCTTCTGCAGTGCATCTCCCAGTGCCCTTGCTATTATCCTCATTCAAGCCATCACCACTTTTCATCAAGACTATGGACCATTAACAAATCTACTGCATTTCTCTGCTCTTTAAGCCATCTTATTGAAACTGATTAAATACACCAACGTACTTAGATCAATTTTTCTCAAACACACCTCTGATTATGTCCTTGGCTATTTAAAGAATCCCTCAAAGACTCCACATCTCATACCAAGTGTGGTTATGGGAGAGGGAGGTTACAGAAGCGGAGAACCAGGTGGCAGCTGACAGGTGAGTCCAGAGGCCACTGAGAATTTGCTGCCCTGTGGCCCTTGAGCAAATTGCTTATTTGTCAGAGCTGGCACAGAAGCAGGCAGGCTTCCTGAGCTATGAAGCCACTTTCATATACTGAAAATGAAGAACAAGTTAGAGAAATTTTGCCCAGTTCATCTCCATTCAAAGGTAACAAGTCCCTAAAAATGGACTGAACTCTGCGTGAACAACAATAAGACTCCAAGTGAGCTGAGCTACTCAACTTGAGGAAATGAACAAAGGACCTTTTCTAGTGGAAGGAATCTATGTACATTCTAGGGTAAACACTGGGCAAGAGGATAATTTGGCAAATGGTTACAAAAGGGAGTTAAGGGGGTAAAAGGTACAAAAGCTAACTGAGGCAGACTTTGCTAAGCCTCCCTTTGTCTTAACATTTCCTACGTTCTTAAGTCTAATCGGTGGAGACTTTTTCTGAAAGGCTGTAAGGGAATTTAATCTGTATATTAGGGATTTGGGGACTCTTTAGTAAGCGACTCTCATTACACAGAATTATACATATTATGTGTGTGACTGGGACCATAGCTCCCTTTGGATTTTCCTGAGGTTCTTACAGTCATTTTCCTGAGGATTATGGATTAAAACTGAATGGCTTCCCAGCGGGAAGAGTGAGGTATTTTATCTACTGGGTCTTGATGCTATTATTTGTTGCCTGATTGATGATGCCTGAAATCAAGAGTCTAGCTCCTGAGGAGAGCACAGCTTTTCATGGAAGCCTCACTACGTGAGAAGTCACCATGGCAGCCATGAAAATGAATTTCTCATAACAACTGCCATTGGATCAGTGACATAACTCCAGGAGGACCCCCCACCCCCCCCCCCCCCCCCGGCCCCACAAACTGTGTTTATTTGATTCATACAGTCCTGCAAACGGCATCACCTGCATGGATTATTAGTCTAGCCATAAAATCTCCAACTGGGCAGTCTACCTTCCATCTGTCATTTCATGACATGACGATTTGAGACAAAAGCAAGAACTAAACTTCTTATTTTTGTACCACTCAAGCAACAAATTTGCTCTTTGACTGACAATACACATTAAGGCCCATTTCCTTAGTCTGTCTAGAATGTTATTTTGTTTCCTAAAAAAACCCCCCAAAACAGTGAATCTACATTCTCTCTTCATTGCCTGTGTTCTAAGAAAAATGAAGATTTTGAAAATGAGGACTGGGCTAGAAGCTGTCTCAGAGAAGGTCTCTCTATGCCACAGTGACAGCATTTCTAAGAATGCTGCCACACTACTCACCCTCCCCTGTTTATTGCCTTATTGTTTTTATGAGGACACGGCTAAGACAAAAGAAAGAAAATGTGTCTTAAGGCATTTCTTGGAGGGTTTTCTACAATTTCTACAATTTTAATGTTTGGACGAGTCAGCACGATTTCCCAGATGAACTTCTTCTTCTCAGATCTCTGGTCTGTATCCAGACCTTGTCCTAGATGCATTTCAGGCCATCGTGACATCAGGTGTCAGACAGGAATATCTAACAGGGCATTTTAAGTCTCTTTGACCCCCACCAGCCACTTGATGTTATTTCTATTGTTCCTGTCATAAAAATAAATGAGACAAGTTCCAGAAATTGATTTTTATGCTTAAAATACATAGATTAATGGTCAGGATATTACTGCCAATCAGGAAAGGGAGTGGAAAGGAACAGGCACAGGAACCTCAAAAGAAAGGAAAAGACACAAAATCCTTTGTCTTTTGTTCTGAGATGGAAATAAAGTGTCTCCAGTCCCGATAAGCCTCCTTTTGATCTTCGTCTTGCAAAAAGGAGAAATAAACTACTAGTTGTTTTACATTTGCTTTCAAAATTCAGTGTGAAGCCCACACCAAACCAATTATTGATGGGCATCATTTCGGTCAGCAAGCCACAGCAATGACCTTCTCGTTATTGCATCTATCTGCTTTCCTAAGGAGGCCCCAAAATCCCCGACAGCAGTCAGGAAATGGCCTCGATGATTAGAGTTCTGTTTTTCCTGATGGTGACCCTGCGGTTATGACCGTTGGATAGAAGAGTTTAATTTATTATCATAATGTTAGGGGGAGCACATACTCCTCTGTGCAGTAAAGAAAGGTCATGGGTATAGGAAATGAGATTTAGAGTTTTCTGTGAAGTTTATTATTGGTCCAGAAATAGTACACAGGCATATATCTTTATTTTCACCATGGTAAGGGTCAGAAGGAAATGTGATGTGTAGTGCTTGGAAATTTGGGGGCTTTACTACTAGATAGCTCAAGGTTAGAAATGAATTCAACACTATTCATTTTTAAGCTTTGATTTGTTTATTTTCTCATAGATGGATCAACTATATCCAATGAAATGCTATTTCCAGAATGTTTATACTTTATTATCTAAGAACTAGAACCAGAAAGAAGCTGTGGAATGTTGTAGTTCCATCCCCGCCTATGGAATTTGGATACAGAGGAATTTAAACCTAGGCTCTGTTGTTGAATTATCTAGGAGAACTTGGGCAAGATCCTTAACTCCCAAACATGAGTGTTTTTGTCAAACAGGAAATAATCTCTACCTTTATTGGGTTTGAATGCTTTTAAATTTATAACTGATATGCGTAAAATATGATGGAATGTCACCTGGCTTTTAGTAGAAACTTAGGAGAGAACAGCTTTTATTGCTAATAAAAACCACCACCAGTCAGGTGTCAGGGTACCTGAGTTTCAGTCCACACTTGGGCCTTAGAATCTGCCTTATGGCTTTGTCTGAGTCTTAACATGTGGAGTATCAGTTGCTTTTTCTGAAAAGTTAAAGAGGGGTTCTAAATCAGAATTAAAAAAAAAACTGTTATTACTGCTTTTCATCAAATTCTCCAAGGGTTTAAGAATGTGAAAAAACATTTCACAATTTAGGTCCCCTAAACTCTAAAATTCTGTGATTTATGAAATAAAGTTGATTTCAAGCTTATTTAGGATACAAATTTTAATTTTTGCTAACTGCTATAAGGACATGCTATGCTAGAGAAGGCCACCAATATACACTAAAATTTTTTAGGGATAAAAGATATGATGCGCACAGTTCTATGTATTAGTATCTGAAGACCCAGGGGTTCTTTTATGATGAGGCATAGAACGTCTTATTTAAAAGGGGCCCTGGGTGACTCAGTCCATTAAGCGTCTGACTCCTGATTTCTGCTCAGGTCATGATCTCACCATTCATGGGGTTGAGCCCTGCATCAGGCTCTAAGCTGACAGCAGGGAGCCTGCTTGAGATTCTCTCTCTCTGTCTCTCTCTGCCTTTCCCCCACTGGTGCACACATGCCAGGATGTGTGTTCTCTCTCTTTCTCTCTCTCTCAATAAATAAATAAATATTAAAACAAACAAACGAAGGCAGTCATAGTCACTGAGAAGAAAATTCATTAAACAGTCTTTCAGAGGAATTAGCAATAAATATGTCCTGGGGCACCAGGGTGGCTCAGCCGGTTAAGCAACCAACTTTTCATCTTGGCTTAGCTCATGATTTCAGGGTTCCTGAGTTCAAGCCCCACATCGGGCTCTGTGCTGGCAGTGCAGAACCTGCTTGGGATTCTCTCTCTCCCTCTCTTTCTGCCCCTCCCCAGCACTCTTGTCTCTCTCCTCTCTTTCTCTATCAAAAATAAAGAAATAAACTCGAAAAAAAAGAGAAATGAGTATGTCTTGGGGTGCCTGGGTGCTCAGTTGGTTAAGGGTCCACTCTCGGTTTCTGCTCAGGTCATGATCTTGTGTTTCGTCAGTTTGAGGCCTGCGTCGGGCTCTGCACTGGCAGCATGAAGCCTGCTTAGGATTCTCTTTCTCTCCCTCTTTCCCAGCCCCTCCCCCACTTGCACTGTCTCTGTCTCTCTCAAAAATTAAATACACTTAAAAAAAGAGAGGGGCGCCTGGGTGGCTCAGTCGGTTGAGCATCCGACTTCGGCTCAGGTCATGGTCTCGCAGTTCGTGAGTTCGAGCCCCGTGTCGGGCTCTGTGCTGACAGCTCGGGGCCCGGAGCCTGCTTCGGATTCTGTCTCCCTCTCTCTGCCCCTTCCCTGCTCGTGCTCTGTCCCTCTCTGTCTGTCAAAAATGAATAAACATTAAAAAAAAATTTAAAAAAGAGAAATGAATATGTGTTATGAACTATGAGTTAGTAAGATGTAAATGCGCATACATGATTGATTCCAGAAGACCACTTTGAAAATAAGTTTCTATATACTACAGAAAGCAGGAGTTGACACTAATTTGCAGACGTCTAATGCTAGAGGGGTTGAGTCCCATAGGGTGTCTGGTCTGGTGAGAAAAATGAGAGAGGTGGCCTCAATCATGGGCTTTTAACCTGGGGTTTTAGTCTACGAATCTAGCCTTTTCCACACGCTCAAAAGCATGAAGGTGGACAGGGGACCGACCACTTTGTGGCTGAGGCCTCCTACCGCTCTGAAATTCCCGTGACTTATGAAATAGAACTCATTTTGCATGTATTGTGTATGTTCATTTCACTTTTTTTATTTACCGGGTTTTACAGCATGTGATGTGAGGGGTAGTCATCTCAGAAACTGCTAAAGAGGAAGAGAAAGTGAATTGCTAAGCTTATCAAAGATTTAGAAATCTTTGGATGGTGCAGGAGAAACAAGCGACTTCCCCTCCCCCACTAGTTACAACTATGGATGCAGGAAAGAACTAGAAAGAGCTGCTACTAAATTATCATCTCCTCCAAATAAAGTGTCAAGGTGTTTACAAAGGACTGGGGGAGACTTTCAGGAATGATACAATTTATGATATTTAGGCTGAACTGACTCCAATTTTTTTTTATTCTCAATTCATATGATTTTTAAAAATTGTGGATAGTTACGGGCTCAGTAGGCACTGAAAGACTTCACTGAGCTTCCATAGGGGCTCTACTTCCTTTGAAAACTTAGTTTATATGCAAGAGAAAGCAGGTTTCTATGGAAGGTCTAACCCGTAACATCTAATTAAGACTTGGAAAGGGTACTGCTAAAGATTACAATGAGGTTCAAATCCCTCGGGGAAAGTCAGTGTTTCTAGAGCAGTGTAGACCCTGCTCTAAGTCAGGATCTGTTGGGGAGGGAAGGGAGGAAGAAGCTTGGGCTTAAAGTATCTTACTGCTGCAGGTAAAAGAATGTCTGTCTGTCCTTGGGAGCAGGCTTGCATCCATGCTAGAACAGAGCTCAGGATTAGTTTACAGGCTCAGAACTGAGTCTACAAAGCTCAGTAAGTCTTCACGTGATCAACCCCATAAAAACATTGATCATAATAACACCAACCCAACAGGAACAATAATTATACTTCATATATATGGCGCCATTCTTTCGAGAAAAATGTTCTTTTTATAGACATCATTTGGGGGTGCTATTTTTATAACTAATTTATAGAGTCTGGGGAGTTAAAGAGGCAATTATTTATTTTAAGAGTTAAGCCTTGTAAGGTGTTTGTGCACATACTTCAGTAACATACTTTCAACCTCACTAATAGAGATCCCTGATAAGAGTGTGGCCAGTGGATCCTCAAACCAAAATCACTGCTAGGAAAATATCTGAGTAAGAGAAACTGAAGGAAGGAAATCAACAATTACTTAGCACCTAGTATGTTCCAAACACGTGGGTCCTGGGGTTTTTACACTTTGTTGCTCATTTATTCCTCACATTTAATCATTTCCTGTAAGATAAGTAGTAGTATTTCAACAAGTGTTATTGTTACAGTAAGATTAAATGAGGCTGTACATATAAAGAATTTAGATCGGACTTGGAAAATAGCCATCCCTCAATAAATGTCAGCCATTATTTTAATTCCCCTTTATAAATGATGCAAATTAGACTCTGTTTTAGAGACTTCCTAACTCACACAGTTAGCAAGTGACAAAATAGGGATTTGAACTTGCCAGACATCCATTTGTCAGGAATACGTACTACTTTGAGGCAACTTCTCAAGAAGATTTGTACAGTTGTCCGAATATCAAAAAATGGAAGTTCTATTCTTCAGTAGCTTAATTAATCTAACAGCAGTTTCCTAGGTTTTGGATCAAAAAGAAACAGGAATCAGCTCTCTGAATGGTTCTGAGCCTTCAAGATTCAGTTTAACAAGCTCTCATCTTGAGTAACTTGTCTCTCGTTAATTTCTCCTTCTCCTTCAACTTTTTCAAATTGATGTTGCTGCATCTCTGACTTCAGACCCCCCACTAAGTAACAAAAAAGCCATTAGTCTATATACAATATTTTCTTTTCCCCATATGTTTGGTGGTAATTGATATTGCTTTTCTTTCCAGCACATTTATAGGAGTGTTTTAAAGTGTCTTGAACTTTGAGTAAGTACATTTTTAAAAATCAACATATTTTTTGAAAGGTGCTTTCTGGAATTGTCTTGAATATCTTGAAGTGAATAAACATTTGAGCCCTGTTGTTGTTGTTGTCATTGTTGTTTTTAAGAAAGAGAGAGAGAGCGTGTATGCATGCACATGCAGGCGAACCAGGGGAGAGCAGAGGGAAGGAGAGACAGAATCTCAAGCAGGCTCGACACCCAGCGCAGAGCCCTATTTGGGGGTCAATCCCATGACTCTGGGATCATGACCTGAGCTGAAATCAAGAGTCAGATACTCAATCGACTGAGCCATGCAGGTGCCCCAGAGCCCTGTTTTTAAGGTTCCCCATCAGAAGTTTGGTTTCTTGGAAACTGGGGTGGAAATTTAAGCTTTCCACATATTCTCCTTTTTCAGACCAATCTGATTTCTTAATTTGGGGGGCTTCTCAAGAAACCAAAGAACGTTTCTTTGGTTTCTTTCTTTCTTCTGCTTCTGTTTTCCGCTACCAGGTTAAGGATAAAGCTATTTAGTTTATTGAATTTAAAGTGCCTGTAAAACTAGAGATTTTCAACAATTTGACAATTAGAATGCATTTTTGGAGCTTTCATTAATTGCACAGGTCCATGTCTCTACCAAATGTTAAGCCATAAATAAAGCCTACCTTTTCTAGCTTAAACACTGCAGACAGATGTTTATGTGCTCATCTTTGCTTTTAACCATCTGCCCACACTCTCACTTCCCTCTTATTTTTTAAACACAACATTTTAAAAAGATCAACATATTCTTGAAATAACTGTAGACTCAGAAAAAGCTGCAAAATTAGTTACACCCGTCACTCAGCTTTTCCCCCCAAACCAGGAAACTGATTGGCATAATACACTATAGGCTTTAGCCAGATTTCACAGTTCTTGCATGTCCTCATTTTTAAACAATGTCTTCGTGGATGATTCTATGACCCCCATCACGTATGTATAGATCTGTATAACCGTCACCACAATCAAGACACAGAAGTGTTCTGCCACCACTGGGAACTCCTGCTGCTCTTTTAAAGTCACACCCTCCCTCCTCTTTCCTCGCCCCTGAAATCATTTATCTGTTCTCCATTTCTATGTTTGTCTTTCACAGAATGTTCCATAAATGGAGTCTTAAGTATGTATCACTTGTTTATTATGAATAAAGAACAAACTTATCTACTTATAGATGGGAATCTCTAAAATTCAAACTTCATGAGGTGCCTGGGTGCCTCAGTCAGTTAAGCATCCGACTTTGGCTCAGGTCATGATCCTGCTCAGTTGCTCATGATCTTGATCAGTTCTTGGGTTCAAGCCCTGGGTCAGCTCAGAGCCTGAGCTGACCGCTCAGAGCCTGGAGCCTGCTTCGGATGCTGTGTCTCCCTCTCTCTCTCTGCCCCTCCCTGGCTCACGCTCTGTCTCTCTCTGCCTCAAAAATAAACAAACATTAAAAAAATAAATAAACAAAAACTTTAAAAAGTAGAAGTAGAGAAGAATCTGGTATCAGTCCACTTTTTGTTTCTTTGGGTTTAGATTTTTTTTTTTCCCTCCCTTGTTTGGATGTATTCGTAGTAATTTTCTTGAAGCTCTAAAATATATCATCAAGTTGATATCTAACCACCCATCTGGGTGGCTCAGTCATTTAAGCATCTGACTTTGGCTCAGGTCATGATCTTGATCATGGGTGAGGGCCCCGTGTCGGGCTCTGTGCTGACAGCTCAGAGCCTGGAACCTGCTTCGGATTCTGTGTCTCCCTCTCTCTCTGCCCCTCCCCCGCTCACGCTGTCTCTCTGTCTCTCACAAAAATAAATACTAGAAAAATAAATAAATAAAAATAAAATTCGCACTCCATAGGATCTTCTTTTGTTAAATTACATTTCTAGCTTTCTGCTTTGCTCGTCAGCATATGCACTTTCTTATTTTATCTCATAAAAATATTACAGTCAGCTCAGGTCCTGGTTCGGTTTTATGGCTTCCGAAGAAAATTTTAATAGGCTTTTCCTTTGTACTGTTTCCTCTAGGGAAAAAAATATGAGGGATGAAAATTGCTTACAAATAAGAACGTCTTCCTTACAGAAAAGATGGCTGTGGTAGGCAGATTACTGCCTCCTCGACCCCCATGTCCACATCCTAATCCCAGGAATCTATGCATATGTTCTATTACATGACAACAGAGAACTAGACTAGCAGAATTGTGTGCCAACCAGCTGGCCTTCAAATAGGGAGGTTATCCTGGATTATCCAGGTGGGCCAGTGTGATGACAAGCGTTCTTCCTTGGAGGTGAGGGCGGAGAAGGGGAGGTTGGAGTTGATGCAGTGTGGAAAGCATTTGATGGCTGTTACTGGCTTTGAAGACAGAGGAAGGGTCCTGGAGCTGAGGATGGTGCATGGTGTCTAGAAGCTGAGAAGGGCGAGGGGACCATTCCCTGCTAGGGCCTGCACAAAGGAATGCGGCCCTGCTGACACGGTGAATTGGGCTCAAAGGGACCCATTTTGGGCTTCTGAGCTCCAGAACTAGAAGATGATCAGTTTGTGCTCTTAAAAGTTTGTGGTAAATTTTACAGACATAATAAATTCACACTGTTTTAAGCCACAGACATGGAAAGTCACACGAACTCGTAGAAAACTCACACAATGGGCAACCTTAAAAGGATGAGACGAGGGGAGCCTGGGTGGCACAGTCAGTTAAGCGTCCGACTTCAGCCAGGTCACGATCTCGCGGTCCGTGAGTTCGAGCCCCGCGTCAGGCTCTGGCTGATGGCTCAGAGCCTGGAGCCTGTTTCCGATTCTGTGTCTCCCTCTCTCTCTGCCCCTCCCCCGTTCATGCTCTGTCTCTCTCTGTCCCAAAAATAAATAAACGTTGAAAAAAAAATTAAAAAAAAAAAAAAAAGGATGAGACGAGATGTTTTGTAGAAATATTTCTCTGTGATCTTTAAAAACAGAATAAAACTTTGCCTGTCTAGACTGATGGTGAGTTAGCAGGAAGATCTCATAGGAGGTAGACCTGTTATTTGAAAATTAAATGATCAGGTCAGAAGAAGGGGGCTTACTCTGAAAACAGGTTTTATTACAAATTGATATTGTCAAAATTTTACGTATTTCCATAATTATCCTTTCTGTAAACAAGTAATGAACGATGAGAAAGTAACTGGAAACTCAGCTTTAAATAATCTCTATTAAATGCAAAATAACAGTATCAAATACATGCCATGCTATTTTTATTAAAAATTAAATCATAAACTTAGTTCTGGCCTATCATCCGCTAGCAAATTTTTGCTCAGTACCCGATACTTCCTGGATGAATTAGCAATGTGCTAGGTCCCTGAGAAATACAGAAAACCTTCCCACGGAGTTTACAATTCCATCTCCAAAGATAAGATTCACATGCAAAACAAGCCATAATTAACAATTCCACCAGAAGATAGATAAGGGTTCTAATTTATGTTAGACCTAAACTCTGCAGTAGCCACGGAGGCAGGTGACCTGTGAAGGCAGGGAGCTCCGGGAGGGCTTCCGGGAGATAAAGGACAAGAGCTGGGCTGGAGGGACCAGTAGAACTCACACAGATGCAGATGGCGTGTATCAAGGAGCAGCAGCAGCGGCCTCAGTGAGACTTACTGAGTGTTTACTTTATACCAGGCACTGTTCTAAGCAATCTAAATAATTAGATTATTTAATCCTCATATGACCCTCTGAGGTAGGTATTATGATTCCCATTTTACAGCTGAGGGAACAGAGGCCCAGGGGCTGAGTTGAAAGACCGTTAAAAGGAACTGGTATTGAGAAAGTTATCGGGTTCTAGACGACACTGAGATGGTCTCAACTGAGGACCCTTTGCTTTCCGACTGGCACGGGCTCTTTGTGCGTTTGCTGCGTCCTCACAGGATCCCGTAAGTCCTGTCTAACAGCGATCAGAAATTACACCGTAGTGGCAAACAAGCTGCATTTGCAAAGGCAACTCAAGCGACTCCCAAACTGTAGACTCTTGGGAGGAAATACGACTCTTTAAGGTAAAAAAAAATGTGTGGTGGAAGAGGCAAGGACTTTTTTGTTTGTTTGTTTTTATGAAAGAAATAAAAGTGAGCTAGTTCTGCTAAAAGTTTAAAGAGCTGTTGCAACAACAAGAAAAGAGAATAAGATAGAAAGCTTACTTGTGCAGGAGACCTATCCATGTTAATAACTATGAATCGTATTCAGGGGTGAAAGCTGGTGATCCCTAGGAACAAAAATATTGGACTTGAACTGGAGAGGAAAGCCTTAGAAGGGTGATGAAGTCCAAAATGTGTCAAGTAACATCTGGCCTTGCTTTGGGCTCTGGCTTTTTAAAATTATATTTACAGGAGCGCCTGGGTGGCTCAGTCGGTTGGGTGTCCGACTTCGGCTCAGGTCATTATCTCACGCCCCCCCCCCCCCCCCCCCGTGGGTTCGAGCCCCATGTCGGGCTCTGTGCTGACAGCTCAGAGCCCGGAGCCTGCTTCGGATTCTGTGTCTCCCTCTCTCTCTGCCCCTCCCCTGCTCAAGCTCTGTCTCTGTCTCTCTCAAAAATAAATAAACATTAAAAACAATTAAAAAAAATAAGATTATATTTACAATTAGTGAATGAGTAAGATGTTTCTCTGTGGGGTGTAATTATGTATGCACACAGACTGTGCTTATGTATCATCCATAATACACGCTCACCTTGTTACTTGGATTATTCCTCATTAAAGACACAGTTGCACTGAGACTATATCTTCAAACTGGAAAGAATTCTCTTTGAATAAGTGAAGTAGCCTTTCTCTGAACCACTATTTCCAGTTAGAAGGATGAGTGCCTGTGACAAAAGTGGACCAGTTACATACCGGCAAGGAAGACAGCAGGGCCGGGGTAAGTAAATGGGGAGCAACCCTGAGACGTTACCGAACAAGGTATTTTTGGTTTTTGTTTTTTTCCCTTTCAGTAGAAGTAGGCTTAACATAAGTAGGTCAAGTAGGGACTGTTTGCAGTAGGTATTTTTTTGCTTACCGAACCTATACACCAAAAGGATTCATGCAAAATGCCCTCAAAATAAAAAAAATGAATTCCTATTTGAACCACGAATATCATTAACATTTCTGTTGTGTCCAGTACACCTTTGTCGCAGGGGTGCACGCATATATAATAAGTATGTGATTGTGTGTGTATTGTATGCATTCATATGTCTGGGTGTTGTTATTTTGACTTTTAAATTTGATGGAAGGACAAATTTCCAAAATGAAACAGCTCAGGCAATTTTAGGAAAACAGTACATGTGTGAGAGACACTGACAGAACTCAGGAAAAGCATTAAATTGTGGTTCAAGAAAAATAAAGAAATGAGGACCAGCCACTGCTAGTTATGCTCATGTTAATGAGTATCTGAAGTAAAATATTTTTGAAACTTTTCTGGTGGAAAATTTCAAACCTAAGCAAACACAGAGAAAGATGATATAATCAATTTCTATGTACTGGTTACTCAGCTTCAACAATGATCAATTCATCATCGTCAATTGTGCTTTGTCCGGATCCCATCTGCTCCATCCCAACTCCAGTGGCTTCCGGTGAAGAAAACCCAGACATCATATGATTTCATTCACAGGTGTTTCAGAATGTATCTCCAAAAGCTAAATTTAAATTTTTTAAAAAACTTAACAATAATCACACCTGAACAAATGATAGTTTCTTGTAATATCTACTAAGTGCTCACATTTATTTTTTTAATGTTTATTTATTTTTGAGAGGGAGGGAGAGAGAGAGAGGCAGAGAGAGAGGGAGAGGGAGAGGGAGAGAGAAGAGGGGCAGCGAAAGGGGGAGACATAGAATCTGAAGCAGGCTCCAGGCTCTGAGCTGTCAGCACAGAGCCCGACGCAAGGCCTACACCTGTGAACTGCAAGATCATGACCTGAGCCAAAGCCGGTGCTCAATCAACTGAGCCACCCAGGTGCCCCAAGTGCTCAAATTTTTTAACTGTCCCATAATTTTTAAATTTTTATTTTCTTATAGCTGAGTGTCAGAGTAAAACAAAATATTTTTATGTGACAATAATTTATCAGTGTGTCTACTCTGAGAAATTTGAGGTTAAATTTTATTTTAGCAACAAATTTTGTTATTTACTTGGGTTCTATGAAAATTTATCATATACATCACACCTTTTCCATCATTTTCTGAAAGTGTTTTTTCTTAAAGTTTATTTATTTATTTTGAGAGAGTGTGTGTGTGTGTGTGTGTGAGAGAGAGAGAGAGCAAGCATGCATGTGTGCATGAGTAGGGGAGGGGCAGAGAGAGAGGGAGAGAGATAATCCCAAGCAGGCTCCACACTGTCATCGTGGAGACCGACATGGGGCTCCATCTCAGGAACAGTGAGACCTGAACTGAAATCAAGAGCTGGTGCCCCTGAAAGTGTCTTTTAACTAAAAGTAGATACTGGATTATGTAACATTAGTCTTCTGTATGTCATCTATTTGAGAAATGAAAATTTTCCTTGTTTTAATAATTACAAGAACTACAAAGAACTGAAAACCACGTTTAAGTTATAGCAGCTCTCAGCAAATGGAGCGTATTGTTGATAGACATTTTATAAGTATAATAATCTCCAGCCATACTTCCCTCAAATTTCTGCATAAGAAATGTGGTAACACACCCAAGGTCTGGGGAATTATTGATATAAAAATCACTAAGCAATCACTCTTTCAAATGGAATTTGAAGGACGCAACACGCTATGAGAGCAAAGGCTGCGAATGAAATTGTGGTAACCTAGGGCAAAAGTGCCAACATTCCTATCCATTTTGCTATTTTATATTTCAGATACTGTTTGAATCATTAGTGTAACCAGGAGAAATTTTGGTTGTTGGACTGGGAATCATGTAAAAACCAGCGCTATTTCTGGACGGAATGAAAAATGCAGAATCACAGTAAAACTACTCCAATTTAGTATCTGTAGAATGGATTTATGGTAGTGAAATTAACTTATTCCTTCCCTAATTTCCTCCCTACTCTTTTCTGGAAATTTGAGTTAGTTACCCCCCACCCTGCACCCCCAGGCATGCACACACACACAGACACACACACACACAATGCCCCTGACACTTAAACTAAAATTTCAGATGATAGAGAATATTTAAGAAGATAGGATATATTTGCTTCTTACTTATTTCAGTGGGTATAGTATGTCTTAACTTAATTGAAATAATTGCCTGTTTCAATAAAATGGTTCGGGGTCACTTGGATATCCCTAAAGGAAAAGAAAAGCTTATCTCAACCCTGACCTTATATCATATTAAAAAAAAAATCAATTCCATGAGTTACAGCTCTAGACGTAAAAAGCAAACAAATACAGCTTTTTGAAAAAAAGGAGAAATTCTTCCTGTCCTAAACGTAGACAAGGACTTTATAGACAGCCCCCAAAAGCACTAATGATAAAAGAAAAATAACAGATGCTCTTTGTTAAAAGTAAACACTTATCAGAAGATACCATTAAAAGAGTGGGAGAAGGTTTTCCACAACACATATCCAACAATTTTTTTCATCTAGAATACATAAAGAATACATCTAGAATACATAAAGAATACATTAAAAATCAGTAAGAAAAAGACAGACAATTCTCTATGCATCTACAGAACAGCTAAAATGAAACCAATGGGAAATATCAAGTGTTGTTAGTGGAGCAAATGCAATGTCACAAACTGCCGGCAGGAGACTATACTGGTGCAGCTGGAAAACTATCTGGTAGGATACAACAATTCTACCAAATATATACCAAATAAAAATTTACCAAAATAGAAATCTATAGAACTGTTCACCCAAAACTGCTGCTCATAGCAGCATTGGCTGGAATAGCTCTAAACTGGAAACCATCCAAATACACATCAACGGTAGAGTGGATAAATAAATTGTAGTATATCCTTTCAATAGAATGCTACAGAGCAATGAGAACAAACACGGGACACCACACATAGCAACAATGGGTGAATCTCACGAGCGTAATTCTGAGTGAAGGAAGACAGACACAAAATAGTGCACACCGTGTGACTATGTTTATGTCGAAGCAGAATAAATCTCTACTGTAAGCCATCAGGAACTTTAGGGAAAAAATAGAAATCAAGAACTCTGGGGGTGGGTAGTGGTGGTGACTGCAAGGGGGTGGGAGAGGTCTTCTCCCAAACTGGCAATGCTCTGCTTCTGGATGGGGGTTCTTGGTTAAAAAGGTGTGTTCAGTGTTTAAGATTCACCAAGCTGGCCAGTGAGACGTGCGCTCTTCTGCATGTATACTGTTGTTTGTTAAAGAGCGAAAAAGGCAATTACTCAGCATGCATGCTTGCTGTGCCTATATGGTTTGATTCCCTTTACAACATGAGCACGTCACTGACTGTGTGTTACTGGATTTGCTATCAGTTACTGACTATCAGTGGCAGCCCTAGAGGTAAACCTAGAGGTAAACTCATATAGGTTGTTGGCAATCCAAGGACTTATCAAATGCAGATTGTGTTTGCAGACATTTCTTTACTTCCTCAATTCATACGTCAAGGTTCGCACGAAAGGATATCGCTTTCCTGAAGCCTACCGATTGTCTTTAAGTCCAGTCAAGCTCATTGTCACGCTCTGCACTTCCATGGTGCTTTGTTCATACCTCTGTTACAACGCTGACTCCGTTACTTCTGAAGTTTTAATTAGCTGTTTATGTACCTATCTTATCCACTAGACTGTTAGCCCCCTAAGGGCAAGCACCTTTTCTGTGTCATGGAGCGCTGTGGGTTATACATATGAGATGAAATGAACATTAACTAGATTGCTTTTAGTACTCTGGATCTGTGGCCTTTTAAAGTCAGATGCTATTAAAAATCAAACCTAATGATGACCTTCAGGTTTGTTGCTCTGTATTTTTTAAGATTTATAAGGAAACTCTAGCAAAATATGTATCATATAAACAAATAAAGTACTACAGATTCTGTGCTTGAGGGACACAAAAGAGGGGAATTTGCTTGGCTTGCATCGTGTTCCTGGTTCCTGCTGTGTATAAGAAATACACAGACTGGGGGCACCTGGGTGGCTCAGTCGGGCAAGCAGCTGACTCTTGATTTTGGCTCAGGTCATGGTCTCACAAGTCATGATCTCAGGGTTTGTGAGTTCCAGCCCCGTGTCACATTCTGCCCTGACGACACGGACCCTGCTTGGGATTCTCTCTCTCCCTGTCTCTCTGCTCCTCCCCACTCGTGTGTGTGTGTGTGTGTGTGTGTGTGTGTGTGTGTGCTCTCTCTTCCTATCTCTCTCCAAAATAAACATTAAAATATAAAATAAATATAAAGAAGTTTTTAATTTTAATATATAAAAGAAATGCACAGACCAATGTTATGAGTCAATAAATAAGTCAGATAAAAGACCTCTGCCAAAACTGACATTTGCTTTAGGCATAACCAGGTTACTCCTGTTATGGACACTATCATGTCGAGAATTTACTACTTATTTGTGAATGTCAGAATCCATGGAAGCAGGGGAGGCAGTAGATCAACAAATCTGTAGAAACAGGGCTCAGAACACAAATTCATTTACTTTTTCACAGAAAATCCTTCTTAACTTTTTTTTTTTTTTTAGTTCCTTATTACCTTGCATGGAAGATCGTGCTTTCATATGGCAAGAGTCTGGAGTTTTCAACAGCTTTAGAACAGATAAGAGATGAATTGTAAATTAAAGATAAGGAATTGGCCTGAAAAGAGTTGTAGCAAAATACACAAAACCTGAGCACTTTCTTGAAGTTTTTCACTCACTCTTCAAATGGCATTAAGGAATATTTATATAAATATCTATTAAGCATCCATCCATCCATGCACCCATCATCCAGCTACCCAGCTTTATTCCTCTTATTTTTCTTTTTTTGAGTAGGCTCCACACCCATCAAGAGGCTTGAACTCATCACCCTGAGATCACGAGTCATATGCTCAGCTGACTGAACCAGGAGCCAGAGAGGCGCCTCGTACCCAGCTTTATTCCTAAATAATGACCTTGTTACCAAGAACGTTCATTTAATTATTTTGGATAAAAAGAACCAAAAGGGGGATTTTGATGATTCTTATCTTTTCCCTCTCTCTTTTACACAATCTCTCCTTACAGAATGCTTTAATAATAAATTATTGTTAGATGCAAGAGTTTAAACTATAACATGTAAAGCAAAATAACCTTTATACACTTTGCTTAATTTTACAGAGGAAACATAATTTAAAGTAAGTGTGAAAATTCTTCAACGGCCATGGAAGATTAACTAAGTGCTTTGCTGTTTTCCAAAAGTGCAATAGTATGCCTGCCTTTTAAATTGTTCTTCAACAGGACTACCCTGAAAGAGTTTTATGTGGCTTTCAGAATTTAAATTGAAGTCACCTTTGATTTTCAAAGTTTTCCTTTTTGTAGCCATAGCAGATGTTCTACAGTAGAGGGTCCCAGGAATTTCCACAAGTGTGTAATCTTAGGCTCATTATTTAAACTCAGGAAGTCTCACTTTGAAATGTTAAAAACAATCTTCCTCCTACAGACATACCATGAGGCTAAGTGCCTCAGTAAAGGTTAACTATTATAATGATGAGCCCCAAACTAAGTACTTTTGGGAGCCATTGTCCAAGAGACCATGAGTAGAAAGAACACAATCTTGGTAATAACATTCACTGAGAAGTAGCAAGTTGAATTTAAGAGATTCCTAAAGTGAATGTTGTAGTGGAGTGGTCACCAAATCAACTCAGTCATATATAAGCACTTGCTATATCATATTTATTCATGTACAACTCATCTCGGTTCTTAACAGGCCTATAGTGTCTTATACTGACTGATATTAAGAATCTTATTAAAACCCAAACAATCACATGAAATTGATTTTCTGAAAATGGAACATCTGCTGCATTTAAACACTGAAAATGGAGAGTTATTGTGTATGGACAAATCCACACCTTTACCATCAGACATAAAATATAGATCAGATTTTTTATAGTTTCATTCGGATTTTCTGCTTATTACACATTGATAGCTCCTTTTTATTTTGCTATTGAAGATACATATATATTTTTTAAGTTTATCAGCAGTAAGGTCCTATTTTCACTAACATATGTATCTATTAACATCTGGTATGGGACTTCACAGTGGCACAAATAATTAATGGGAACAATAAGAAGTGTGAAAAAGGAAGATATAAGTAAAGATTGTCTTTTGGAGTAGAGCAGAGAGAGGGAAACGCCTCTGCTTGATAATTTCCTACTGTCTTCATCTCTCTCATCATGTGATTATTTGCCAGGTTGTCCTTAATGTCATTTATGCATTCATCCAAGGTAAGTACATACTAGATCCTGCCTTCCCTTGCCCATTCAAGAACTCCAGAAATTCTCCCCTTTTCTCTTGCATTACCAAATTTTCTCTTTCTTCTAAGTTGCTTCCATCAGATAAAAACTCTCTCTTGAATTCATTTCCCTCTCCAGATATTTCAATTCATCTACTTTAACTGTTTCCTTTTACTGCTAAACTCTGTGAGAGTCTTCTACACTCTACTGTCTTCAATTCCATTTTTTCCTTTCTCTTTTTTGCCCATTCCAATTAGACCCTACCTTCTACCACACCCCCAGAGCTGCTCATCTGGAGTCACTCAAATCCAATGGTGAGTTCTCAAGGCTTCTTCATCTTCTACTCCTTCTCTACCCTCTATCCTCCCTTCTTCTTCTCCTTCTTCTCCTTCCTCCTTTGTTAAGGAAGAGAGAGAGAGAGAGAGAGAGTGAGCACACAGACAGAGACAGAGAGAGAGGGAGAGAGAGAAAATCCCAAACAGGATCCACACTATCAGTGCAGAGCCCGACGCGGGGCTCAAACTCATGAACCGTGAGATCATGACCTGAGCCGAAGTCGGATGCTTAACCCACAGAGCCACCCAGGCGCCCCATGGCTTCATCTTCTTGACCTATCAGCATTATTCGACAAGTTAATCACCATCAATCATCCGTGAAAAGCTTTTTTCTTTTGGATTCCAGAGCCCTACAGTTGACCCTTGAACAACACAGGTTTGAACTGCATGAGTCCACTTACAGGTAAAATTTTTTTTAATCCAAGCACAGAACAGTACTATAAAAATATTTCCTCTTTCTTATGATTTTCTTAATGACATTTTCCTTTCTCTAGCCTACTTTATTGTAAGAACATAGTATATAATACATATACAAAATAGATGTTAATCAACTGTTGATGTTATCGCTAAGGCTGCAGTTAATAGTAAGCTATTAGTAGTTAAGTCTTTGTGGAGTCAAAAGTTATAATTGGATTTTCACCTGTGCAGGGGTTGGTGCACCAACCCAGTGTGTTCAGGGTCAACTGTATGCTCTCTTGGTTTTCCTCTTATCTCATTGGCCATGATTTTCCAGTCTCTTGCTGGCTTTTACTATCCCCCAGACTTTTAATGTTGGAGTGCCTAAGGGCTCAGACATCTTTGATATGTTTTCTAATTAAACTCTCTTTTTGGTGAGCTCATCCAGACATGGCCTTTTTACCATCCATATGGTAAATTTATCCCAAGTTTATATCTCTAGTTCAAACTTCTTTTCTGAATTCTACCCAACTGTCAAATACGTATTTATTTATTTAAAAAAAAAATTTTTTTTTTCAACGTTTATTTATTTTTGGGACAGAGAAAGATAGAGCATGAACGGGGGAGGGGCAGAGAGAGAGGGAGACACAGAATCGGAAACAGGCTCCAGGCTCTGAGCCATCAGCCCAGAGCCTGATGCGGGGCTCGAACTCACGGGCCGCAAGATCGTGACCTGGCTGAAGTCGGACGCTTAACCGACTGTGCCACCCAGGCGCCCCTCAAATAGGTATTTAAACTTAATGACTGAACTGATAATGAACTCCAGATCTCCTCCTCAAAACCTATTTCTCTCTCAGTTGTGTCCGTCTTGGTTCCTGACAACTCCATGTTTTGAAAATATCTTCTAGTTATTCCTGCCTCCTCTCTCTCTCTCTTTCAGGCCTCAGACTCACATCAGCAAATCTCGTCTCAACCTTCAAAATATATCCACAACTGAACCCGTTCTTGTCATCTCCATCACTATCAACCTAGTGTAAGCCAATATCACTTCCTGCCTGGAGTATTCCAACAGCTTCCTAGTTTCCTTGCCTCCACTCTTGTCCCTTTGGAGTCTATTATCAGTGAATAGCTGGATTGATCCTATTAAAACGTAAGTCAACTAATATCACTCCTCTGATCACCCTCCATTGGCTTTCTCTCCTGCTTAGAGTAAAAATCAAAGTCCTTTCAGTAGCCTACCAGGTCCTTCTTTCTGTCACCTCTCTGACTTTCTCTTCTACTACCTTTTCCTTACTCTTTCCTGTTCCTGTATTGGCCTCTTTGATGTTTCTTTAAAAGGAACCTGGGGGAGAAAAGAAACCTGTGGCTTGCTGTCACTTCATGGCCTTTGTACTTGCTGTTTTCTCTGCTTGTAAAGCTCTTCCTCCAGAGAGCTGTATGGCTGCTGCCTCATCCTTCAGGTCTTTACTTAAATGTCACCTTCTCAGAGAGTCCTTCCTTGACCACCTGATTCCAAATGTCACTCACATTACTCTTCTGCTCAACACTTCCACACTGTTCCCCTTCCCTACTTTAGTTTTCTTCCCCAAAGCACTCACTGCCTTCCAACAGAATAATGTATACATAATATATAATTTACTTATTTTCTCTATTGTTTACCTCTCACTAGTAGTATGTAAGCTCCATCACAGCAGAAAGTTTGTCTGTTTCAGTCATGGATGTGTCTGTCCTTGGAGCCCAAGAGCATTTGGCACATTCTAGGTACTCAATAAATATCCATTGAGTGAAAAAGTCTCTTTAACCTCTCTGCTTTTCTCACTAGAATATAAGTTCCTTTGGGGCCGGGATCATGCCATATTCATCATTCTGTCTTGCAAGTTTAATATAGCACCTGGCAAAGAGTAGGTGGTCATTAATATCTGTTGAGGTGAAATGTTGAAGAAAAATACACTCTGGTTTTTTGAGTATGCATTCCAAGACGTACAGAAGGATGGTAGAGGATCACATAGATGATAAAGAGGACAGACAGAGAAAGTCAGTTAACCAACATGTATATAAATATTACATTTTACATTATATAAAAATGGAGATAGAATTTAGGAAATAAATTGAGGCTAGAGACATTCTGGGCTTCTACTATCAAGAGAGTAGGAGTGAGGAAATTAATCATAATCACTGGGGAATACTTGAGGCATTCACCATGGCTACCTCTTCAGGAGAGCCACTAACATTTGTGGAATATTTATTATGTGCCAGACTTTTTGATGCAATTTCCAGTGGCGGCTCACTGGTGTTTTCTTGGCCCTTCAACCCTCTAGCTCCAGCCTGAATAATTGCATTTCTCTCTGTGGTGGCACTTTCTTATATAAAAGCACAATCATACAAGTTAATAATATTTTTTATTCTTGCCCTCCTTCCCTCCACCTCTTTCTCCTTAATGGAAAAATATTCGTAAAAATAGAACAGTTGCTTTGGGAGTTTAAGTTGCTATATAAAATCTAGGGTAAGTATTTTAAGCGGGCCCATACAAGACAGGCAGTTTTAAATGGCTAAACCAGCTTTGAAAGCAGCTCCTCTGGTAGTAAAATTCTTACTAAAAGGAAAATAATGATAAGCATAAAATTTTGACCAGTGGTTACTCTGGGAGGTGGGAGGAACTTCCTAAGATATTGGAAATGTTTAATTCCTTAGGCTGGGTGGTGAGTACAAGGATGTTCATGTTGTTACTTTTTACAGATTTATGTGAAATGTGTATTTTATGAAATATTAAAAAAAGAAACTGCTCCTCTGGATCAAGGTTCTTCTCAAACAATTATTTGAAGATCTTTAACATACATTAGACTTCAACTCACCGAAGTCACTTCTATAGCATAAAAATTTTCCATGATAAAACAACTGTGAGCATTTCTGCTCTCTGTGAATGATTCTTAAGTAAAGTCTATTCAACAACAGAGGTTAAAATAGCCTCTTCCTGGGAAGTTATATACAGATTCATTTTGTTTATCTGCTTTTCAGTCATTTGTTTTAAGCTCCAAATATTCTTCTCTTAGCACCAGCATCACTGGAATCACAGCCAAGAAAAAGCCTCTTTAACACAAGAAGCTCTAGGGATGATTCTCTGGCCCTCACCACTAAATGCAGCTATAATTAGGTAAAAATACATTCAGATCCAAATTAAGAAGGTGATTAGCATAGAGGCAAAAGAAGACAGACTCTGGTGAGTACAGCGTGAAGTACAAACTTGTGGAATAACTATGTTGTACACCTAAAACTGATGTAACACTGTGTGTCAACTATACTTCTGTTAACAAAAGAAAAAAGAGAGAGAGAGAGAGAAGACAGGACTCTTGGCCTTTGCTTTCCTACAAGCTCTAGGCTTCAGCAGGGCAGAAGAGAAGCATCTGGTCGGGAAGAGATATGTTATGAGAGTTTGGAGGCATGGCTCTCCAATAAGAATATGACGTAGGCTACCTTTTTATTTTAAATTTTCTAGTAGCCACTTTAAAAAAGAAAGGTGAAATTCATTTTAATAATGTAGCTTAGTTCACCCAACATATCCCAAATATCATCATCTCAATAGGTAATCTCTAGAAAGATCATTAATGAGAGGTCCAGGATGAAACCTAATCTGAGTAAACATCTATGGATGATAAATGTGGATATGCTGAGAAGACGGCTGAACTTGAAAAAAAAGGAAAAAAAAAAGATCATTAATGAGAGATTTTACATTGTTTATCTCACAGAGACTCTCTGACATATGGGACGTATTTTATACCCAAAGAGTAGACCCAGGTTTTGTGAAACCTAACAGAATGCAATTTTGGATGGTGCCCTCTTTAAGAAAAAGACATCAGCTATTAACACAACGTTAGGTGTGAAAGTTAATACTGATTTAGAAAGAGAAAAGACATAACAAGGAATTACTGGAGATTTAAAGATTCAGGTCTTCTCTTTTGATATCTCTTGGCAATTTACCAGACACATTTACATAGAAGTGATTCCAACATAGCTTCTCTTCCCCGCCTTGAACACCGCAACTCCTGACCCTCATAGAGGTCCACCTACGTTGGGGCTTCTGAAGTGTGAGTTTCATTAGTGCTCAGGCTGACCTTTGTCTCCCCAAATTCATATTTTGAAGTCCTAACCCCTACTACATCAGAATGGTACCATATTTGGAGGTGAGGTCTTTAAAGAGGTCTTTTAACTAAACCAGGTTATTAGGGTAGGTCCTAATCCATTTGATTGATGTCCTTACGAGAGGAGGAAAAGATTCTAGGGGCACAAGTACACAGAGGACAAAGCAATAAGAAGGAGGCTGCAAGCCAAGGACAGAGACCTCAGAAGAAACCAACACTGCCAACACACTGATGTTGGATCTCCAGCCTCCAGAACAGTGGGAAAATAAACTTTTCAAGCCACCCAGCCTTTGTTATGATAGCTAGAGCAACTACTACAATTAACTTCTTTTATTTTTATTTTCTTTTTTAAAAGTATTTATTTATTTGAGAGAGAGAGAGAGAGAATGAACAGGGGAGGGGCAGAGAGAGGGGGGACAGCGGATCCAAAGCGGGTTCTGTCTGACAGCAGAGAACAGGGCTTGAACTCACGAACCATGAGATCGTGACCTGAGCCGATACCAAGAGTCAGATGCTCAACTGACTGAGCCACCCAAGTGCCCTTACAATTAGCTTCTTGATAAAATTTCTTCTGCTGATGGACTCTCTTCTTTCCTGTCTCATCTCCTTGCTCAATAGCACCCTCTTCCTCTCTGTTCCAGTCCAACCTTCCCTCCTTCTTCCGATCTTCCTAGTGGAGAGACCTCTGGAGCTCAGGACACGCTAACTCTTACTGACTGGCATTCATTTGAAAAGTGAATATGAGTTTCCATGGGACTGCTCTTACAATATTATCACATAGTATTATTTTTCAACAGATGACACCTTCTCTCCTTCACTAGGGAAGTCCTTTGAAGACTAACAGGACAGTATCTTTTATCAAATTTGAACATTAGAAACATTCTTGAATAATCTTTTTTGAATTAAGAGAAGGGAGTTCCCTTTTAGAGCTGTAGGATGGTAAAAAAAAAATAGGCTTTAAAATACACTGCTAAAGTTAAAAGATAATCTACCTACTGCACTAAACAGACATAAGGAGCATCACAACAGTGATGGCTGAAGTTCCTTACTCCCTCCAGCCCGTGGGTCAGAGGCATTTATCTTTGTTTCTGCTGTAGCCACCCAATCCTGGTCATTGCCTTCTGTTTTCTATTGTTTTCACCAGCAACGGAAGTTCACAAGAGTATCTTCCAAAAAGCTCTGGCCAGAACCAAAGGAAGTGAGTACATTCAAGGGATGAAAGGGTGATTCAACCTCTGTGTGCTTAATTCTTGGTATCCCTCCTGAAATTGCTGCAAAGAATGCCAACAAGTTGTAATTACCATGGTGCACCCTGGGAGGTGGCGATCTGCCAGGACTCACTGGAGTTCAACCAAAAATCCATTTTAAGTAAGTCATCGAAGGAAATGAGCATCTATTTTGGTCATCTATAGGGAATATCTGTGGCCCCTAAAAAGTCCACAAACATGCTTGATACACAGTTTCATAAAACCATGCTTCTTATTGGCATTTTTTTGTACGGGATTAAATGTGCACTAAATATAATATAGAAATTCACCAGAGAGTGGGTGACAGAGAGCGGCCAACACTTGGTCTCAGAATCCGAGTAAACTTTTCAGCTCACAAAGAGCTACCCACAGGGAAGTGTACCCTTACTCTCTTAGTAAGAAAACATATCTGGGTTCAAAATATTTATCAAATGCCATATTTTTCCAGGGAACCCAGATCCTTGGGGGTTGGGGGGGGCATCCATCACCATCCTCAGGAAAGCGAGAGCACTGCTTTTGCCATCAAAACAGCTTCCAAGGCCCTCGTACCAGTTGCCGTGCGGAATGATTCATCAGCTTCAGAAACTTCCTCGGGAGCTGAGTGGGCAGTCATGAATCATCTCTCACCCTTTGCACATATCGTTACTGATCTCCTGGAATATTATGTGAAAATAATACCTTGCATTTTTGTGAAGTATGCTTTTCCTGATGGCATCAGACATCAGGACTGGAGTAAAAGCAGGCCCTGGTGAGTTGTGTATGCTGGGACTGGATATGTTCCAAAAACGTTTGCAAATGCTGTTTTGAGTCTGAGTCAACACACCTGATCTGGAAGGATGTCACAGTGAGAGGCCGGCAATGCTGGCAAAAGGACAAGGACTCCGTTTGGGGGATTAAACAGAAACAATGAATTTTATCCCTTTCATAGTCAACTTGACGGAGCACTGTAAGCTTGAATTATCCTGTTTTGTTATGGATAGAAAAGTAAACCTTGGAAAATCAACTTTTCTTTAAAAAAAAAACAACATGGTGCGCATACACTGAGAAAAATAACTGAGCATGGTTTTCCCCTTCGATATAGCTATTTCTTACTTGTTTGGCCAGAGCTGATACCATATCTCTACCAGAGAGAGAAACCATGAGATTTTCTCTGAATCTTCTTTCCTACAAATTTGAGCATCCTTACTCCTAGCAACTATTCTTCATGGAACATGGAAGGAACAGCTAGAACCTCAAAGTCTTTGGCTTCTAATCCCAAACTTATCCCCAATTTGCCGAGTAGCTTTGGAGTCACGTGGACACCCTGGGACACCCACTGAGGACGACTAGTGTATTTTGTCTGCAGCTGGGGATGGCAGTCATTGTTTTGAAAGATCAAAAACATATGAGTCATCTCATCAAGCATGTTCTTACAAGTAGCAACAGCTGCAATGGCATCATTGAACCTTCATATATCAATAAATAGCTCCTGTCATTGGTGAACAATACGCTGAAGCGACTGTGAATATAGCTTGTGGTTACTAGAACCATGTTCCATGAAGTTGCCAGAAGGAAGGATGCTCAAATTTGTAGGAAAGAAGATTCTGAGAAAAACCTCAGAGTTTCTCTCTCTAGTGGTAAGACCTTTGTGAAGAATTAAATTTGATTTTACTTGTGTGACCTCTAAGCATAGAGTCCAAAGTATAGAACAGAGGAAGCCACATGGAAACAGATTTCAGACCAACTCAGGGCACTACTTTCTAATAACTCCTTAGAGATGACACCACAGTACCACGTAGAATCCCCTTCCCTGGAGGGATCCAAGTGAATGCTTGATCGCTATATAGAAGATACACTGTGATTTAATTCCCCTACTTCTAGGTTTCAGGGTTCAGTGAAAAAAACAAAAAACAAAAAACAAAACAAAACAAAAACAAAAACAAAAAAACAACAAAGGATCATTGTAGAAACACAGGAGGCAGCTTCAAATTTTTGCCAGTTAAAGATATCTTAATTCCCACCATTTACAATATAAAAGATGTTTTAAGCTAAGAAGAATAGAAAAGACATATTGTAAGAATATATAGTTCTTGAACAGTGAAAAAATTCAGCTCTCTGAAAGATATGCCATTGATGTAAATTAAAACACAACTGATACATACACACACACACACACACGCACGCACGCACGCACACCCACACACCCGTCGATGGGAGAAGAAATGCCAACTCATGAGTGTGGTTGCCTCTAGATGGGGAGAGGAGTAAGGGACTATAGTGGTATTGAAAAGAACTTCACCTTTACCCACACTATTTTATTTTTTTATGTAAAAAAATGATAGCACAATATGAGAAAATGTCCACATTTGTCAATTCTGGATTCGGGATGCAAGGATGTTTGTTATATTATTCTTTTGTATTTTTCTGTATTAAAATAGTTGTTCTTTCCTCTCAAAAAATAAAAACACCACAATTCACTACATTGTCCTTACTACACCGTCCACCACTGTAAACTATATTGTCTATGACTGCCGCTCCCCAGGCCATTATTTGGGGGACAGATGACTATTCTTTTATCAACAGTATCCTACAAGCTGACAATAGGCTGTGTACCATGTCTGTGCTTCCTCCCATCCTGTGATTCTGTGGTTCTATGATTCTTAATTTTCAGCAGATACTCCTTTCACAGTTTCTTTCAGATGTTATATTTCTTCTGAAAACAGAAAGAAACTCTTCTCCAGTGAACCTTTGATATTCTGGTGCTGGTTATCCTTTGGCGCTAAGAGAACTTCTCTCCAAGTCACAGTCATGGTATACTACTTTGTGATGCCACATACCTAATATCAAAATATCCTTAAGTACATCTTTACGTGAAGTCCCCTACAATCATGGCTTGAAATGAGCTGGGAATATTTCTAGTGGTGGGGACGTTTGGGACAGGAGGCACAGATGGGGATTTAATTTGGTTTCACGACTTCAGAGAAAGTAAAAACCATCCCAGAATTTTCTCCAGTTTATTTTTTCTCTACTTGGTCTTTCTTTACATCTCCTTGCAAAGTACCTGGACTATGATATGTCCTCAGTGCTCATTTTTTGATGGATGGATGAGTATCTGTAAAACATTTCAGTTCCTCTTGTCTTTCTCATACTTTTTATTGAACTCTGGGAATACTTTCCAAACTAGATTTCCAAGGGCATCTAGTAAAGAGTGTATGTGTCACTGAGCCATTTGCAACATTTCAGAAAGCTTCAATAAATGTGACTAAAAGTGTCCACCTTATTTGCTTTTGGATGCAGTTTATCTCAACACAGTTTGCTAACAGTAGCTATCCTAAGGTGATGAGAGTCCCTAATTGTTAGGTATTCCAGCCCTTGGTTTATTTTCTAAAAAGGGAATGAGATCGAAGAAAATAAAAATTTAAGAAAATAAATGAAAATCTTCTGGAAGCTAATGTTAGTTCTAGAAGAGACTTACAATCAGGAACATGATCTGAGCTAATAATTAATTTTTAAAGTACTGTTGGCCAGGGGACAAAGGGAAAAAACGTTCACTCTCCAAATTGACAGCAGTAATTCCGGAATTCATAACTTAGCCATTAAAAAAAAATTTCAACGTTTATTTATTTTTGAGAGACAGACAGAGTGCGAATGGGGGAGGGGAAGACAGAGATGGAGAAATAGAATCTGAAGCAGGCTCCAGGCTCTGAATTGTCAGCACAGACCCCAACGATGTGGGGCCCGAACTCACGGACTGTGAGATCATGACCTGAGCCAAAGTCAGAAACTTAACCGACTGAGCTACCCAGGCGTCCCCTCAGCCATTTGGTTTGAACTGAACTGTTTAGAAAGGCAAAGTGGAGATGTTGCTCTGGTTCTAGAGGTTCTGTCTCCCAATACATCAAGAACTCATATAAAGGTGCAACTCCTTGGCCTGGCATTTAGATCGTGAATTTCAACCAGATTTTATAACTAATAGCGATTTACAGCTTAGAGTGGACTGTCACATATAAACTCATCTTAATCACTGATCCCCAAACATGACTTTTTTTTATGCCATCGAATACAGTGACTGGCAAATTTCTCTTCATTCCTTAGAACAACCATTGAAACATCACTTCCCTTAGGGATCATTTCTTACTATTCCACTAGTCCAGACTTTTTTACTGTCTTCTCTTTGTTCTCATCACATTGTGTATACACTTTTATCACACAGCTCTTATTTTATATTAAAAATTATTCTTGTTTTACATTAAAATTATTTTCATGTATGTCTTCCACATAGGACAGTGAGGGGAGGATATCATTTCTATGTGTTTACAGGAGTTAGGGAAATGGGTAAAAAACAAAACAAAACAAAATAAAAAAAACAGACCACGGGGCTGATGGGTTTTCATGGCTGAGCTTGAAACTGGGTCTCCTGTCTCTGGCTCCTGCTTCTTCTATTCTATACGCCACTTTTCATAGCACGTTATAACACTCAGTTTGGCTATTTTAAGTATTACCATGTTTTTGTTTATGAAAATTGTGGTAATGAAACATTTCAAGAAAAGTAACAATGACTCTAACAGCCTGCATTTATGGTTTACAATATGCCAGGCAATGTTCTAAGAGATTTAGATCAATTCATTTCATTCTCGTAACAATCCCACAAGATTGTTATAATTTCAAACTATTATCTTTATTTTACAGATCAGGACATTGAAGTGCTGAATGGTTCTATAATCTGCTTGAAGTCACTCAGCTAAAGAGTGGCAGAACTGCAGGGCACCTGTGTGGCTCAGCTGGTTAAGCGGCCGACTTTGGCTCAGGTCGTTATCTCCTGGTCCTTGAGTTCCAGCCCAGCGTCGGGCTCTGTACTGACAGTTCAGAGCCTGGAGCCTGCCTCCGATTCTGTGTCTCCTTTTCTTTCTGCCCCTCATTTACGCTCTCGCTCTCAAAAAAATAAACATTAAAAAAAATTAAAAAAGAAAAAGAGTGGCAGAACTGTGAATCATACCCAGGTAATCTGGCTTTGGAGCCCATATTCGTAAGGAAATAGACTGAAACACTGATTTCTCTCAGTGGAACTTTGGACATGAACAGCGTCTACAAGATTGGCTTCCATTCTGACACCATGCAGGCTATGGGACCAAGGTTTGGCTGCAGTTTTCAATTTATAGCCTCAACTATAATTACAGAGCACAGAAGACAGACAGAGTTGATTCAACTGATTGAATACATTGAGTTGCATGTGGATAGTTATTATGAAACAAGTAGGGCTTTAATTTTTAGATTTCCCCCTCCTACCTTTCAAATAATAAAGCAAACTGACAATTAGAGGAAAAAAAAAAAAAAGAAAAAAGAAAAAAAATCCAAAAAACCTGTTTCTGATTTGTTTGGGACTTCATTCAAGGTTGTAGGAAGCATTCAGAATTGCATTTGAGAGTGTTCAAAGCAGCCATTCTGTTTTGAAATTACTTCTGTATGAAAAAATAAAATTGTAAAATATATAATGTCAAGTTACTATGTTAAGAATCTTCCACTGAATAGAATAAAAACTGAAACAAAAATATTCATTACAGTTTACATTGCAAAGACCACCTGAGCATAAAACACAAATAAAAACAAAATAAAATCATGCATAAGAATAAGTACTTCATAAATATTTTATGCCTCGTGATAATAATCAATCAAGAACTTACTTCATTAAGAAAGTAAATTTAAGAAGGTGATACTTAACAACTATAAGAACCCTAAAATATACCCAAGAATGTGACTAAGAAGAGAAACTTTTAATTCCTAATATGGTAGGATAAAATTTAGTCACTATTATAGTTATTTAAATACTGTTGTGGACTAGCCTTTAAAAAGAAAAATAATTTATGACACTGAGATATTTGGAGTCTCTAAAATCTCTAGAATATATTCTGAACATTCTTGTCTATACTTCTGTAGTGCTAAGCTACACATTTCCAATAGTGTCCTTAAAATACATATTGAGGGGCGCCTGGGTGGCGCAGTCGGTTAAGCGTCCGACTTCAGCCAGGTCACGATCTCGCGGTCTGTGAGTTCGAGCCCCGCGTCGGGCTCTGGGCTGATGGCCCAGAGCCTGGAGCCTGTTTCCGATTCTGTGTCTCCCTCTCTCTCCGCCCCTCCCCCGTTCATGCTCTGTCTTTCTCTGTCCCAAAAATAAATAAACGTTGAAAAAAAAATTAAAAAAAAAATACATATTGAATGTTGTATAAAAAGTATTCCTGAACATAAGCCAAATGGCCTGAGTCTTCATTCTCCAGACCTTAAATTACCTTCCTTCTTTTATCCCTACATATTTCCTAACCTGCCTGTCACCTTTGCTTCCCTTTGGGCTTATCTTTTTTACTCCTTATTAATTAATTAATCCATCTATTCATTCATCCATCCATCCATCCATCCATCCATCATCCATCTGTCCATCCATCCATCCGTCCATCTGTCCATCCATCCACTTACTCATTCATTGATTCAACATTTATTTTGCTTCTCACATCATGACTTTACACGTATCAAAACAGAGACTTCTCTCTTTTAACACATTACATTTCCTCTCTTTTTCAAGGAGAGCTTGAGATGTTAGTTTTAGAGTCAGTCTTTCATTAAAAATTAATAGTAGGAAAGTGAGATACACTCCTTGTCATCTCCTGAACACTCACCTCAGACACTTTATCCCTCTTTGCCCTTTTTTTTAAACCAAAGACAGTGTTGACATCATAGTATTCAGGTTGTGTTCACTTCCATATTATTCAGTTACTAGTTTCTATTTTTTTTTTCCTTTTTAGGTTACAAGATACTAGAGGTAACTTAGCATCAAGTGTCAATAATCATCGTCTTGCTTTTAAAATTTTTATTTGGATTATTTTTTTCCCAAATAGTACCTGGGTTCTCCTCAGTCAAGAAAAGGAATAGGGAATTCATTAGGTAATTAGAAACGGAAGGGAAATAAAGGTGACAAGAAGTATCTAGATTCCTTCTATTGGTTTTGGAATTGCATTGGGGATTGTATTTCTAGCTTTGGCTATTTCCTGAAAGGGAGACGACGAATGAATTTTCTCTGGAAAGGAAGAAGTTGAACAAAGCTGGAGGTGGTGGACAGTCCTGTCTAAACGACGAGTCAGCTGTTTGTATGTGAACAAAAGTGACAGAGTGGGCTGGGGTCCCGTTCTCTCCTCTTGCCAGTGTCACTCTTAAGAATATCTTTCTCCTCCATCTGTGCTAGTGGTAAACACAGGATTTTACTTTTTAAGGCAAGGGTTCCTCAGGGTTATAGGCAGAAGAGGAAATTCCTTTTTAAATAGCTTTGTGATAGGACTCTTGTCCCTTACACGAAACAAACCTTTTGGGAAACAAAACAGAATGGATGGGAAATAACATGATAAGAAAACAACTCTGTAGTTTTGTGTGAATTTTAAGTCCAATTTCTGTCCTGGGGGAGTTGTTAATGGCTTGTGCTGACTCATTTCCCTGACTCTGCTATTACCTGAAAGCGAGACTTCATTACGAGTCTTGCACATACTCATAAGCATTATTAACTTCTTGATGTGTTTTCAGTCAACAGAATCATTGTAGTACGCCTATCATGGGAATGGCTTTCAAGAGAGTCTTGAGGCTTGGAGGGGCAAAAATGCTCAGGGGGAAGAGATTCTTCTTAAGGAAAAATATTGCTACAAAGCCAGAAATACTTCCAAAATCTTCATTTGGTGTAGTAAACTTCAAGGATTAGGACACATGGACCCATGGACCAATAAATTCTGCTTGGTGTGCTAACATACAGGGTCTGTGTGGGCCGGAGGGTTGGAAAACAGAAAACCTGTGGGTAGTGCTAACCTCTGACATGAGCGAATGTCTTTACAAAGCCCCCTTACTTTCAGTTATTTGAAGGTCAAAGTAACAAGAACCCCAAGCATAGGTTAAGGTTAAACACACTATTTCCCTCACACTTTAAAGATAGCTTTAGTATTCAGTAGACCATTATTGATAAGGGTAAAGCTCAAATTCCAGATTTTATAAAAACCTTCTACACAGAAATAAATTACTGTAGATGTAGACAGTTTCAGGCTAAGTTTAGCTTTTTTACCCATTCCTACACACACACACACACACACACACACACACACACACACACACAATCTCACAGGTTTTAAAAGCAATAAAATATTTTATTAAGCTAAAGTCATGGCTATTTCATTTCATTATGAGTAGGATACTTTACAAACGAAATAAATCACTGGCAAAAAAATGCTGCACTTTAATCATCTGAAAACATAACGTCTTTTTAAATGGTCACTAGATATTTTGCTGATTTCACCAATTACTTGTCACACTTTGGCTGGAAATTCTGAACCATTCCATTCCTATATTAACTCAGCCAGGGAACTGTTTTTAAAATTTTATGAGAATGTTTGTGGTCAAATTCCTTCATTGCCTTTACATATGACTAAGTGGAGAGAATGCTTTTCAATTGGTTAATGGTACAAGCACCTGTCTTGTATTTTGTACTGTAACTGTAACTATGACACTAATTGGCTTGCTTCTTAGCACCTTCTTGATCATACTGCCTGAATTTGGCCAGTCTTGCAATGGAGCATTTCGTGATCACATGTAAAAATGAAACTGTTATGGACCAGATGGCATTATTGGGTGGTCATACCAGAAAAAACAAACTTCCCTGCAAGTTTTAATGGTAGATAGGAAAAGAGAGATCATTTCAGTCTGCAATGTGGTCTAATATACATCATTTGCACCTCTAAGAGTAGCTAGCACTCATTCGAGGGTAGAGGCACTGAAAGTGGGGTCCCAGAGAGTAGGGAAGAGGATGCTTTGGGGTCTGGGAAGAAAATATGATTAACTTCTATTCGTAGTTTATTTATTTTTTATTAACGGAGAATGAAATCAGGCATTGCTAATATTTAATATGTAGACTGACATTGATTCCCACCTTCATTCCACATGTCCTGTGTTCAAAGAACTCTAAGTCTACTGAGGAAGACTGGGAATTTCGTGGCTTGGATGGGTTGGCAGTCTCTGGTACTCATTTGCTTTCAGCATATACATATATGTTTCAATTTATGTATGGATAAACATAAGTAAGTATAAGGGATCTCTTGCATTTGAAAAGAAATTTGACTGAAAATGATGCTGTTGACTTGATACAAAGTGAAGAGCAAGAAGTTGGTGTTTCTTTTACTCCTAAAACAAACTCTTTATGTGTTGACAGTCTAATCAGATTTGGCAAAATGTCTGCCTTCATTCCCCCACCTCCACCATGAAATTATCAAAAGGACTATGAAAATATTAACATGCACTCACTATTTTTCAGAGTGACGCATGACCTAGGGGAAGAATGTGCCTTGAGGGATCAGACAAGGATAGAACAAGGTCATCATGATTGGCAAGAAATTTTAAGCCTACACATCCAAAGCATAGTCTCTTGATTTCTTCCATGATGTATGGTTATGTGATACTCAACCTAATGTTTAATGATAAACGTTTAGAAGCCACACTTGAAAAATATCCCTTATGACTTAAAGGTACATTAAGGAAACACTTGTTCTTTATGCCAAGACAAAAATGGCTAAGAGAATCCTTGAAAAACAATATGATGTCAAACTACAATACGTTCCTTTGATAGTAAACACAAGTAGGAAATGCATTAAATGGTAAACATTGTTAAAAATTGAACAAACAAATTTTGTAGCAAATTATGTAGTGTAAGAGGTTTGGTAGATGTAGTTAAATGAAAGTGCTGACATTTCTAATAGGTCTCAGACTGTAATAAGATTTGCTAAATTTTGTTTCAATGATGGAATATAAATGATTACCTTCCCACTTTTGTTATGAGTCACTAAAGGAAAGAAAAACCAATGAGGTGATCTTCTCAGTAAATGACTCTTTTAATAAAAATAATATTTTCAGAAAAACTATGAATTTAACCACAGAAAGAATTCTAGGCTAAGTTTATAGAGACGACACTGGAAAATTGTAGATGAGCTATTTTAGCAAAGAAGCCAAAGCCAAAAGTGCAGAAAAACTACAGGTTGACACTGATATTCCGATATTGTAATTTAAAAATTAATAAACGACAATGATTTCTTTACAGTATATGAAATGAGGTAGAGAGTGACCAGAAACACCATTTACCATCCTCATTGGTGATCCTCATAGCAAAGAACTCGAATCCAAAAATAGTTTACTCATTTTTTGTTAATAAAATAGCAAATATTTCAAATTTGCTGACATTTCTGTGATGACAAAGAGCTGTCACTATTATGTTAACTGAGCATATATTTTTCAAAAGTCTACACAATGTGTTTCTCCAAGATAAAAGTGACATTTAAACAGTGAGTGAAGAAGTAACTGCTTTATAAAACAAACAACAACTTGTGTTATATACAAAGCATTCTTAAAATATTTTGGAAATGTGTGCATTGTTATGTGAATTTATTATTGAAAATGATGTGTACATATTACCTATTAAAACTCCCATAAGTAGCATTAGAAAATTTGATTAGTTTTCTCACCAGCTAAATTTTTTTCTAAATGAAGAGCTATAGTGATTTCAGAGCATATATAAATATAAAATATTTAAAAATATAAAAATATTTTAAAAATATAAAAATATATTTTTTATATTTAAAAATATAAAATATTTTTAATAATATTTTATAATATTAAAATAATTTTAATAATATAGTTAAAAATATAAAAATCAGCTTCTTATTTGTTTTCAAGATATCAAAGGTGAGATTTACGAATAAAATTTCAGCAAAACCCTTTTGGATGATTGTTACACTGGATAGGAAATTCTGTATCGTGATTAATTTAAAAAGTTGCATTCTGTCCATATCGAGTTACACACTATTTTCTACCCTGATGGTCTTTAAAAGTAAGTGTTGAGATAAACTGAAGTTTGAGTCAGGGTGCCACCTTTTGTTACACAAAGGTGTAAAAGACAATTTAAAGCATATTCTGTCACTATTCTTTCTCTGAAAATTATTAATAACATTTATAGGACAGCAAAATGTTTTTAGGGGGCACTACTAAACAAGTAAAATAAACTCAACCTTAAAAATAGACATTTTTTAGTATATTTACAGTATATGAAATGATTTAGAGAAGAGGCTCTAAACGGGGACAGTTTTGTCTCTGGGGGGCATTTGGCAGAGTCTAGAGATGTTTACAGGCTGCTGGCAACTGAGAAAGACATGGCTGACATGTAGCCAACAGAGGCCAAGGATGCTGTTCAACCTCCTACAATGCACAGGACAGGCCTTGTGACAAATGATCTGGCCCCAAATCCCAGTAGTGCAGAGGCTGAGAAGCCCTATTTCAGAGACACGTGAATGCTAACACATGTAATATACAGTGTGTGCCTGAAAATATTTGACTCGTTTAAAAGTTTGGAGACCACGGTACGTTATGACTTCTGAGAAGTTAAATTACCAGTCGATATGCTATTTGGGTCAAAGTGCCAAATATCTGGTATTTTTTCCAATTCACCATAGTATTTTTATTCAAAGTTCACCCCATTTTTACCCTTGTGAATGATAAATCATGGGCTGACAAGAGATGAATTTCTCGGGAAACAAGGCCACATTTGTACAATATCTTTTGAGCCGTCCTGTTGTTGTTTTTCTAAAGCTCCAAGATGTTTAAAACAAAAGGTTATATACACATTTGCATGCAGACTTAAAGAGATGTAATCTCCAAATATGGGCACTAAAATGAATTTCAAAAAACTTATTCTTATCTTATCACCTATGAGTTTCTAGGCAGAAAAGAACTGAATTTGGAAACACAGGCAAATATTTTTGTTATCAGGCTCCTTCTGGTCTCTCTTTCAGTTGGTCTTCAAAAGAACATTGTGAAGATCAACACAATTTTTTGTACTTGTCAATCACCTTTTTTTCAGTAAAAGAGTATTGAACCCTACAAAAAAGTTTCAGATTCACAGTTTCCATTTTAAAAGCTAGTACAGTTCACTTTCCTGTCTTTGGTGCACGGTTTTAGGGTTAAAAATTACCCAGAGGCACAATGATCACTCTCCAACTTTAAATTCTTCTTATCTGATATTCTATCAAGCTTTTGCTTCCTTTCTGCAGCATCCAGAGTTTCAGATCAATCATGAGTCATGACTTTGGAACAGAGATTTAAGGACTGAATTAAAAAATTAAAACAGTAATGGAATTTGAATACAGACCACGCACACACACACACACACACACACACACCTGTTTTAGTATGCCTAATAAATGCAAAGAAGTAAGACAGTTTTACAAGTATTTCCTTAAAACCTGGAGGAGCTGAAGATGGGAGAAAGATCATAAAAACCTATAAATTTATATTGTCTGTATTAATTATATTTCATATAATATTTGATTTTGATATTAAAGAATATGAAGAATGTTAAAGAATATGAAAATAAAAAAGAATGTTAAGGGTCACTGAGGACTTCTGTCTTTCTAATGATTTTTTTGAAAGCCTGTAAATTAAAAAAAAATACTGCCTTGAAAGAAATGTTTTGGGAGGTTGTGGTCGGGTGAACTACCTGTTTCGGAAGGTTCTAACTTTAGTAGACCTATTTCATATATATTAATGCATGTGTGTACATCTGTGAATAGTCAATCTTTCCTTCTAGGCATACATGTGAATATATCTATAAAGAGAATCTAAAGCTTGTTATGAGTGCATGCAGTCTTAATGTCCACAACTGTATATAATTTCCCCCCTAAAAAGCACAGTCCTTCAGGAGAGTTACTGAATATGCAACTATACGTAGAGAACAATAAAGTCATGGTGAGATACAGATGAGGGTAGTTGGCTAAAGTCACTCAAGAACTAGATGGCTTCTGCCTGGTGGTCTCTCTGACAATAAAATTAAAGGTTATTTGAGATTATAGAATATGGTACTGCTCATAGAAATACCATAGAAGAAGACAAAAAAAATCCTGTAAATATTAATATGGGAATGGGAAGTCTAAGGCAATGAACTAAAACCAATTATGTGCTTTCAAATGCAAAGATTATAGTTGATAAATTTTAGCGTGCTTTGGGGGGCAGAGGGTAGGAAGGAAATGTGTTTTTTTCCTTCCTTTCAAGTTTCTACAGTTAAATGCTACAGCATGGGTAAGGAAGGAACAGCAAACTTGTTGCCCATCTGTCGTTACTGATTGCTTGCTAATTTCTTGCTTTTCTTTTTAAGAACAGTTAACAAAACACAGCATATTCCCACAGTTCCCTCCTGTTCCTTTGTGCTAAATCAATGTGTTTTTTCCCCCAATTCTGACTAGTTTTACATACTGTTTTAGTAATACAAAAATATTCGCTAAAGGAGAAGATCAAAGTTTACAGCCCTGAAATCTATCAACAAGGATTATAACATTTAATGGAGGAAAAACTTCAGAAGAATAAAGAAATCAAAATACACTATGTCTGCTAATAAATTATCAAATTGGGACATACGGTGAGCCAAAAGATTAAAAGATTAAAATCTTTAATACAGACCCATATTTCAAAACCATTTCTGCAAATTCATTTGCCATGTGAAATCAGTTTTGGAAATGCTCTTTCTCTGGCCTTGAGAAAGAAGGAAATCGATACTTTGGCATTGCAGGGCAAATGGTCCTCATTTGTTATTTGGTACCTGGTGGTTCAAGAGAACCACATTAAGTTTTCCATCTTAGAGTGGGTTGGTAGTTAAACATGTATTTTGGCATCTTTTGAGTAAATGTTTTATGCTTTCATTACCTTCAGAATGAAACTACATCAAACATTTGTCATTCTCACTGCTTTTAAATCTCTTTTCTGAAGTTCTGCATGTGAGTCTTAAGTAATCTATTTATTCTAGGTAATTTCATTCATAGGGATAGAATTGTAATTTGAAATGAAGAGAGTCTTAGTTTTCTCATTCCTATAGATTTCTAACTACTAAACAAATAACACTGAAGGGGATAAAAGGTAAGAGAAAAAGAGCAGCATCTTCTTCAGGATACTTTTAAGATAAATAATGATCTTTTTTTTCTAAAACTCACTGTAAGCTACTATATTAATTATCAACAAATACAAGTCCTGTTTCCTCTGCCTGTTAGAGAAATAATATAGTAATACCACATCACAATTGTTATGGGAAACATCAATTTCTGTTTTCTCATTCCTTGAAACTATTTGTGGGGTGCCTCGGTGGCTCAGTTGGTTAAGCGTCAAACTTTGGCTCAGGTCATGATCTCAAGGTTCGTGAGTTCGAGCCCCGCGTCGGGTCCTGTGCTGACAGCTCAGAGCCTGGAGCCTGCTTTGAATTCTGTGTCTTCCTCTCCCTCTGTTCCTTCCCCACTCATACTCTGTCTCTCTCTCTCTCAAAAATAAAGATTAAAAGAATTTTTTTAAAAAGGAAACTAATTGTTACAGCATGATAGCTATAAAATAGAAATACAAAGTAGGCTGGCATTAAAAAGAAAAGAAAGGAAAAGAAAACAAAAGAAACCCCTAGACTGAGGAGTGTGTGTGGGTTTTTTTTTTTTTTTTCTCTAAATCTACATGAAGTCTTGGCAAGTAAAATTATCCTATGTATTGTGTGTGTCAGCATTCTAGAATGGAAACTTAAAAAAAAAACAGACACATTGTATGTTGGCAAACTAAAACTGATCAACAGCGAGGTTACATAAATCATAATCAGGACTTTACACATCACAGAAAAGTCATTCTACAAACAGCTGGTATCATGCCTGATACACAAGAAATAACCAGTGACTCCAGTTTAAACTGCAGTATAACTATGCAAACACTCTATGGAGAATTTAAATTAATATTACAAAGACCTCCATCTCTGTCGAGCAACCGAATAAATGGCATTCTTTTTATTTTGTTCATATAAGATGACCAGCTATGCTGACCTTCCAAGCTTCCAGAGTTGCCTCTATCCCCGTCTGTATTCCTGATCCTGCCCTAGACCTACATGGGTTATTGTTACGTCTCCAGTGCCCACCACAGCTTGATGTAAATGAATGAATGAATCCATGTTTGTTGTCTAAGACCATATTTTCTGCTTGCATTGGTTTACAAGGATTTGGTTTTAGTATTGCTTCTGGCACTCATTTTACAAAAGAAGGCTGATTTAGAAACTGTTCATTATGTGATATTTTAACGTCCGAAAATATTATGAGAGGGGCGCCTGGGTGGCTCGGTCGGTTAAGCGTCCGACTTTGGCTCTGGTCATGATCTCACTGTTCGTGGGTTCGAGACCCATATCGGGCTCTGTGCGGACAGCTCGGAGCCTGGAGCCTGCTTCGGATTCTGTGTCTCCCTCTCTGCCCCGCCCCCAGTTGCACTCTGTCTCTCTCTCCAAAGTAAATAAATATTAAAAAAAATTTTTTTTTAAATATTATGAGAGAAAGAGGAAATGGATGAAAAGCAACTGCCTGGTTTTAATGATGGACTACATGGTATTATCGACAGTGCTTGTATTTTCTCAAGTAGCTTTCTCAGAATAGTTTCAAGAACTTCAAACATGCCTTTCATCCTCATGTTATCTCTGTGATACGTGAAATATTTTCAATATCACCATATAACAGCTTGGGAGGCAGGCAGGTCTGAAAGACAGAAGTCCAGAAATGTTTTCCATTTGACCAAATGGTTTTTTTTTCCTAGTTCTGGACTTGGCTCCTTTCCATTTAACCTGATCGACATTTGCTTTACTCTAGGGTACTGTTTTAATTTTTATTTTGTGTAGCTTTCTATTTGCTATAGTAGAGATTTTTTTTTTAAATGCCTTCTACTTTCTTTTTAAATCTTTGAGTTTCAAGAAGAGACGTTTAACGTAGTGGGAGTTTAACAGCTACAGTTTATTTGTAATCTCATGGTTACAAATGACATTTATCTATTTACATTAATTTTGTTAATATATTGCCCTTTCTCTTTAGTCTCCAAGACAAGGTGAAAGACATTGAATAAAAACTCTGCATGACAGTTACCGACATTACAAATACCCTAATAATGAACTTAAAAGCACAATTTTCCTCGGGAATTATTATTGGCTCTAGTGACCATGCACATGTACACCCATGCCCACTGCATACAGGCTCACAACCGTGAACTACACAGATTCCAGGACACGACTCCAATCTCTGATATACTTTATATTCCTGAAATACATACACCTAACAACATACACTTCTATAATTCTATATAATAATTGAATGAACACTTCTGTTTTAATGCTTACTGTTTTGAGAGACAGAATGAGAGTGGGAGAGGGGCAGAGAGTGAGGGAGACACAGAATCCGAAGCAGGCTCCAGGCTCTGAGCTGTCCGCACAGAGCCCGACGCGGGGCTCGAACTCACAAACTGCAGGATCATGACCTGAGCTGAAGGTGGATGTTTACCGACTGAGCCACTCAGGTGCCCCATCTACATAAAGACTGAAAACGAAGGGCTCGCTGAATTTATCAGGACTCTTCAGATTTTCAGTGAGTTTAAGTTTCAACTTGGGAAGATGTTGGAACACTACTGGTTTTTAAACACAAGAATACACTATTTTAAAGGACATGGCATTAGAAAATAAATCTAATAAAGTCGGCTTTTCCCACGAATCAATTCTGAATCTAGAGGGGCTTCTGTTTCCAGTGAAGGCAGTCCCCATGGCAGAATCCTTCCCCCACTGAACTCCTCTTCCAGAACAAAATCTCATCTTCTCGGATCCTTACTATGCCTGCAGTAAGGCTCCAACTGTGCAACAAAATCTCTGACAAATGCTTCATGAGAATTTGATAACTTAATGCATTTCAGAATAGGCGTCTTTTTTGTTTGTTTGCTTTCCCTTATAAGAAGACATGTTCTGAGTAAAATAGCCCGGGGCTTCCCTCCTACCAAATGAAGATTTCAGGTATCATTAGGAACGTCTTGCATGCTGATGTGGAAACTGGGGAAATGTTATTCATGACCAGGAAACATTCAAAATACTCAGAATGGAAAATACGCAAATGAGGAACCCTCTAACTATGGAGGGCACTCGTATTTGATCTATTTCGTGTTCTTGCGTTGTTTTAACAGTTCCTGAGGAAAGCCAATTTTTACGTTTGCAGAAGTATGTTGGCGAGCTTTGAGGATAGCGATCCTATTTGTTTTGTTTGCTGGCCTTGCAGCTCTACCTTGTTTGGAACTACTGCCTGCGGTGCGTGGTGACTGTCCGTGTTTCAGGCTTCTCTTTTTCCACTGGTGGAACGAGCCCACTGTCAAGTCTTACTGAAGAGCCCTTATTTCCTGGCAGCCGACTTGACTGGAGTGCAAAAGTCTTGCCAGGCGCCCACCCTCCCGGGCCGTGTTGTCTTCTTCGGGAACATGGAAAGGCCGCTCTTGGGGGGAAGGTGTAAGGAGACAAACCAATTGCCACTTCCGGGGGTGGGGGTGGGGTGTGGGATTTGATCCCTTTCTACTCTTATCTTCATCCACTTCCAACTTTACTGATTTACCTCTGCCGGGTTCCAGAGGAGGCAACAAGGAGAGGAGAAAACACTTGATTCGAGTGCTTGTGGCCATGGATGAGTGACAATAGATGGGTCTCAAGTGAGACAGCTTTGATAACAGCCTTAGTTCATGACTGGGGGTCAGACAGTGTCATACCCAGGACCACAGATGCACAGAGCACTTGATCAATCACACAGCTGTCGAGGAAGAGGGCACAAACGACATGTGCTTCTTGCTCATTCGTACATTCTCTCACTCATTCGGCAAATAATTTATTGATGGCTATCATGGGTCAGGCACTGTTCTAAGCGTTAGCATTAAGGCAGTAAACAAAACAGCCCCAAATCCCTGCCCATTAGACGCTTACATCCTAAGGGAGCCCACATTCTACATTCTCTACATTTTCATTGACAGTGAAACTGCAGGGTCATTGCCCAAATGTCTTATAAAATAAAGTATTTTAAATTAAAAAATAATTGTTATGGGAAACTTTCCACCTTGGTGCCAGGCCGGGAGAATTTGAATTAAAGTATCAAACGTGGGAAAACTAAACCTCAAAGAGCTGTGAAAATGCATTCCTTTATGTGTATGCTTCAAAAAATATCACCATTGTAGTGCTGTTGAAGGTGGGACGAAGTTCAAGGGAAATTCAGAATCCACATTTTCTTAGAGTTCCATGTTGATTAGACAATATTAAACACTCGGTCTTAGAAACCACAGGTAGTTTTCACTCAACACATAGGACTAGTGCATAAGGTCATGGAGTGACCTGCCTATTTTTCTGTCCACTTCTATAAAAGCCGTGACTTATCCCCTGACGTGATCAGGATAGAGCTGCTTGAGTCAGTTTACTGCCACCGGGTCGCTGATGTGAGTCCACATGGGAGGCCTCTGCCTGTGAACATGGGGGCACAGGGCCTTCTGTCAGCTGCCTCCCCTGTGGCCCCTCTTATCCATCCATGCTGTTTCCCTGGAAAGCTAACTTGGACGACCTTCCTCACTGCAACCCCTCCCTGCTCCCATCTTTCCTCCACAGAGTGTCACAGTGATCCTTCCACAACATCACTCCCCTCTACTGGCCTTCCTGCTCCAGATGGTCCCATAGACCCAACCTCCTCTCCTTGCTGGGCTTTCAAAGTGCTCGTACTCTAGAACCAACTCAATCTGGTAACAACCATAATGATAAAGTTAACAGTACCTTGTATTTTCAGTTACACAATTGTTTGTACACCAAGGATCTCATTTGACTAAAATTATTCCCATTGCAGAGGGTTACACTGAATTTCAGAAAGGTCAAGTGATTTGCTCAAAGCTGACCAGCTGCCAAGTGGGAGGAAAAGAAGGGTCAGAGCCCAATTCTGAATTCTAGACCACTTTTCTAGTAGCTGCTTCTCCTATTATGACACACTCTTTGCTCCTGGGGGCCCAAATTCATTTCCAGTTTCTACCACTGGCTACACTCCTCCTGATGGCTAATGCTCCCTTGTTCCTTTGTCCCATCCCTGCTTGTGCTCTGAGGCTCGCCAAAGGGTCCCTTCCTTCTTGTAGTCTTCCTGAGAGTTCCTGGACACAGTTGCCTCTTCTTTCTCCAAATATTCACCCTAGTAAGTGTAACCCAGGGTTTCTCAAACTCACTATTGACCTATTGAACCAAACAATTCTGTGTTGTGCAAGCACTGTCCTGTGTGTTGAGGGATATTTATCAGCACACCTGGCCTCTACCCATGAGAGGCTAGTAGTACGTCTGGTTGTAAACAATCAAAAATGTTTCCAGACACTGCCAAATGCCACCAAAACCATCTCTGGTTGAGAAGCAGTGGCTTAGCCTGTAGTTTCCTCCAGTTGAATGGTGTGGGTCAGGTATGCCTCCGCATGAGATCTGAAGTGTGGGTAGGATGTTTGTAATTTGTTTGTATTCCTTGAAGATGTCTTGCACTCAATATGTGTTATAGACCCTTGTCTCACCTTCTGCTTTCAAACGGGAGCCACCAATCGTATCTTTATACTCCTGGTTGATTTTGAGTTGCATAGTATAGTAATGAAAAGCCCAGGTTATAAAAATTTTAAGAGCTGGCTATAAATATCACCTCTACCACTTATTGGTGTCTGTGTGAGACACTTGCTTGATTTTTTGTTTATCTATGTCAGTATATTCCACTGGAAATATGAGACAAGCCACATTAAAAGAATAAAAAGGAACAGTGAAGTTAAATTTATAATACATTTTATTTAATCCAATATACCAAAAATTATCATTTCAAAATGTAATTAATATGAAAATTATTAATGAGATGTTTGAAATTCTTCTTTTGTATTAACCTTTTGAAATCCATTGTGTATTTTATTCTTTCAGTGAATCTCAATTAGAATTAAACACATTTCAAGTGCTCAATAACCACATATGTCTGATGGCTATCAGACGTGCTCGTTACATGAACATTAGGCCATGAACATCTTGAGGGCAGAGACTGTCTTACTAATTTTATATTTTAAAAAGATTACAAACTGTCTTTTGAATAAATTACCCTGATTTTCCTGGATCAAAACCTTGAGTCTGCTCTGGCTTCTTTTTTTTCCCACTTTGGAAACCATTTTAGACCTTACATAAAACATAGGAAACACTAAAGAAGTCAGTCTCCGCCCTCGAATGGGTTCCTGTTCACTTCTACAGAGAAGACATACATGGATGAATAACTAAAAAAAAATTCAATTATTAAGTAAACTGCTTTCAACCAGAAGCTTTCACAATTGAATCGTTGAGGGAAAGAATAGTCTCTTCAACAAAATGATGCTGGGACTAGATATCCACATGCCAAAGAATGATGTTGGACTCTTAACTCATGCAATATATAAAAATTAACTCAAAAGGGATCAAAGAGCTACATTTGAGAGCTAAAACTATAAAACTCTCAAAAAGTAAACACAGTTGTAAATGCCCACGATCTTGGATTTGGCAACGGATGCATAAGTATGACACCAAAAGCACAAGAAACAAAAAAAGTGCTAGATAAATCGGACTTAAAAACGAAAACTTTTGTGCCTGTTAGAGAGCAAAAAGACAATCCATAAAATGGGAGAAGATATTTGCAAATCAATAGCCATTTCTCCAAAGAAGGTAAACAAATGGCCAAAAGTACATGAAAAGATGCTCCAGGTCACTAGCCATCAGGGAAATGCAAATCAAAACCACAGTGAGATGCCACTTCACACCCACAAGGATGGCTGTAATAATGGAAAAAAACAAAAAAAGGAAGTAAATAACAAATGTCTGTGAGAAGTTGGAACTCTCATACATTGTTGGTGGAAATGTAACATCGTACAGCCTCTATGAAAAACAGTTTGGCATTTCCTTGTTAAGCTACAAATACAATTATACGACTTAGCAATTTTACTCCTAGGTATACAGCCAAAAGAATTGAAAATGGGTATTCAAACAGAAACTTGCAGAAGGATGTTCACAGCAGCTGAAAAACAGCTAAAATGTATTTCCTGAGAAAGATATTTTCACAGTAGCCGAAAAGTGTAAACAATCCAAATGTCCACTGATCGATGCATGAATAAAATGTGGTAAAATCACACGATGAAATATTACTCGGTCATAAAAAGGGAAGGAAATACTAGTACATGCTACAACATGGATAAACTTTGAAACCATTATGGCTAAATGAAAGAAACGAGACACAGAGGGGAAAATATTATGTAATTCTACCTACATGAAACATCCCGAATGGGGAAATCCACGGACACAAGATAATGGGTGGCTTCTAGGTGCTGGGGAGCTACAGAAACGGGGAATGATTGCTCAGTGGGGATACTGGTTTCCTTTTGGGGTAATTCGAATGTTTTGGAACTAGTGATGATGGTTACACAACACTGAATATACTAAATGCTCCTGAGTTATACATTTTAAAATGATTAAAATGGTGAGTTGTATGTTTGGTATATTTTACCACAACAAACAAAACTGAATGACTGATAATGGTTTCTGGGGTGACGGGGTCATCAAGGGACTTGTTGAACAAGATAGGCTTCTGAGCCCAAAGAAGATGCAAGATTTGAATTTTCATTAAAGAAGGATAGGGTGACTCAGACAGACGGCAGCTTAGCAGAATGGCTTGTGGGACAAGTGGGTTCACTTGGAAATGCTCTTTACATTTAAAGGAACGTCTCCTTGCATTTTATAATTTTGATCCAAGCAGAAATTGCTTTCAATTTTTTTCACCGTTTATTTATTTTTGAGAGAGAAAGGGACAGAGTGTGAGCGGGGAAAGGGCAGAGAGAGAGGGAGACACGGAATCCCAAGCAGGCTCCAGGCTCTGAGCTGTCAGCACAGAGCCCCCGTAGTGCTCAAACCCACGAACTGCGAAATCACGATGTGAGCCGAAGTTGGCCGCTTAGCAGACTGAACAACCCAGGCGCCCCCAAGCAGAAGTTACTTTAAAGCATACAGCGTATTTTCATCAGAGGCCAAATGCTCCCCAGTTGTTAAACATAACGATCATTAAGTAAACACATAAAATAGGATGGTATATTCTTTGGCTCTTGTAATCAGATATTACTTTCTTATCCTTCAGAGGCAAATATTCTTGGGATCGCTCACAGTTCATCACTTTTTACAATATTTGTTTCACAGTGTAGTGTTGCTGTGGAGGGGAGGGGCGGGGCCACACGCAGCCTATTTATTTTTTCTATATCTGGAGTGAATCTATACATCCTTGCTTTAGGAACCAAATGCAGGCAATTTGCCTTTGATTTATTACTGCATTAAAGCACAACCTACCAGAGTTTGCAACAGGGATTGCTAACTGTTCACATGGAGATCAACGGCCCCGGAGGCGTGACTGTGTGCCCTGTCGGGGAAACTCAGCGAGAGCCACGTAGTCTGAGCGGAGAATGTCAGTGAGACTGGCTGCTGGCTGAGTGATGAAAGGCAGCCCCACAGAAGGTGTCAGGTGATAAGCATTTTAAACTTACCAGCGGGGACTTGGGCTACAGGAGTACTGGAGGTTATTCCCACGTGCAAGATGAAGGGACTATCTTTTGGGTCTTCACTTCTGAGCCACTTTAAACTCATTGGGTTTTCTCAGCCCTAACCTAAGGTCATCACCTTTCACAAGTTTTCCCTACAAACTAAACAAACACTGTTGTACCACCACGTGGGCGCCTCCGTGGGGGATGTTCGACACCACTGACCCGGATGATTGTCCCGGGACGACGTCTAGATGTCGGGGAAGAGGCCTCAGAAACCTGGCTGTCAACCAGAATCCTCACTCAGGGACCCATTCTACTCACTGGGAAAAATTGCTTCCAAAGGTTTTCCATTTCTCAACATCAAGGAAAGCGTTGCCAAGTGGAAGTTAAACTCATCTGTCCTTCTAAGAGACAACGAAGCAGGTTGAAATTCTGATATCTAAGGAGGCTTATTTATTGTTTTCATTAATTAAAATCTCTTGGCAACCTCTAGCATTCGTGGTACCGTGCAACAGAATGTATCACAGAGAATTGTACTACATCAAAAAAATTCAGGGTCACCCGCAACAAGACATTTTTATTAAGTCTCTTAATCACCCATCCTGGTTATTAAAAGTAAGAAAAAGATGAAAGGAAAGCCCACATCTTAAATCCCAATAGTTTACAGAGGAAGGTTAAGCCTGAAAATGTGGTTGGGGTAAATTATCCTCTATCGGATTTTGAGCTATTACACTAAAAGCGTTTTGAGAAAGAAAAATTATATTCCACATCAGCATTTGGCTGGGTATATTGATATTTTACGTAGGTTAGACACATCTTTGAAAGCGCAAGTAAGATATTAAAATTTTATCTTGATTTTCCCCTCACACCTTGCCATTCAGATTGTGCTATCGTCAGGAGTACCCAAAATTTACTTGCTAAAATCTCAAAACCGTTTCTGAAATCTATCACCTGGCGATTCCAGAACTCTTGCTTCTCACTATAGTTTCCCTTCAGATTGTGCCGCTTTATTTTCCTGTGTTACTGTTGTTTTATGCCATTGTGTTTTCCATGTACCGCATCTTCTTTGTGATGAGAGGAGTTCAGGATTTAGAATCAATAGACCTGGGTGAAATTCTGGTTCGGTTAGTTACTAGCTGTGTGACCGTCCGAAGTCTTCTTACAGATTTGAGTCTCGACTTCTTCGTTTGCAGAATGGGGAGAGTAACACTAATAGGTTTGTTAAAGGATAATCTGAAAGACTACAGAGTAGTGCGCATAGTAGGAGCTCAACCAATTTTGTTCCTCTGGCCCATCAGACTAGAAATGTCCTCGTCCCCTGCTAAGTCCCTCAGCTGGTGCCTAATATTTTGTGCAGCATCTCTGCATATAAGGCAGCTATGCTTTTTGTTTTTTAACGAACAGTAAACGCTTATTTAAATACAATAATCTGTTTACCTCTGTGAAACCTTGCTTTTTGCCTTATGCCTATTTTTGATCATTCCCTTGCTATTTTTCTATACTGCAACAAGGATTAAAGATTCTAGAAAAATCGACCACCGATGATATTCATTAAATATGGTAAAAAGAGAACACATAAAACTAACTTTAGTTTAACGTAATGTTCCAAACCAAACTATCAACATTAATTGGTATAGAAATATTTCTCTGGACACATTTTTGCGCAGGAAACTTTAAAAAAAGAATTACTTAGTTGGCTAACGCCATTGGAATGTCAATTTCCAATAAACAACGAGCACTCCATTTTATTGGTCTGCTAGGAATACATATATATGAAAGTCAAGTATTATAATTTGAAAAATTTATGTTAGCTTTAAAGTCTTTAAAACTGGCTTCAACTGTTCCTATTTTTATATTGCTTTTAATTTTTCAGTGGTTAGTACATTTCAGTAAAAGGTGGAGAGTTTTAAATTACACAGTAAAACAGAAACAAATCAAAAGATTTCCTAAAAATGCGAAGAATGTCTGAAACTAACTAATAAAAAGCAAAATGTACCAAAAGTATGTTTAAGAAGCTGTTTCTTTTTTGCATTTATTTTACCCTGAATTGCCATGATCAGGTTATGTAATTTTTGGAATGATTATGTGTTCTGGAGGTGTATAAAATAACTGACACATGAAAACAACTTTTTCTTTTGGTAAAAACATTTGGGATCTTTTGATTAGAAGAAATTATTTAGTATTTCACGTAAACTCTTTCCATTTAATATCTGTCAACTTTAGAGTGTGGTCATTAGGACTACTCACCAGTGCCCCAGTTCCTCTACTGGGCATTCCTCATGTTTGTCCTTCACTACCTCCTTGAAGACAGAGACGTCTATATGGCTTGCAGTGGCTAATAGGACATTTCTAAGGAGAAGTCTTTAAGAACTAACCATGGAAAAATGGTAGGAAAAAATGATGCATACTCACATGTGCAGGACAGGGTGAATGGAATGTAGAATATAAGGAATGTGAGGAGACCTGGAAAAGTAGTGGTCAAGATTACGGAGACATTCAGTGCCAAGCAGAAGTGTTTGGACTTTATTTCAAAAACAGGGGAGGACAGTTTGTGAGCAGAAGAATGAAGTGACCAGAGCTGGGTACTAGAGAGGCTGGAAAGATCTGAGGTGCATGCTAGAAAAAAGCTCAAGTTAAGTTAAGGGTGATTCTGGTGACAGAAAGGAAGAAAGAAAGAAAGAAAGAAAGAAAGAGGGAGGGAGGAAGGAAGGAAGAAGAAAGAAAGGGAGAGAGAGAGGGAGGGAGGGAAGAAGGAAGAAAGAAAGAAAGAAAAAAAGAAAAGAAAGAAAGAGGGAAAGAAAAGAAAAGTGGGTTCACACCAGACACTGAAGCTTCCTGCAACTTGATCTTGGATGTTTGAGCTTCCAGAACCAGGAAAAATAAATGTTTGTTGTTTAAGCAAAAAAACAAACAAACAAACAAACAAACAAAAAAAAACAACAAAAAAAAACCAAACCCAAAACAAAAAACCAAAACAAAAAAAAAAAAACAAAACAAAAACAAAACAAAAAAACAAACATAAAAAACAAAAAACAGAAACAAACAAGAAGTTACTTAAAGTCAGGTAAACGCAAGAAATACTCATTTACTCTTTCAAGGAGGCTGAAATTCTTTGGGGGAAATTAAATTTGTTTGCTCTAAAAAGCAACCATGAAGTTTTTATAAAAATAGTGAATCTTCAATAAAAATATTGAGTATCTTGGTTTTTGAGACATGTATGCTTAAACCAGAGTCTATTTTCTAGAGGATGTCATTGTCTGAGCAGATTTCAGTCCTAGTGGTCAAACAGCTTATATATGAAATAAATGGCCACTAAATCTCATTAGGTTTTTCTTCTTGGCTGCCGTTGGGCGTACGTAACATTCTTTGCAACATGAGAACGCATGGCACAGACTCATCTATTTACGAAGGACTTGAGAGCCTAAACTGTATCTGAGAGCCATGAATGCCAGTGACATTAGTTTCAGAAGAATATTCGTGATTGTTTATGGGGAAGGGCAGGCTTAGACAGGTTTTGACATGTGTATCCCTGTCTGATGAAACTTGGACATGGGGTGGGGAGCTTTAAGTGGTAGTCAAAGGTGAATTCTATTCTGAGAAGGTTCTGATTTGTTTTTCCTGCACTGCCCACTTCCTTCCTCAAGGAGCGACTTCCTCCCAAACAGTATTTCCTCACTCCTCAATATTAGCACAGGACAGGATGTACAGCAAAGGTGAGATATGGAAGTATCCACAGGAGTGAGTGCTTATAGCTTTTCTCTCTTCCTACTACCTCTACTGTAGCTACTCCTCCCAGGGCCAAGGGCCATGTTACTTATCCCATCATACTATCATACATTAGTAAGTTAACCACTGAAGACAAAACCAAAAAACTGAAAGCTGGAAGCTTCTTAAGGAATTCTGTAGGTAATTACAGAAGATGAGAGCTTTTGGATTAGGGGCTCTGTCATTCTTTCTTTGCGAGATTTTTGACGAGTGTTCCTATTTATATCAGGAAATGAAAGGCCAATCTGAAGAATTGTTGGAGAGCCCAGCCACTTAACCTCAAGGAATTAAAGTCTGTTGCATGGGGCGGAAATGTCTATTTCTTCTATACCTCTGTGTGATTTTAAATAGAAAGCTGATTGGGAGTTCTGCCTTTAAGAAAATCAGACCTCTTTTGCAAAGTGGCTCTTAACTACGAGCAAGTTCCCCCTGGATTGCTGGAGTAGCCCTAGGATGCTTTCAAAGGCTTCCTTCTCCAGGCACTCCAACGAATGTCATCATCACCTTTACGTTTGAAGACTTCCCAGACATGGTAAGTTAAGAGATTTGTCCAACACAGTTCAAGAAGGAATGAGAACAATCTGGCTGTCACCTACAAGCAGAGAGGGCAAACATTTCATTCACTCCCTTCCCCCTGCACAGGTATTTTTGACCTCCCCACTGGTTGAAAGGGAGCTAAAAACTCTAAATTGAATGCATAGCATATACAAGGGGAGATTTCTATGTCCAGGAGTCCATTTTTGGCAAAACAAAACAAAACAAAAAGAGCAGTGGAGATTTTTTCCCCCACACTTGGACAATTATTATTTTTCCAAAAACTGATTAATCCCTTTGAATTTGAATGTAACGCTTTTGTTTAGTATTAATTTCAGTTTACATTTTTAGTTTTCTCTATGAAATGAAAGGTACGTTCACATACGCTTTTATATGCTGGTAGAGACAGAAATGAGCACTTCTTACATGATAATGAATAGCACATACATCTATATGGCACTTTATAATCCATAGAGATCTGCCCAATATTTAATATAAATAAATGCTTATAGACTGACTAAGATTGACTCAGACAGCAGTTACCCTTTCCCACAGTTACCTGCATGGTCAGGCTCAGAACATAAATTCTGAAAGTGTGAACTTCGCTTCCCCAGCCACTAGTCTGTCCTCTGGGGAAGATGCTAACGACATCTCTTGGAAGTCACAAAATATGGCAATCATAGGTCCTAGATTTTCCAGGATGGTCTCTACATATAATATTCTCTACTGTCAGACCATCGGACCTGTCTCATTCCAGAGGATATTTTTCCCTCTATACAGATGGAAGCTACTTGATTTTCTGCCACTACCATAACTTTGGGTCCCTCTCCACTCTGTAGCCTTGGGAACCCTGGAACATGCTTGGGGTTTGATCCGAGGAAAGATCCTGGTCTACTTTGTAGACTGTTCTGGGTATAGGCTTGATCGCTTCTGAGCCTCTTTCAAGTGGTTTGAATCAGTCTTGGGTATAGACTAAACTGGGACTCCATGGACTAATACTACTGCGAGATGTTAACCTCCATTACAACTGCAGCAAAAAACTGGGCACAAAGGAAAAAACAGTTCCTTAGTACTCTGTGTAGTCTATGAGGAACACAGAAGGGACTGCCTGCTGAGTTTGGTCCCTATCGCCAGCTTACATGAGCAATAATATTAATAAAAACAACTCATCCTACTTTCACATAGAGTCTCATCATGGTCATCAGTCAACAAGACCTGTAACACCACGTCGTTATTGCTACCCCTCTCCTATTTGGATACCAGGATGTCACGTCTTCTCTTATGTCCCTCCCCCACTTGTATTTAGGTCCCAACCCATACCATCTCAGAGATCATGCAGCAGAAACCTACAGGGCAGACAGGTCAGGAATAGGAACCTTAGTGGATCTCCTAGATGATGAAGTTGAAGCTGGGAGAAGCTTGTGGACTGCTTGATATCACACAGTAAATCAAGTGCAGAATAGTGTGTAATATTCTCTGGAGTATATGCATCACTGTTAGATAAAAACTCCAGACGTAGTCTGTATGGTTACACTGCATTCCCCAACATCAATGCACACCCCCAGGGGAAAAGACCTATGTGTTGCAAGACATGATAAAATTTTAGGTTTGTGGATGTTCGTATCATGTGATTAGAACCATGGTTAATTTATCATGACATAGACAGTCATTTTACTTCGCATCTCACATTCAGATACCACATACAAATGGATAAATTGAAAATAAAAAACCCAAAAACAGAAAACAAACAAACAATCATTTACACAACTGGTTGGATGGCTTTTGTACTTCATGTAATGAACTTTGGCCTCAATATTTTAGCATTTTCGTAACTGGTGTTTAGACTGAACTTAGTCTTAAATGTGACAAAATAGTTTACAAAATGTCTCCATCCCTTTTCCTTTCCCCTCTTTTTTAATTGGTAAAAGGAATAACTGTAATATTTCACAGAGCTGATTACAAGAGATTATGTTTATGACAGTACATTGTAAACTCTAATTGTGTATACAAACACGAATAATTATTGTTGCCACAAAACTAAAATGGCCGTGGTCACTTTACTAAGTCCTCTTTTTGTTTTCTGTTTGTTTGTTTTTTTGAATTTTCCATCTGACTTTATTTTCAAATATACTTTCTTTTTAAAAAAAACCAATACACTTCTAAGCTCTTCTTCTAATATTCTTAGTATTTTTTCTCTTTGATTTTGTATATTTGGCAAGAAGAGGACTCTGAAATAGACTTTATTTCCTCTATTGTGACACATGATTCCATTTTAAGGAGTCTCCTGTTCAAATAAACAGGAAATGCACAATCGCCAGAGAATAAATAAAATTAAAAAGAAATTTTGAAAATTATGTATTTGATAAAGATTTGTATCTAGAATACATGAAGGACACATAACTCAATAATAGAACGATAAGTAACTCAGGGCACCTGGGTGGCTCAGTTGGTTAAGCATCGACTCTTGATTTCAGCTCAGGTCACGATCTCGGGGTTCGTAAGTTGAAGCCCCACATCAGGCTCCACACTGATAGTGGGGAGCCTGCTTGGGATTCTCTCTCTCTCCCTCTCTCTTTACCCCCCCCCCCCACTCGCTCATGCACACTCTCTCTCAAAATAAACTTAAGAAAAAAAAGACAAATAACTCAATTAAAATTGTGCAAAGAGTCTGAATGGACATTTCTACAGGGAAGACATACAAATAACCAGTAAGCACTAAAAGATGCTCAATAGTTCCACAGCAGTGGCCATGCCTATAGAACGGGAAATACAAATTAAATCCCCAAAAAGATACCACTTCATACCTACTATGATGGCTATAACAAAAAAGACAGACAATAACAAGTGTTGGTGAGAATGTGAAGGAATTGGGATTCTCATAACATTGCTGGCAAGAATGTAAAGCATGGTGTTGCTTTGGAAAACAGCCTGGAAGTTCCTCCAAAGATTAAAAAGAGCTACTGTGTGACCCAGCCATTCCACCCCTATGTGTATACCCAAGAGAAATGAAGAGCTAATTAAGTACATACAATAACTTGTGCATGAACGTTCACAGCAGCACTGATCATAATAATAGGCAAAAAGCAGAAACAACCCAAATGTCCACCAACTGATAAATGTATAAATCAAATGCAGTATGTATGTATGTGTGTGTATGTGTGTGTGTATATGTGTATATATGTACATACACGTACACACACACACACACACATACACACACATACATACATACAATGGAATATTGTTTGGCAACAAAAAGAAATAAAGTACTGACACATGCTACAACATTATGAACCTTGAAAACACTGTAATAAGTGAAAGAAACCAGTCAGAAGGGACCCACATATTGGATAATTTTATTCATTTGAAATATTCAGAATAGGTAAATCAATAGAAACATAAAACTGATTAATGGTTGCCTGGGACTGGGGATGGGGGAAATTTGGGGGGAAAAAGAGAGTGACAACTGATGAGTACAGTTTTTTTCTTCTCTTTCTCTCTTTATCTTTCCCCCACCCCAGCTTTATTTAGATAAAATTGACTTATAATAATGCACAAATTTAATGTGTACAGTGTGTCGATTTTGCGCAGAGTTCCTTTTTGGAACAAGGAAATGTTCTAAAATAACTCTGTGTACATATTGTAAACTTTAAATGGGTGAATTATATACTATGTGAACTATATCTCAATAAAGCTATTGAGGATGAGAGAGAGAGCAAGAGAGAGTGAATTCTTTTTCCTGGATTCAAAAGCTTACATGGCATTTCCTTAATGAAAATGGTTAACTTCACAAGACGCATCAGCTAAGAGGCTCTCTACTTCCAGACTGATGAGAATTTGTCCCTAACACTAAATACTGAAAGTATTAATTTCACTCAAATTGGTGACCTGCACTTATTAGGAACATTTATATCTTAGACCAGATGGATTAGTAAAGTAAATTCGGTCCCATGTGGACTAAAGAACCTAATGGCCAAAAGCTTTGATGTTGTCAAACAACTAACCAAATAACACGTTGGATAAAAAGAAAACAGATGTACAGACACCACTGACGGAGGCTTTGATCTCTTCTGTGGTGGCTGCACGGTCATAAAGGACACTGGAAACTTTGTTGCTCTTCCTAATGAGCCCTCCTTGCTTTATTTGGTTCACTGATTTCATGCACACCACACAAGCGAGAACCAGCACTGTTTTCTAAGAAAGGACTTTGATGTTTTACTAATATGAGCCAATAAACCATTTCTTGCACTCCCTGCCAGTAAATAGTGATTAGAGGATATCTTCAAAAATATGATATTCAGTCTTTGCTGGTGTGAACAGAGATCGCACCAGAAAGGGTCACAGCCAAGAGTCAAGAACACCTTGGAAATCATCATCTGACTCATGCAGCAATTTGCTTTTATTAGTTTATTGCATTTCTTTTTTCACTTAAAAGTCATTGTTTGTCTTATGATACCAGCAATTGTGAAAGTAAATGGTAAAGCAAGAGTAGGTTGCAAAGCACCTAGGAGAGCTGGTGCCACTCCTCTTTCTGGTTTCAGCACTTGGAAAGTTGAGGGGAGACAGGTGGCCTAAACGGAGTATATGTCAAGGTGGCTTCGATCCAGAGCAGACAGCCTTCACAGGATTACTTTCTGAAGAAATACCATGAATCAGGGTCTGGGCATTCGTCACTTTGCTTGTGGTGTGGAGAACAGAATGGGGTAGGGGGTTAACGGCAGGGAGAGGAAAGGGACCGACCGTCCTAATCTGGGCCAGTGGACTCAGTACAGGAGAAAGTGGGCCTGGCCTTTGCAGGACTTGTGTACTTTACAAATCAGTGCCTGGCCTTCACGTTCCTTAAATTCTTGGTTTTATCGCTAGTCCTCAATGTCTTTTAAATCCTGATAGGAAGATGAAAAAAAAATCAAGGGAGGGCTTTTATCCTTGTTAACTGATAGAATTGCCATTTCGTGTTCAATGCTTCCATGTATCACGAACGCTAGCTGGGGGTCAGTGGAATTTGCTCAGGATCCTGGACTGACCCTTGACTACTGTGTACATTTGGGCAAACTTCTCCCCCTTCTTACTCTTCTGTGACCTCATTTATTAAAGAAGATGATCTCTAAAGTTTCTATTCCTGTATATTTTAAATATTAAAAAAAGATACAGATCAGTCATTAATTCCTAATTTAGAAAAGAAGTCTGTGTTCCTTGTAGACAATTTAGAAAACACATATAAGCAAAGAGTTGGAAATTTCTTTCAGATTTATTGGTCCATGATTCTTTATAATCCTGCACACGTCCAGTCAAAGGTTGATACAGTGGGGAGATATGGCAGCAGTAATCTGGTCCAATCTCTTAACAGATGAGGAGACTAGATAGGACTTGTCCAAGGTCACACAACATACTTTACTGACCACATGACTGTGCTCCAATTACTTTAAAATGTCTTGTCCTTTAATTGTATGCAAATGGGATTTTTGATCTGCACCTTGAAAGCTCTACAAAAGCGTGAACTGTGACCGTGATTTTTAAGATGCAGATATGCAGAGTTCTCTTTTCTTTACAAAGGAACCTCTGTGGATTTTTTAATAGGTTGCTATGTCTAGTTGTTGGTGTCTCCAGAAAACAAATAACCCACGAATCCTTGCAAATCTGGCACATCCAATTTAGTCCACTGTGTTTACTTTTCTTCACTCTAAGACTGTCACAACGGCCCTTCTTGGGTCCTTAGTTCTTTGGTCTGTCTGGTGACAGCTATTCTACTCACCGAAGAGGTGATGCCATTTTTCACTCAGCCATTGATATCTATCTACTGCAGACATAGGATGGGGTTAGGGGCAAAAGAGTATTGTGAGGAGAAAGAGCCAAGCATGCAGGGTTGGGGGAATACAGACAGTCCTGGAGCGGTACATGCTAAAGCTGGGATGGGGTATGACGTGTGGGGACACTTCAGGATTCTCTGCTCTCACAGTCAACCACACACACAAAGGAAATATGTAGTCATTCTTACTTCTTTGCTATTCCAACTTGATGATTTAACTAGAGTCTTAGTGTGTGAGGAAAGTCATGGCTGAAAAGCTGCCCCCCCCCATTACCCATATTTGTTCCAAGTGACATTAATGTTGCCTTGGCAACTACAAGACACTTACATCTACATCATCATTTTTGGAATTTTAAATTCAAGTACAAATTAGCTCATGCATAAAATACCATACTGGATTAAACAAAATTCTTAGAAACAGCTATTTCTCTCATTTCAGTGCCCCTTTTGTGACAGGTGACACTTCTTTCTTCTAACATAAAGGAAACAAAGATCTTCCATTTACTGGTTCTTTTATTGTTGCTCTGAAGGAGCAACAATATTTGGGGAGAAATAGTGCAATGCTAAGCAAAATGAAGTATTAAAAATACAGTATTTACTTACACTTTTGACTACTGCTAAATTGATACTTTATAGCTCTGGTTTATATATGTTTAGAGCCCTTGACCATTTTACCCTCATTTCAGATAGATACTTTTTTTAAAGAAAATTATTTTTGCTTATTTTAGAGAGAGAAAGAGCACACGTGAGCTAGGAGAGGTGCAAAGGGAAAGGGAGAGAGAGAATCCCAAGCAGGCTCCGTGCTAAGCATGGAACTTGATGCAGGGTTTGATCCCATGACCCTGGGATCATGACCTGAGCGGAAATCAAGAGTTGGACCCTCAACCACCTGAGCCACCCAGGAACCCCACTCTTATTTTTATCTGAGAGAAATTTCAATGCATTGAAATACGTTTTCTTTATTTACAAAAGAAAGTTATTTTTTTTCTCAAAAAGCCTAAGCTATTTCAAAGAATGGATATTATTTTTTAATATTTTATTCAGATCGTGGAGTATATTCCAAAGAGAGAAATTGCACAGGATAAGAATGTACTCCATTGGAATTTCAAATAAAGGTCCCATAATCTTACAATCGATATGTACCTCATCTTCTATCACATTGTTTCAGTTTCGATAAAATATTTAAGCACATGAATGAAAGTGGCAGAGTTTGGCCTGTCATCTGGATATTTTGTCAACACAACATTCTGATACTTTGATACGCTTGACCTGTTCATTGTTATCCAGCTGTTTGTTATTAAATAAATACAATCTTCATATGCCCTAAATCCTTAGAGTAAGAGGCTTGAGTTGAAGATCGGGTTGCAGGGAGATGAATTCTATTGGTTTATTGTCTCTCTACTGGTTTATAACACTGAATGCCTCAGAAGTTTCAACCACTTACAAGTTATAATAAGTAATGTTTCCTTTATTATTTTTAAAATAATGGGGATATACTCAAGTCATTCCATGTAAAACCTTGGATCATGTGTTTTTCATGCAACTAATTTCTCTTCAAAAAAACCGATAAAAGCATGCAGTTAACTCTAAACTAGATACTGATCCCTCATCCATTAGTTGAAGACAAATGCAGGTTCCAAGAAAACATTTAGTATGGATAATAAATAGTAAGTAATGCAGGACAAGTCTGCTTTGAGCCTATTTCTGATTTACATAAGCATCTGAGCTTAATTCTAATTAGCATCCTGAAATCAGCCTTCATTACTACTTACATTTTAGTTATGCAGTTAATTTAAGACAACACAATTAGCCTATGAAGAAAAGGTCTGTACATATGGAAATCCAGAGACAATATTAAAAATGAAGAGCTTAGGGGCGCCTGGGTGGCGCAAGTCAGTTAAGCGTCCGACTTCAGCCAGGTCACGATCTCGCGGTCCGTGAGTTCGAGCCCCGCGTCAGGCTCTGGGCTGATGGCTCAGAGCCTGGAGCCTGCTTCCGATTCTGTGTCTCCCTCTCTCTCTGCCCCTCCCCCGTTCATGCTCTGTCTCTCTCTGTCCCAAAAATAAATAAACGTTGAAAAAAAATTTTAAAAATGAAGAGCTTAGTGCTACCATCTTAGAGGAGAGGAGTCTAGCCAGGATAATATGTGTTAAGTGGCAGAACACTTTGCTTCGTTTCTTTTCTAAACACCTGCCTTAGGTTCCACTTAAATGTTTATTTATTTATTTTGAGAGAGAGAGAGAGAGAGAGAGAGAGAGAGAGAGAGAGAGAGAGAGAATCCCAAGCAGGCTGTCAGCTTGGAGCCCAAGGTGGGGCTTGGCCTCACAAAGGAACCATGAGATCATGACCTGAGCCCAAAACAAGAGTTGGACACTTAACGAACTGAGCCACCCAGGCCCCCCAAGGTTCTACTTAAAATAAAACAATGGTGTAAGCCAGTTTGCCAAATGAACACTGGAGAGTTGTATGGATCACATTTTGAAGCCATGCTGAACAAGATAAAGCACAGAGATGCTGAAAAGTTGAATTCTGAGGTATTGCTTTGGCACAGAATCTAGGCAAGGAAAAGAGATTTGTCCTAAAAAACCCAAACGGAAACAACTGAGTTGTAAATAATGTATTTGGAAAGCAGGCAAACCAGAAGATATCTTGAGCCCCTTAGTAAAGGTGTGAATAGGCATGACTGAATTCTGGGGCCTTGATAAGACTTGTCTGTGAAGTCTTGCTCTTAATCTGCTTTCTTCAAAAAAGGAGAGAGAAGGAAGAGTTCATTTCCAGAGTGTCAGGTGAGTCCCAGCCATTGCAGTGAGTGGTTTACTTGAGTTGTCTCCTTTGAACATCTTTACCATTCTATAAATGAGATATTATCGTGATTTTTTGAAATGAACAAAACTGACATTCAGGAAAGTTAAGTACCTTGCCAGGTCACCCAGCTATCAAAATGCAGAGACAGAATTTGAACTCAACTCTTCTGTACTCCAAAGTCCATGCTCTATGGCCTACAGCAAGATGCCTTTCGGGAGTCATTCATACTACATGGATAGGACAATCTGTAATTATTGCACATGCTCTATTAAAAACACCACTTACTGTGGTATATTCATTTTAAAAGGCAAAGTTGAGCAAATTTATGGCAATAAAAAGAGCCATTTTTAAAAATGGAGTAATGTGTGTACTTTTAACACTTGCTGCATCATATCTGCCAGGTGTTTCCCCAAAGAAGAACCAGTTGTTTAGAGCATGTAAATAAATTGTAAATTAAGTGCATAATACATTTTATTAACAGCCAATTCACTTACTATGGCTTTTATCTTCTGGTCATTTAACCCCAAAATTTACTAATGGAAGCATGCGGAGTTTGTTGCATTTTAATAAGTATGTCCATATAATAATGAAGCAATAAAAAAGGAGCAGGTGTATTTTATCTTTTACTCCAAGTTTACACACGAAAATGAAGTATCTAATGTCTTTTTGACTGTGAAGTGTCATTCAATGGGCCAAGGACAAAGGTGGCCTTATTTATATTTGCAAAATGAGATAGGTAAAAGCTGGGTCTAAAGCAATAACTGTTTTTCGTTTGGAATTTATAAGGAAAATGGAGAGAAACCACACTGCATTTCCCTCAAGGTTTAAGGCTTAAAAAATCTGCATATTCAGGGTCTCTAATTTTTACCATTTTTCATCATCACAGAATGACAAATTTAGCATGTAATTCTAACTCTGCGTAAAAAAAACAAAAACAACCAGCTATTCTGGAGCTAATTTGTGTCAATTTTCTTGTGCAGTAGAACTAGATGAGATATTGAAGGACAGATCCCCCTAAACTAAAATTTAAAAATAATTAATCCATGGGTTGAATCCCTGGGATAACTAGAGGTTTTGCTGAGATGAAAAACGTAGTTAAACCTACTCCCAGAAATCACTCTCGTGGAGGATGTTTCCTAAGCAATGGACCAGATGTCTCATCATCACCCACCAGGCCACGGTAATAAGTTAATTTGGACAAATTGCCACATACACATTCAGCCTTGGTGACCTTTAATTTCCAACAGCTTTAAAAGCACCCATGAAAGTAAAATGGAGAAGAAAGAACTATAAATAGCTGGCAGTCTTCAGAAGGACTGTTTGAAGACTAGAACGTTTGGTACTTACTATCCAAGACCTTAATAGTAGGAAGCAGGAATAAGCAGTAAAAGGTACAGCGAAATTAAAACAAAAACAAAAACAAAACAAAAACAAAGAAACGCAATTAAGGCTATTACCCATTTTCTGAAGTTAATACAGAGCCCATTTTTGAAATTCTGAATAATTTATTTGTGGTATATCTAAAATAAATTCAGTGAACATAAAACATTGAAAACCATGTAGAATATAAGAAATAACTAAAAGAAATTCTCCTGCAGTAGTTTCGAGGCCGCGTAAAATGTTGCAAGATCAAAGAGTATCAATCTTTCTTTAGGTATACTCTCTTTAAATCTCATCTACTTTTTCAACTATTAGTGTTACAGAATCTTGATTTTCTGTAAATTTCAAGGATTACACTTACTAGTTCAATTCTTTTTAACATTCTTAGCTCAAGCTGATTGTCTGACATCAGTGAATGGCATTATTGTAGAGTTATCTTAACTAATGGGAGATAGGATAACAAGATTCTGTCTGTTCCTCTTTGTAAAAGTGATGTTAAAGACAGAATTAAAACTTAAAATCTTGAACCCACTAATTAGCCTGTCAACCTTGTCATACAGTTGTTTCACTCATATCCACAGGAAATCGCCTACAATAATGTTAACAGTGAACAAAAGAAAAAGAGTAATTCATTGGGGTGTATTAAATCATAGATTCTTGGATTCCTTTAAAAAATTATTAAACTCTAACAATATTCCTGTTACGAGTCTGAGACAAGTAAATCTTATTGTACTTGCTTTCATGATGGATGAAACCAAAAGGATAAATGAGGAATATTTATGATAAAGTGTGGACAGTGCAATGCTTATCACTTAAAAAAATCTTTTTTTTTTTAATTTTTTTTCAACATTTATTTATTTTTGGGACAGAGAGAGACAGAGCATGAACGGGGGAGGGGCAGAGAGAGAGGGAGACACAGAATCGGAAGCAGGCTCCAGGCTCTGAGCCATCAGCCCAGAGCCTGACGCGGGGCTCGAACTCACGGACCGCGAGATCGTGACCTGGCTGCAGTCGGACGCTTAACCGACCGCGCCACCCAGGCGCCCCCCAAAAAAATCTTTTTTAATGTTTATTTTTTTTGAGAGAGAGAGGGAGAGAGAGAGTGTGTGAACAGAAGAGAGGCAGAGAGAGAAGGAGGGAGAGAGGGAGACACAGAATCCAAAGCAGGCTCCAGGCTCCGAGCTGTCAGCACAGAGCCCGATGCGGGGCTCGAACTCATAGACCGCGAGATCATGACATGAGCTGAAGTTGGACGCTTAACCGACTGAGCCACCCAGGCGCCCCAAATATCACTTTTTATTATGAGCTTATTGAAATAAATGCGGCTTGAGATCAATATTATGAGATTGTCTCTATCTAAAAGGATTTACTGCTTGCCAGGGTGAGATGTTAAATATTGGAGAAACAAAGCTATGGTAGATGCTTCTGGTTTCTAAGAGTCTGGGGGGAAAAGGAGACATGGATGCTTCTGAAAATAATTTGACATTTCTAAAATACAAAATAAAATACATTTAAATCGTTGTAGCTTTTCGGATTTCAATTTTCTCTGTCAAATGAAGAGAATGATTGCTTAGATGGCTATGAGGTCCCTTTCAACCCTAGTCTTTTATGATTACACAAAAATTATTCTCAAGTAGAAATCCTTACATCTCTTCAGTTGTTTTGCTTGCTCTTCCAGGGATCTGTAGTGCAGTGGACAAAACCATACAAACCACCCAGAGCTGGACTCACATCTATTACACAAGGGGAGAATGAAGCTTCTCACTGGTCCGGCTCCCTCGCATTTTAGTGGCCTGACCACACAGAGAAATGCTTGCCGTGTCTCCACAGTGCAGCATGAAAAGCTGCATATCTCTGCATATCTCTTTCTGGGTTATAATTGATTATTCTCAAATCGTATGAACCCAATACATCTATTGAAAAAATAACTGAGTAAGTGAAGGAATAATGAACAGGTAGAAAAAGGATCATTCTGACATCCTTTAGAGTATGTTAATAAGTATTGGGCAGCTCTGTGTCCTTAAACATGTAGGTTTGCATTTATCTTCATTTTTACCCCACATCAAGTTCTATGCGTGTGTGTGTGTGTGTGTGTGTGTGTGTGATTATCGAAAACTAAAAATGGACTCTATCAGCTCACTAATTTTGATCATCACTAATTTTCTCTCCCTAAGTTATACTTGAAACTTTGCTAACCTCCACAAAACCATAAACTGGGAAAAGGCACTGCCCCCATACATGTGTGGCTTAGTGATATATTGGGACCTTTTAACAAATTAGAAAAAGGCCTCCCTTCTTCCGCTAGAGCTGTGTCACTCCAGGGCTCGGGGACCCGAGGAGAGGCTGGACTTAACTCCCAAGTGTCTTCTTGGCTGGGAGCCCCTGAGCCAGGCAGATCCTGCCCAACTGTGGTCCCGGGTTACACAGTCAGCAAATGGAATCAGCCTGATTTCCAGGAAGCTCATAAAAGTCATTCCTCCCCTGTGATGTACGTGCTTTCTGAGGTGGACTTCCAGGAGGGGCAGGTACTTACCCTGGAACACCCAGAAGCTAAGCAAGGCATTTGCTGAGCATAGTGTGTGGACTGCACTTTGCTGGGAGGTAGGGGAGTGTATAATTAAGCGAACACAGGTCTCTGCCTTAAGAGCACACAATCCAGACGGAAAGTCAAAACAAAACCAGGCAATGTGGTGTGATCTGGGAATCAGTTTCTGAACATACAACCGCTTGTTTTTGTTTTTTCTTGCTTGCTTTATATAAAGAAGGAGACTGGGCAGGAGGATTTTGGATGTTATCTACCTAGGGTGATAGGTTTTGTATCTCTAGTCTACAAGAACGACTTGCAAATGTTTTATCTAGTGCTCACTGTGCAGAAACAGCAACGAGTTAAGTGCAAATGTCCAGGAGGCTTCCTAACATCACATCACATAGTATCAAGTCAGGAGTGAAGACTGGGGTGAACATGCCCATATCGGGATGCTGTATAGACTAAGGCACAAAGATAGGGATTGCTACAGATGTGTGTGGAATAGGGAAACATCCAAGGTGACAGAAGCTGGGTGTTGACGTTGGGTTATACAGCCAGGACAGGCAGGGCAAGACCAGACTGGGGTCTGCCACTCCATGCTGTCCAACTGGCCACAGGCATGTAATTGCCAAATGATTGGATACCATGCGGGGATCTGAGTTGGGTCTGTAGCTGCAGAGGAGTCTGCTTTAACGGGAAATGTGTGGGGACTGACTCCAGGATCCTGGCCAACATTATACCACCCTCTAAGCCCCCAATGAAACCATGAACCAGCTCAGACACATACATTCACACGCGGGCACAAACCTCAAGAGGGAAACAATCCTCATGTGTAATCTCAGGTCTGTGCCATGTTCTCCTACTTCAAGAGGGGAATCCGATGAAGGCGAGTATGGGAAATGGGAAGTTTTCCAGAAGAAGAGTGCTAAAATACCAACTCCTGTAGAACTGTAACCCAGAGAGAAATGTACTCCTCAAACAACACCACTTACAAAGTGGCTAGCAGTCAGTCTGAGAGAACAGAGTTTGGGAGGTGAGCCAAGGACCCTGCATTTCTGTGATGCTTGTTCTGGTGCAGCGATAAACATCAGGGCACCCCTTCAGCCCTCTGCCGCTGGAGAGCCGTCTACGGGGCTGCAGTGCTCTTTAACATAAATAATCTTCATCTTCAAATGAGCAGTAGATGCATGGGAACGAGATTAGGGGGACTTTTTTTCTGAGCCCGTTATGGAAACTTCCAAAGGAACAAACTTCAGCCTACTATGGAAGTTTCACTTCAAACAGATGTCTCTGGAGGCGAGTGTGTACTTTGGTGCTGTTTACCAGACTGGACATGCTCTTTTCCTGTAAGAGTGTTCTCAAAGTCTCAGAAGCTTTAGAACAAGTAAGAAGCTTCGCCAGATTCAAAGGTGCAGTTCAAAGGAACATAAAAATGACCCATCTGAGTCATGTGATGGTCACATGGACTCATCTACTTTTCCTTAAGATTTTTTTATTAAAAAAAATTTTTTTAATGTTTTTATTTTCTATTTTTGAGAGAGACAGAGCATGGGTGGGGGAGGGGAGGGTCAGAGAGAGACGGAAACACAGAATTCGAAGCAGGCTCCAGACTCTGAGCTGTTAGAGCCCGACTCGGGCTGTAACTCAGGAACTGTGAGATCGTGACCTGAGCCGAAATCAGATGTGTAACCCACTGAGTCACCCAGGCGCCCCTACTTTTCCTTAAGATGTTTTTAATTTTGGTAGAGGAAAAGGATGCAACCAAAGTTTGGTGTTTTTCTTTTAAACAACTTTGGACAGTTAAGTTATTAATGACCAATCTTTATTCAAATGGAAATATACATATTCTCTTTAATCTGAAAATATCTTTGCTCTGAATGGGGAAAACCCCTAAATGTGCAAAATCTGAACACTTCCTGGAAACATATGTTACCAGCACAGATTGGGCTGTTTGTTTCACACGTCACACGGTCAGCAGGTGAGTATGATTTAGCATGCAAAGTATTACATTGTAGGTTATTTTGGATAGTATTAGGTTCTTGCTTCTAATCAGGCTCCAGAGGCTGAGAAAGAGAGGGCAAGGAAGGCCAAAGAGAAAAGGGATGTAAATCTAAGAGGAAAGAGGGAGGCATCTGGGGAGGTAAGGAGAAAAGCAGTGGGGCTCTTTATGTAAGACATTCATGCACCGACTCACCAGTTAGTTGACAAATACTACACCTCCATAAAAAGGGGGTTTTGGCGGGTCAAATTATGGATTTCTAATATGCTTATATGCACACTCTGAACTTCTCTTCACCTGACACAAAAGCAGATGCTTATAAATTATCCAAAGAGGTGGGGCGCCTGGGTGGCGCAGTCGGTTAAGCGTCCGACTCCAGCCAGGTCACGATCTCGAGGTCCATGAGTTCGAGTCCCGCGTCAGGCTCTGGGCTGATGGCTCAGAGCCTGGAGCCTGTTTCCGATTCTGTGTCTCCCTCTCTCTCTGCCCCTCCCCCGTTCATGCTCTGTCTCTCTCTGTCCCAAAAATAAATAAACGTTGAAAAAAAAAATTAAAAAAAAAAATTATCCAAAGAGGTGAGAAGTGCTTTTAATTAAGAGTTAAGTAAGAAAAGGCCACGTAGGAGAGTATTATTATGCAAATATCCACAGTAAACACCTTTGGTGTGACCTCGCAGGAGGCAAAATCACACAAGTATACAAGCTCTCCTACGCTAAAATTTTCAACCTGACTTGGGGCACATTTTTCTTTTTCCTTGCTTTCCCGTTTCCAAACTCATTATACCCTGTTGTATGTCTTGTTTTTTTGTTTTGTTTTGTTTTGTTTTTAAATTCTAGGTCAGGTTCAGTTGTAAGACCATACAAGGAAGAGATCTCAAAAACTAATATTTTGGTAGGAGTCTCGAGAACTTAGTAGAGAAAATGTAAGGCAAGTTTTCCCCTTTCCTTCTTTTCTCCCTTCACCCCCCCAAGCCCTCTAAATGGCAAAGTAACACTACCAAGAGGGGCTTTCAGTTCTTCTAACAGGGACAAAGGACCCTGGTTGAATATCCCCCTTCTGCAGTGACTCCCCAGTTGGTGTGGTATTCTTCCACAGAGGCCCTGCTGAGCTGTTAGGAAGTAAGAGGCATTCGCACACGACTCACTATCTTTCAGGGGCCAATTAGCCAGTTTGGAATATCCAGACCCTGGGTTTCTTTCATTTCTCTTTCAGCAGCTTGCCTTTTGGTCATTTGCCATGCTTCATTAAAAGGGGCAAAGCTCAGATCTGTCCATTTGGCTCACCCTTAGGAGCTCTGAAGGGAGCCTTCTTGGGGAAGGCAATTGAAGCCATTGAAGTGAAGATGTGGGGATTATCCATGGATTAGGATTATCTAAACCAGTGGTTTCCAACCCTTTTAACTAGGAAAAGCCCTTTTACAGGTAAAAAACAAAACAAAACAAAACAAAACCCAAACCAAACAAAACAACAAACCTTGTGCATACTTACAGGACAGTAATTATACTATCTACTGAGTAAGGCAAGCATTTGCTCATAGGAAGGAAAGGCTTGTTCATCTTGTCTTCTCGGTCTTCAAACACATTCTGTACCCCTTCCAACCCCTCTTGGAAAAACATCTTTCCTAGGGCATCAATACTCTGAATTCTTTGTGATTCAGACTCAAGTAAAGTAAGGAAGGTTTACAGAGGAAGCCTGGTACCTATCATCTGCTGGAAACTAACACACAAATAGATTGTTGAGATGTTTCGGAATAATGACCAGTAAACACCAAGGGAAAAGAAAAAAAAAAAACCTTCTTTCCATTTCATTATAGAAGTTTTTTGTGAAGACTTAAATTTGAAGATGGTTAATGATTTTCTTGTTTGGTGATTATTCAAGATGTATGTGAATCAGAAGGAATTGAAATCAATTCCTTCAGGGGTGCTGAAGATTATAGACAATATAACCCTAACACCTTTTTAGCAATGTTTTTGCCTATTTAGTGAATGGGACTTGGTGTCAGAATTTCTGAGGACAAGTAGAGGGCATGCTGACATCAGGAACAATTACAAAAACTTGTACAGCACCAACAGAGCAAACTTTTCTCCTGTGTTATGATATATATTTGCCGTATGTCTTTGTTTTAAAAATTGTTCTCAGTATTCCAGCTCCACCTTCTCTCAACGGATACTCTGTCTTCATCATCAAGGAGATGGAGGTAACCAGGTATGAACCACTCCAAATTATTAGCAACATCCACCTTCTTGGAGCCAAAAATGCTGCTCTTGTATTCTTCTTAGACTTCCTCATTCTTCTCGTATTTGCTGATGACTCCCAAATTGGTATCTCCTGCCCTGCCTTCTCTCCCCAGTTTAGACTGGGACATACACCTGGTGACCACTGGCCATGAGCACCTGGATAGCCACAGGGACCTGGTCCTCACCATTTCCTCCCTAACTTATTTATCCTGTTCAATTCCTCATCTCAGTGGAACCAGCCTGCCTCCAAGCATCCAGGGTAAAAATCTGGTGGTAAACCGAGGCTTCTCTCTTTCCTACACTCCCACACCCAATTAACCCCCCAGTATTCATTATTTTACTTTCTAAATACTTCTGAAATCCATCGCCTACTATTTAGCTCGGCTATACCTCATTCAGGCTTTCATAATCTTTACTCTAGAGGTTTACACTGACTCTTAATGACTCTTCATTGCCTGAAAATAAGGACCCTGCCTGTGAGTGTGGCATTCAAGACTTCTCATGACCTTCCACTTCCGCTTTCACCCGCCCTCTCCACATTCCACTTTACCAAACTGTACACACCAAGAGGCTGCTTTTATTCCTTCTCCTTGAAATCTCCTCCCTGCCTCCATCTGATTGACACTAATCCATCTTGCCTGAACCCATGACCAAGCTAAGTGCCACTCCTCTGTGATCCTATTATACCTTGTACGTACCTATTCTTTTCATCACCTACGCGTTATATTATATTGTAATTACCTGTTAATTCATATTTTGCCCTCTCCTTGACCTCCAGTCAAGAAGGAAGATGGTTGCCCATACTGTGTCAAAAATTTTTATTTATTTATTTATTTATTTATTTATTTATTTATTTATTATTAGAAAAAGTGCTGGAGAGTCTTTGACACACTTCAGTTGAGAATAGAACTCTATTTTCCCTTCCCCTTGAGTTAGGGCAGGATCACCACTTGCTGGTAAACAGCACAGTGTGGCTGTGTGACTTGTAAGGTGACATTAGAAGAGCTGAGGCTGCTTGGCCTTGTTCTCTGGGACATTCATCTGGGGGCGCTGTTCTACCTTGGGAGGAGTCTGACTACCCTGAGGTTGCAGCACTGGGAACAGGTCCAGGCCACGTGCAGAGGCCACCTGCCGGTGCTCTATGAGCCCCAGCCGACATTCATGACCACCAGACACGAATGAGGCACCTCTAGGTGACTCCAGCCCCAGCTGCGCAGTCACCCCAGCCTTTGAAACTTTCCAGCTGAGGCCCCGGTGCCCATCCTCACTCCTGACACAGGCAGTCTGTAAGCATCAGAAGTGGCGGTTCTACACTGCTGAGTTCTGGGGAGGTTCTGCAGCAGGGGTAGCCAGGACGCATGCACCCACCAGCAGGCTGCTGACTAGTCCTCCACGGGCCCTCCTCCCTCAGGGAGCTCTCCTCCTCATTCTTTCGGGGCGCTTCCTGGGCCACAGCCTAAATATGCTCTTTGCACCCAAATCCTTGTTTCAGGGACTTCTTAAAGGGGAAATCCAAATTAAGATACTGTCCAGATCCCACCCTGAGACATTATTCAGGTGGAGGTGAAAACAGTTTTAAAGGAGGTAAATAACAGTTTAAACATGGTGTGGAAGGACCTAACACTTGGACCAGGGATGGTGGTCCTGAGAAAGCATAATTATTAAAGGGGGCAGTTGGGCAGACTGAAGGAGTCCAGTAATAATTTTGCCTGGAACGGGGGAGATTTTTAAAGGCCATCTGCAACAATGGCAAATTACAGGAAGAAGCCGAAGTTAAAGAGACATTTTCGTGTAGGCAATAGTTTTCATTTGGAGAAAAAAGCTTTGCTTCCAAAAGTGTGAAAGCATGCCTTTTAAATATCTTAGACTTTCTTTTTCTAGAGGATTTCCAGGTAATTATTTAGAAGGCACTGATTTGACCACGAGACAATTAGGAATTCAGATGACAATAGGGATACTGTTTGTACAGAGTGGAGTTCTCAAGATTTCAACATATATCAGTTATCCTGGTATTGGGCAGACCCACTCATAGGGCAGCATTCTGCATGGGGTTTGTGTGTGTGTGTCTCATCTGAAATAGAAGAGTTCGGTGCTCAAAAAGCATTTCAAAATGAAGACCAGTCAGAAATCTTGTTGACCAAAGGGTACACAGAACAGCAGTCGACACCAGTCTAAATTCCCCGTGTCCGTAAAAAAGTTTCTACCTACGAAAGCAGAGTAAGTTGAACGACTTTTCCTTCACACGGCCACATTCCATCATCCAACACTCACTTGCATACCACTGTCTCACTCATCTCTTCATCACATTTGTCTGAGTTCATATTCAAATATCTGCAGATAGTCTAGCAAGCAGCGTTATGTCCCAGGGTCTAGCACAGTGCCTGAGACGTATTTATAATATTTGTTGAATGAGTAAAGCAGTGCATAAGGCCAATGCATCTCACCATTTACATCATAAATACTGTTCATTCCTGCTTTGTTGTCAGCACGGTGCCCCGCCTAGAAGGGACCCTTGATTGCAAAACTTTAATGAACAAAACCCAGACTGAGTGTCTCTCTTAAATACAGGCAGAAACAGACTCCTGTGTTAACAAGCATACCATCCAGACATCCCATGTCCTTAATCATGTTGCAAGGAGTTTCACCTATCGCCCAGAAAGAAGTAAGGTGCTTTTTGCAGGTATTTAATGCATGGCCACTGCAAATAGAGAAACAGGAGGCGAAAATGTTGCTGAAATGATGGAAAGGATTCGTTACTTGGCTGGGTGCCAAGTAAAAGTCATTCCAGTTGTTCCATTAACAGTCAAACCTCCAGGCACTGCCAAACATTACTATCTGCTTGTGCAATTTGGCACAGTTGTTACTAGGTCAGGATTACAATTGCAAAGACAGAACAGCCAGTACTTTGCCAGCAGGATTGACTATAGAAGATATGATACCTAGTGAAGAATGTCACAGTATATGCAATTATAGCAACTGTTAACACTTATTTAGCACTTACAATGTGCCAGACAGCTTTCTGAGTGCTTTGCTTTTGTGACTCACTGAATCTTCACGACAACCTTTGTGCGGCAGATGTGTTAATATCATGCCCATTTTACAAATAAGGCACAGAGAGGTTAAAGAATCTATCCAACGTTACCCACATACTAAGTGGCCAAATGGAAACTGAGACCCCCTCCAGTCTATTTCTAAGACCCATACTTTTTTTTTTTAAGTTTATTTATTTTGAGAGAGAGAGAGCACCGAAGGTGCAGAGAGAGAGGGAGAGAGGGAGAATCACAAGCAGGCTCTGCACCATCAATGTGGAGCCTGATGCAGGGCTCAGACTCACCAACCGATCGATCATGACTGGGCCAAAATTGAGAGTCGGACGCTTAACCAACTGAACCACCCAGGTGCCCCTAAGATCCATACTCTTAATTGCTTTCATAATCACAATGCCTGACTGCCCCAAAGCAACACAAATGCCTGACTTCCAAGATACATTACAAATACGCTCAAACAAGTACAAAGTAATAGACCTGCTTTGTATTTAACGTTAATTATCATACACTTAAGGCTAACCATGGCTTTGGAATAATTTTGTAATCAAACTAAGCAATACTTTAAGAATATCATAACTAGCTTCATAGTACTACCTGGGACTGCTCCAGGCTGAAAGCACTTTCTGGTTTGCATTTATTTTGATGGGATATTGTTTAGGGCAAATCAGGTAAGTAACACGTAAATGCTAAGCTGTAGTTTTGCTGTCACTTGAGACCACGCCTCTGCTCTCTGTAATCTGTGGTTATGAAGTGAAAGACCAACGATTTGATGTATAAACTCCAGGGAAGTGGAGACCTGGTTAGTTTTTGCCTTGCCCAGAGCAGGTGCTTAGGTGGTCCCTTAAGCACCTCTCCCATCTCGCTGCCCGGTACTCTTCATTCCTGTCTCCTTGCTTCCCCTCCTCCTCCTCCCTTGCCCTGAGCCCCTGGCCTCCTCGTGCCATTGCTCCTGTGCTCTCTTACCCAACCCCCCTGCCCCGTTTCTCCAACTCCTGGTCCTAATAGAAAACTGGACCGCCCTTGCTCCCTCCTCCTCTCCCTGCACAGCCGTCTCTGGCTTCCTAGAAGTTCTCTGCCTCCCAGTCCTTATTCTGCAGTTTCCTCTGCAGTTGAGCCCATCAAGTCCATGTTGGTCTAATATCCTGCTTCTCCTCCTTCTTCACTGAAGACTAGACCTTGGTTCACACAGTTGCTTTCACCCCAAGGGCAATAGCCTCTCCAGAGGAGGCAAGGTCCCTGCAGACAGCTACACACACACACACACACACACACACACACACACACACACACGCATTGTAACCTTGCAACTCCATAACCATCACCGGGCATCTGTCTGTGTCATTTTATTCCCTAGAGTGCATCATTCAGAAGCCTTCAACTGTGACACCGCCTTCTGGACTCCACCTCCCACCTTATCTCCCCTCCAGAGCGGGTTTCTGGTTGCACCCACCCTTCATTCCTGGCTTGCACCTTCAGTTCCCCAGATTCTTGCTTCTTCATTGCCTTCAACCAGGAATACCTCCACATAGAATTAAAGCTGCATTTCACTGTTTCTTTCCACCCTCCCCTTGAAAAGGTAGCAAGTTGCCATTGGAGAAAATGCCAGTGCTTTGTAGATAGCAGTCATTGTCAATTCAAGCGCCCTAACCTCTGTGGGACTCTTTTGGAGTCACTTTTGGACTTGACCCTTTCCATCCTCCATGATTCCGCTAAAACACCCCCACTCATCTCAAGCCCTGATCCATTTTTAGCAGACGGTGCTGTCTGGACTGCATTAAGAAAGTTGAGGCCATGGGCTATGATCTATCTCAGCTCCCCAGACGCTCCTTGTCAAGGTATCTGTTGCCACAGCAATCTTTATCCCCTCTCCACCAGCCTCAGGGCGGGGCCGCCCTCCTCCTCATAAAGACTCTCCTCACTGTGCCTTTCACCCCGTCTTCTGAGTTACTACCTCAACAATTTCCTTAGCCCTTCCCCAGAGTTTCAACTTTAATTTCTTCACCCCTCGTCCCCACCGTAACTGGCAACTTCCTCTCAGGCTAAGTCTCTCTCATCCTGATTAAAAAACAAACATCCCAAGCCAAAATAGCAAACACAACAATAAACAGAAAACCAAAGCACACCCCAAGCCCATTATCTCCCACCCAGAAGATAAATGTGCCCACTTATCGTTCTTTTTCCTTTTCAGGCAAATGTCTCCACATGACAAGCAACCACCGATGCCATCAGCTCCTTCACACGCTTGGCCATTTCCTGCCTTTCTATATGCCATCCACTCTCCCTGAAATGCCTTTGCCTGCCAGGAAGCTGCGGGCTGGGTTGGGGCCTCTCCTGGAATTGCTTTGGGACATTGGCCCCATTTCCACCCCTGCCCTCCGCCCCCTCCACCTTGTCTGAGCGCCAGACAGTGAGATCCTTCTGTGCATGGGATGTGCCACGTTCACCGTTGTAGCCTCACTGCCTGACAATACCCGGCGCACGAGTGAGGATCAAGAAGTGTGTCTGGAAGAAGTGTTTCCATCTACAGCTCTACCAAATGATTCTGCTCTACTCACACTGCCTCTGCATTGCTTTAATACAACTTGATCATTTTTGACCCAAAGTATTGCTGCTCCCTGCCAGATCAATATTGTTCCCATCTGCTTCACTAAGCTTCGCAAAGATCTTACTTCTCTGTAGATCACAGAGTTCTCCTGGCTGAAGTCAGCGGGCCAACAGAACGTCATTTCTTCACCCACGTGGTCTCCTCCAACACATCTGGATGTCACAGGCCAGCACAATTTCCAAACTATATGGGCTCAGGATTGGATCACTAACCTTCACTATCTGAAGTGAACCTATGAATCCACATCACCCAAAACCAACTTCTGTAAGTGAGGATGTATTAATAACAACAGAAAAGTAAGAAGGGCAGAAAAAGGACAGGGCTTTAAGCTGAATACATTTGATACTATTAAAAATTCAGTACATTACTGTTGGTCAGCGTGGGGTGGCCGTAACAGAGTAGCACAGACTGAATGGTTAAAACAACAGAAATGTATTTTCTCACAGTTCTGGAGGCTGGGAGTCTAAGATTAAGGTGCTGTCAGATTTGGTTTCTGGTGAGAGCTCTCTTCCTGGCTTGCAGAGAGTTGCCTCTGGCTGTGTCCTCATGTGGCCTTTCCTCTGTGTGAGCACACTCCTAGTATTTCATTTTTTTTTTTTGAAAAAAAATTTATGTTTTTTAATTTATTTTTAAGAGAGAGAGAGATAGAGCATGAGCAGGGGAGGGGCAGAGAGAGAGGGAGACAGAATCCAAAGCAGGCTCCGGGATCTGAGCTGTCAGGGCAGAGCCCGATGCGGGGTCCCAACTTGTAAACGCGAGATCATGACCTGAGCCGAAGTTGGGCACTTAACCAACTGAACCACCCAGGCGTACCTCTCTTGCTTTTCTTACAAGGGCACCCGTCCTTTTGGATTAGGACTCTCAACCTTATGACCTCACTTAACCTTAAATACCTCTTTATAGATGCTCTCTCCAAATACAGTCACAGTACAGGCGAGGGCTTCAACATACGAGGGAGGGGGCACAATTCCCTCCATAACAATTGCCCCTTATTTTCTCATTTTTCTGCAGATCATTGGGAATTTCAACTTGGATTGGCACCAGTTTGTAGGCAAGGATTTAGAAAACACAGTTCTAAATACTGTAAAAAAAACCACATATACTGACTCTTAAAAAATGATCTATTGTACTTATTTACACATTTAGGTGTTATTGCTGTACTTGTTAGTAGTATGGAACTTAATTGTTGTTCTTGCAGAGACTTGCCAGTTCTTTTAAATGGCAAAATTTTTTGAGGCAAAGCCCTTGGATACGAAGACTTTTTGAACAGATTTACCCACTCATTCAAAAATATTCATCGAGTACCTAACCATACAAAACAGAATGCAACTGAATCTGGTTAGCTGTGGTGTCATGGGAAACAACAACAACAACAACAACAACAACAACAACAACAACAAATTGAAATTAAAATACCAAGATCTGGATTCTAGTCACCTCTCTGAGCTTCAGTTTCTTCATCTTTAAAATGGAGATAATCATATACATTTCCTTAATCTGTTTAAAAGGATTTCATGAGGGTGATTTATGTTGAAGTTTTTTTTTTTTTAAGTGTAAAATACTATACTAAAGTTACATGTTAATTATTAGAGATAGCATAGCTGGAATAAAAATACTGAAGCATGCAAGAATTAGATGAAAAACCAATTCTAAATACCAATTCCATTTTATAAAGTTATCAGACCAGTAGATCAGAGCAATGGCATGCTAGCATTTTGCGAAATTTTAGTGAAGTTATTTTAGACTGGATGGGTGCTGGAACAACTAGAGTCATATTTTGGCCGAACAGCTGGTTTTTAAGAGTAGTGACAATCATTATTATTATTATATTTTAATTTAGAGAGGGAGAGAGAGACAGAGAGACACAGAGGGCACAACTGGGGGAGAGGGGCAGTTGGAGCTCGACCCAGAGCTCAATCTCACGACACTGAGCTTGGGCACTCAATCAACCAAGTCTCCCAGGTGCCCCAAGAGTACTGACAATTAAAAATGCATCTGGACCATTTTTATCATTGATCATGTCCTAAGTAGTATTTTGATGAAATTAAGCCCAAAGTCCTTGATTAAAAGTTCCACATGGGATACTTATAAAGTCTATGGGTATCACAAAGCTGAAATAAAGAGCTAAGAGATGAAGAGATAAAGACTCAGAATTATCTCAATAGGCTGACATGATGGGTAAGGGAGGGTGTATGTAAAATGAACAAGATTAGACTTAACTGGGACATACGCCAACTCTATATTTAGGTTTAAAAACAAAACAAAACAAAACAAAACTCTGATGCAGAAGAGAAAAGGCTTGAGGATTTTGTTTCATGTTAAAAAGATCTCTTGCTTATAGGTGATCATAAGCTTAAAATGAACCATCAACAGGTGTAGGTGATACAAATACAAAGAGTAAATGTATTGCAATGATAGATTATACTAATGATGTCATATGGCCTAGGAGGAATTCCTGCCATGCCATACCTGCTCAGAGCACATGCAGAGAATCTTGTTTACTAAAGAGGGCTATTAACAAACTAGAAAGCATCTAAAAGAAACTGTTTAAGATCTCGAAATCTTTCCTAGTTGCGAAAATGACAAAATAATTAAGGTGATATATCCTGGAGATAAGAGGATATCTTTTTTGCTTGCTTTCAGATATCTGAAGTTTCATCATGTAGGAAAGTAAGCAAAGATATCACATGATGCTCCAAAGAAAGATCCCATTACAACTGTCCTGTTAAGAACTCTGACCAAACAGTAATGGCTCAAGAGAGGGAGTTAAGAACTGTTTCCTGGCTTCCCTCTGGTTTCAGTTCTTAAACAGACTTCCATTTTTAAAAAATTAATTAATTTTTTTGAGAGAGAGAGACAGGCAGAGAGTGGGGGAGGGGCAGAGAGAGAGGAAGATACAGAATCCAAAGCAGGCTGCAGGCTCTGAGCTGTCATCACAGAACTGGATGCGGGGCTCAGGAACTGTGAGATCATGACTTGAGCCGTAGTCAGAGGCTTAACTAACTGAGGCATCCATGTACCCCCAGACTTCCATTTTCTGTAAATAAGTCCCGGTTTTATATTATTTTTGCTTCCCTTCCCTTATGTTCATTTGTTCTGTGTCTTAAAGTCCTCATATAAGTGAAGTTGTATGATATTTGTCTTTCTCTGACTAATTCTGCTTAGCATAATACCCTCTAGTTCCATCCACTTCATTGCAAATGGCAAGATTTCATTCTTTTTGATTGCCGAGTAATACTCCATTGTATATATATACCACCTCTTCTTTCTCCATTCATCCACCGATGGACATTTGGGCTCTTTCCATACTTTGGCTATTGTTGATAGTGCTGCTATAAACATTGGGATGGCCATGCAAATATTTTAGATAAATTAAGGGATACAAAACTAAAGCGGGTTTTGAAGGAAGAAATATTTAAAAAAAAATTTTTTTTTTAATGTTTATTATTTCTGAGGCAGAGAGAGACAGAGCACGAGCAGGGGAGGGGCAGAGAGAGAGGGAGACACAGAATCCAAAGCAGGCTCCAGGCTCTGAGCTGTCAGCACAGAGACCAGTGCGGGGCTTGAACTCACAAACCGTGAGATCATGACCTGAGCCGAAGTTGGTCGTTCAACCGACTGAGCCACTAGATGCCCCGAAGGAAGAAATTGTTATTGGGGATTTTCTTAACTTCTTCACATGGATGTCAGGGACTAACAATGCCTTTTTCAACTTGTCCTCGGATGCTCACTGTAACACGTCTCTGCTGCAATGTGGTTGCTCCTGAATGAGTGGTGGTTTCCTCTCCTCTAGGACAATATATACAGTGTGTGTGTGTTTATATATGTATAGATACAGATTTCTGTCCATACATACAACTAAAATCAGATGAAAAGACAACTGTAAAAATTTTGGAATATTTATTATTGATTTAATTCCTCTTCCTGTTTCTTTAGTACACAGTATTAAATCTGAAAAGATTTAATCAATCACATAGCCTATTTAAAAATTTTTGTAATGTTTGTTTATTTACTTACAAGAGAGAAAGAGACAGGGCATGAGCAGGGGTAGGGGCAGAGAGAGAGAGAGAGAGAGAGAGAGAGAGAGACAGACAGACCGACTCCGAAACAGGCTCTAGGCTCCGAGCTGTCAGCACAGAGCCTGATGCCGGGCTGGAACCATGATCATGACCTGAACCGAAGTCAGACGCTTAACCAACTGAGCCACCCAGGCGCCCCTCACAAAGCCTATTTTAATTGAAAATAACAACTGAATGGAAATATCTTTATCTGATGAGCAGGCCCTGGAGCCTGCCTTCCCACAGGCTGCATATCCTGTGAGGGCCTGAAAGTGTGCTTCGAAAGAGGAGGAATTCAGTGACTCTGGGTTCATGCCATATGCTAATTTTATTTCCCCTTCTTCTCTAATACCTTCATGTATTAAGAAGTTAGAGTCTGAAAAAAAAAAAAAAACCAACAAAGGCAGCAAATGCTTAGAAGTAACAAAAACATTGGTAAGTTTTAACATCTGGACTTCATCACTGTAGCGTTGATCTCAGGACACAGCCCAGATGTTAACTATAGTAACCATCTAAAGTTTGGGTGAATGCGGTCTTTCCTTTAATTTGCAAAATCCTTTTTGCAAAAATCCTTGAAAACATAACAGCTTAGGGATCTAAGTAGTCTACTAAATATTTGGGAGCCCAGATTTCAGATTACACAAATACACCAGATTTCTAGGTGTATTCATCTCCTCAGAATGTTGTGGTCTCTCACTGGGAAATCCCACTCTCCTCCCCCACCCCCCCAAAAAAAAGAGAAAAAAAAAAAAAAAAACACTTGGATAAAATGCCTGAAGGGAAATTGTAAATGTAGAAATGAGAAGTAACTAGTGCTGGGCCTTAATGGACATGTGGACATAAGTCAAGACACTCTTCCTATCCATTCAAGGGCAGACTGTCTTCTAAGTTAGTTGCTGCCTGCTGGGATGAACATCCAGATTTCTGTATGTTATGTATATTTCTCTAAATTTTCTAGGCAGTTGAAGAACAAGAGAAGACACCTGAATGCTGATGGAAAAGAAAACTATATGCTGTATCATAATTTTTTTTCCAATTTTGGTCATTTTATTGAATGAATGTGTAAATGATGGCTGGTCTACTTTTCACAGCGGAATAGCTAACGGCGGGGGTGGGGGGGCTATGCTACATGTACTCATCTTAGGATGATGATCAAAGTAAAATGGAATAAAATTTCATTAGCTGTCTCCTAACCTCACCACACCCTCAATTAACAGATATCATTGGAAAACCTGCTGACTGGAGAAAAACCAAACCATAGTTAAAAAAAAAAAAAAAAAAAAAGGAAAAGAAAAAAGGAAAAGAAAAGGATCTCTAGCAGTAAGGGAAAGGGATGTAGATTTGTGACTCACTCACAGATGGAAGTTCTGAATATAACATATATTCTTTCTTTGTGATTCATATACTGAGGTTGTGTTATGACTAACAATCACCTCACATTAACAAAATATTTGGAGTTCATTTAACAAATATTTAGAAGGCAGAAGAGTGCTGGTTAAGGGCACAGACCCTGGATTCAAATCCTGACTCCCTCACTTACTGTATGATCTTGGAAGAGATCAGTCTACTGGGGTAAGTTTAAATTTTGCCTACTATAATAATGGGGGAAAGTAACACCTACCTCACTGTATTTTTGTGAGACTTCGGGATAAATGTATGAAAAGCCTGTAGCAGTATCTGCTGTACAAAAGATTAATAAATGACATTATTAGTTATTTATCTCTTTGCACCTTGTCTCATTTGCCTGAACTTATTAACCCAGTCCCATTCCTACTTCTGCCATAAGCACTTTCCAGACAATTCCAGGGACAGCTTCCTTGTAATGCTCACAGCACTGGGGGGCATTAACGTCCACAGCCATCTTTGCAGCATGTGGCAGAGTGAGGTACTCAATTCACGTTTGTGAAATGAAAGAATATTGCCCTCTTTACTGTGTCATGGTTAATGTAACTGTCTTGAGAGTAGAGCCCGTGTCTTAGACCTTTTCACTACAATACAGCATAGCAATGAATGAATGTTTAGGTATATAGCATATTTGGAAAACCCCGTATCTCCAGATAAAGAATATGAGGATCACATGAGGTACTGACTTGCTCATCTCACAGAACTGGTTTAGTTCTAGAGCGGGGAATACAAATCAAAACTCTTGACTCATGACCTCTGATTGAATGGATGAAAAAAAAAAAAGTCTTACAGGTTTGTAAGTGATCATGCGTATTTATTACTATGTAACTCAAGCTTTCAAAATTCCTAAGAATTCCAACAAGGTCTTAGCTAGCCTACATTACTGTAGTAACAGTGACTTTACTTGTCACAGATTTCTAAAATAGTTTCACTAGGCTAGCGGCAAGGGTAGGCTCTCTGGAATGGCTATAGGTGACTTGGAACAATAATGTCTACCAGTAACGTATTGATTAGTGTGTAGAATGAAGGATATTCCTTAAACACATTTTGCAGTATCAGACCCCCTATTATTTGAGGTCTGTGCACTGTCCTGTTTGTATTGGAAGATACGATCAGGGACCAAGTTCCACCCCAAACTTTTGTAGAACTGCAATCTGGATGTCCTAAAACGGTTTTCCATGGTGGTCGTCACTTGTATCACAAAACCAAGTTGTCTCATGAGAATTATCTATCTAATCTTGTCAGGCAGTTCCCAGGACTTTATATGCTTACCTTAAAAAAAAAAAAAAAAAAGAAAGAAAAAGAAAAAAGGTAAAAAGTCTCACATGCCTATTGAGCAAGTGAACAGCACTATAGCTATTGTTAGTGATGATCTTGGGTGATATAATCCACTTTGCATATTTTAGTCATCGTGTGAATGTTTGCAGATTCCTGAATAATGAAATGTCTGCTGTATTCAGCATTAAAAATAATTTAGTGAAATATCTTGATTGTATCAAAAAATGTTAACCGAATACAGGATGTGATGCCGACTGTTTATGTCAGCTACAGGAAAAATAAATAAATAAATAAAAAGAGGAATCGAAGCTGTGGGAAAGCTGCATGCTGAAGGTAGAACATTCTCCTAATCCAAACCAGCTGTCCTTGCTGGAACGCATGGGAATTTAATAGCACTCGCTCTGTCTCTCCATCTCTCTCTCTCACGATGTGTTTACTGACTAGCTTGTAGGCATTGTATCAAAGCAATGACACAGCTATTTTCTAGCTACAAAACTATCTAATACAAGAGGGAAATAATCAAAAGTCACCTTGAAATAAAATACATGGAACGACTAACTACAGATTTCTCCAAGACTGTTGAATGGCAGGGAGCCACAATTAAGTAATTACTTAAGCACAGCAAGTTCCAATTCACTCTTACTGCTTTAGAGTGGCTGCTATCTCAACCGGGATCACGCCGCGAATCACAAGTGCCAGGGTGACAGAAACACAACGTTCCAGCACCTGAAGACAAATAGCCTGGGCGTCACACGCCAAACTCTTCAGATCTTTCACGCCGCCCCCCCCCCCACTCCCCTTCACATTTTTCTTTAGGGACTGACGAATTGTAAATCCTCGACTTCACAAAGGAAACTGCAGCTTTACTCCGAATTTCCTGAAGTAATAGATCAAGAAAACACAGAGAAATACAAGGAAAGAAACAACATTTTTACATTTTGTGTACATAAATATACTATGGAAAAAAATATGCAGGGGGAGAGTATTCAGATTTTTCTTAGGTTCTTAAAATGGTTAGTCATGTATGTCCCCATTTATTTGGAACATTTACTTTCTGATTTTTGCTTTAGTCCTGTAAGGTTTAGGAACATCATGGACTTTGGATTCAGGAGAACTGAACTCACACCCAAATTCAAACTCTTTCTAGTCATGTGACTTACAATAAGTCACTTAACATTTTGAGCTTGAGTTTTCTCACTTGTCAGAGGGGAAAATCAACTGCTTTAGTCACTGCAGCACTCACGGAGATCAGTGACTTATGCGCACTGTTGGAACATAGTAGGTCCTCAAGGAAAATCAGTTTGTATCTCTTTGACACTTGGTTTCCTGTTTGTCTAGGGTTTGCCATTTCTCATTTGGGCAGGAGATAGTCCAAAGGTAGTCTGAGAGCACCCAATTTCATTTTGTGCCTAAGGAAACGACGAGACAATAAAAAGGATAAAAATCCTGATTTAAAAATGCTCACCTAGTCACTACCGTGGTGCTTGGCATGAAAATTATGGATACAAAAGGCCCTGACCCCCTCAGTACCATCCAACATGAGGTATTATAAATGCAGAATGCCCACAGACAATCCAGTGCTGTGAACCATGCAGAATTGAGTGGTTAGAATATCTTAATTTCACGAGTTTAACAAAAACATGTGAAGACAGCACTAGGGTTCCCTTGGGAACTTATAGGGAAATGTGCAATTGAGGGATTCTGATGTTCCATTAGCTTCATTGTAAATCTGCCTCTGACTATGGGATGTGGGGAATCAGTGCCTTATTATTATTATTATTATTATTAATATAATATATACAATATAATATATTATAATATAATATTATTAATATAATAATATATTATTATTATTATTACTACTACTACTATGATGGTTATTATATAGACACTACAATCTTAAAATGAATTCGTAACTTCTCCAAACCCATCCCATTTCCCTCATTTCTTTCCTACCTGCTCTACTTGAACTGGCATGTAAACTTGTTTTCTCTGAGTAAGCAATGGGAATGTTGACTTATTTGAACGGGTGTGTGTGCGTATGCTGCCTGAAAAAAAAGTGCTGGTATGCTATGCGGGTGCATACCAGCGCTGTATACAAGTACAAGAGATGTTTTTTCTGTTCAAGTAGATTCCTATCTAATTGGGTAGAGAGGGCTAACATATGAAACAGCAGCAACAAGCTGAAATAAATAAAAAGCGTATCATTCATTACAAACATTTTAAAAATCGGCTAAGTGCTACAAGACTTCGGAGAAAAGGGATATCAGTAAAGGCGGACATTGTTGTATAGGTTACGAAGAGAAAGGAATTGGAAAGTGACAAGTTGGGTTAAGGGGATCATGCTACATTTGTTGGAGACCAGAAGCAACCTCTAGAGAAAGGAAGCCAGTGCTTTGGTGGAACAGTAAAGAAACAAGAATGACTGAAGTAAGTGGAGCTAGGTAAACCCAGCATCTTCACAAGCAGGTAGAAGTGTTTGGGTTTTCTGTGCCTGGAATTACATGACATTGAAGGCTTTTGAGTAAAAACAGTGACAAAATGAAGATGGGGTGGCCTGAGTGATGCTGGAGTCACAGGCAGAAACTTAGAAGACGTCAGCTTTATCTAGGTGAGGATAAAGGCAGTCTGTGCCATGGTGGTGCGTGTGGGACTAGAAAGGAAGGGGCGGATACAGGGACACACAGAAAGTAGAATCGATAGGATTAGGTGACTGACTCCATGTAAGGGATGAAGGGGAAGGGAGGCAACCGGTAGAAAGGGAACAGATTCTGAACAATAGAGAATGAGGTTAACCTTGGGACTGATTTGAATCTGATGTTACAAGACCTCCAACATTTAACATTTATTGGACATGTCCTGTAAACAGCTGAAGATACAGGATCAGAATTTAAAGGTGTGGCTAGGACAAACAGGGAGGGAGGGAGGGAGGGAGGGGGAGAGACAGAGAGACAGAAAGAGAGAGAGAGAGAGAAAGGAGACTGATCATAGATGAATACAAGTATAACTCTCATATCATTTGAACTTTGGGAACTATCAACATTGAAGCAAGAATATAATCTAGAAATACTTTATGAAAAAGCCACACAAGTGAGTATAACGCAGAGGTTACTGATTCGAACAGCTTCTGAGTATTTTGACTGATTTAGAAAGAGTATGAGGTGGACATGTTGCATCTACTCCCCGAAATCTAGTTTTCCTTTTAGTTGGTCCTGCACAAAACGTACTTGTACATTTTCATATATGATATTCACTTATGCATTTCTGCATTGGCAGTATGTGTGTGTTCATTTGGTCTAAATCACTCCACAAATGTTTGTGTGTCAGGCACTGTTTGAAGCACTAGGAATTCCTAGGTGTACAATACTAAGTTCCTGGCCTCAAGGAGAAGCTTCGATTCTAGAGGGAGAGACAGACAATAAACAAGCATATATAACATTCTAGGATAAATGGATGGCAACTGGTTGATAGGAGAATTTGATTTTAATAAAGTGATCCAGAAAGTCCTTTCAGTAGAGGTAATATTTTAGTGAATACCTGCATGAGTGAAGGAGAAAGCCAAGTGACTAAGAAAAGAGTTTTTCAGAATGAGTGAACAGCAATTGCCATGGAACAGCAAAGAGGCCAAAGAGCATGGAGTGGAGTGACTTGGGGAAGGAATATAAGGTAAAGAAGGAGAGGCAGGCAGGTCCGGGTCAGGCAAGGATTTCTTGACCATAGAAGGGATTTTATTCTGAATGTGAGGGAAAGATACTGGAGGGTCTTCGGGTGAGGAGTGACAGGACATGATTTATGTCTAAAAATAGCACTCTGGCTGCCACATTGGAAAGGGTAGGAGTAGGGAGGGCAGTTAAGAGGCAGTTAAGGATACAGGTTCAAGGTGATGGTAGCCTGGTCCAGGGTGGTAGCAGTGAGAGTGGTGCCAAGTGGCTGGATTCTCCACGTATTTTGCAAGGAGAGCTGACATGATTGGCTGATGGAAGGAAGGTGGGGTGTGAAAGAAGAGAGGAGTCAAACATGACTGCCATGAACGGATATGAAAAAGACAAGTCATATGGGAAAGTGAAGAAGCTCAATTTTGGACGTATCAAGTGATTTTTGGCAAGTTACTTAACATCCCTGGACATGTTTCCTCATTTGTAAGACAAGGCTCATAACAGAATCTACTTCATTGCGTCAGGCAAGCATTAAACAACAATGCAAGGAAAAATGATCAGAGGCTAGCACTGCATGTTAGGAGTCCAGTTAAAATTAGTATCAAGAAGTTGAGGAAAAACTTCAATCTTTTAATCTATGACAAAGGAGGCAAGATTATCCCATGGGAAAAAGATAGTCTCTTCAGCCAATGGCGTTGGTGAAAACTGGATGGCTACATGCAAAAGAATGAAACTGGACCACTTTCTTACACTGTACATAAAAATAAACTCAAATGGGGGTGCCTGGGTGGCTCAGCTGATTAAGTGTCCAACTTTGGCTCAGGTCATGATCTCATAGTTTGTGGGTTCGAGCCCTGCATCAGGCTCTGTGCTGACAGCTCAGAGCCTGGAGCCTGCTTCAGATTCTGTGTCTCCCTCTCTCTCTCTGCTCCTCCCCCGTTCATGCTCTGTCTCTCTCTCTCCTTCAAAAATACATAAAAACACTAAAATACAATAAAATAAAATAAACTCAAATGGATTAAGGACCTAAATGTGAGACCTGAAACCATAAAAATTCTAGAAGAATGAAGAGACAATAGTTTCTCTGACACTGGCTGTGGCAACATTTTTCTAGATAGGTCTCCTGAGGCTAGGTGAACAAAAGCAAAAATACACTATTAGGATACATCAAAATAAAAAGCTTCTGCATAGTAATCAATAAACAAAAAGACAATCTACTGGATGGGAGAAGATATTTGCATATTATATGTTTGATAAGGGGTTAGTATCCAAAATATATTAAGAACTTATGCAACCCAACACCAAAAAAACCCCAAAACAATCCAACTAAAAAATGGGCACAAGACATGATCAGATATTTCTCCAAAGAATACATGCAGATGGCTAACAGACACATGAAAAGATGCTCAACATCACTCATGATCAGGGAAATACAAATCAAAACCACAATGAGATACCAACTCACACCTGTCAGAATGGCTAATATAAAAAACACAAGAAACTAGTGGTGGGGAGGATGTGGAGAAAAGGAACCCCTCATGCACTGCCTGGGAATGCAAACTGGGGAAGCCATTGTGGAAAACAGTATAGGGGTTCCTCAATAAAAATAGAATGACTATATGATATAGTAATTCTACCCAAAGAATATGAAAACACTAATTTGAAAGCATATATGCACCCCTATGTATATTGCAGCATTATTTACAATAGCTAAAATATGTTAGCAACCTAAGTGTCCATCCAAAGATGAATGGATACGAAGATGTGGCATATAAATATATATATGTTTATGTGTGTGTGTGTGTGTGTGTATATATATATATATATAATGTATATATATATGTATGCATATATATGTGTGTGTGTATATATATGTGTGTGTAATATATATATATACACATACATATATATATATAGCAATATTACTCAGCCATAAAAAAGAATGAAACCTTGCCATTTGTAACAACATGGAAGGATCCAGAGAGTATAATGCAAAGTGAAATAAGTCAGTTAGCGAAAGAAAAATACCATATGATTTCACTCATATGTGGAATTTAAAAAACAAATGAGCACAGAAAAAAACAAACAAAACAACAGACTCTAAACTATAGAGAACAAATTGGCGGTTTATCAGAGGGGAGGTGGGTGGGGGATGGGTGAATTAGGAGATGGGCATTAAGAGTACACTTATGATGATGATCACTGAGTAATACACAGAATTGTCAAATCACTATATTTTACACCTGAAACTAATATATCACTGTATGTTAATTACACTGGAATTATATTATATATACAACTAATTAATTAATTAACTAATTAAACAAACCCTTCAACCTCACATTATTTCTGAGTCTGAAGAAAAAGGGGGCTTAAAAACTCTTGCTACAAGTTTTTCTCTGTCTCCTCTTGGGTGCTACTTCCTTGGAAGAGAATGTTCATTCTAAATGTCAATCACGTCAGGTGTGCTAAAAGTATTAATAATGCCGACAGTGATTGTGACTGAATAAGTAAATGAGGTACAGAAGTGATGGTCATCAGAGAGAAGTTCAAACTGAAATTAGGAGACTACAGAGAAGGGAAAGTGGTTTATATTTTGAAGAAAAGAAGAGAAAGAATTTAAAGAATTACTTGAGGGGAATATATTCCGTGAGAAATGATAAAAGGCATTAAAATTAGGAGGATAATCATATGATGATGAAAATCAACACACGTTTTACAAAGTATGGCTTATGACCTTTTGGACATGAAATGACTTGTGGTCACCTTAGTAAAATGAAAAGAGATTACTTAACTGAAGAAACTAAACTCACCAAAATTGCCAGGCAACTGTAAGGGGCTGATTATATCCCCAGTTTTAAGATGACAACAGATACCTTCCCAACACAATCTAGTGTGTTGCTCCCAACTTATCCATATGGTGACAGGAAAGACTGCTAGGTGGATGGATGAACACAAGTGCAGAGGTCTCCATGTCCGTGTTCCATAGTTTATTCAAAACTGAATTAAGTATCATTAGTTAAATATCTCTCTGGGAAAATGTTTATGGGGAGACATGGGTTTTTAACATGCACATAATTTTAAAACATGATGCTTTTCTCATAAAAGACATTTAAAAAATAAAGTGTCATTATTTACTCCTTTGATAGAATAGAATTAAAAAAGACAATCTACACTTATAGATTAATTTTTGCAAATTAATACTTCCTCCACTTGAAGATAATTATTTGTTTGAGGACAGAGTCATTTTTCAATGACATTCAAATAGTTGGTCCCCTATGACAGATTTTCATACTTAGTTCCAGAAAACCCTTGGTCTTCCTGGAAGCCTTCAAGGGATTTGTGTGTGGGGTGAGGAGGTATCCTGTAGATATTCTTCTGCTTATTTTTTTTTTTTAATTTTTTTTTTCAACGTTTATTTATTTTTTGGGACAGAGAGAGACAGAGCATGAACAGGGGAGGGGCAGAGAGAGAGGGAGACACAGAATCGGAAACAGTCTCCAGGCTCTGAGCCATCAGCCCAGAGCCCGACGCGGGGCTCGTACTCACGGACCGCGAGATCGTGACCTGGCTGAAGTCGGACCCTTAACCGACTGCGCCACCCAGGTGCCCCGTCTTCTGCTTATTTCTTTAAAATTTTTAATGTTTATTTTTGACAGAGAGAGAGAGACAAAGCATGAGCAGGGTAGGGGCAGAGAGAGAGGGAGATACAGAATCCGAAGCAGGCTCCAGACTCTGAGCTGTCAGCACAGAGCCCGACACGGGGCTTGAACCCACAGACCGCGAGACCATGACCTAAGCCAAAGTCGGACACTCAATCGACTGAGCCACCCAGGCGCCCCTCTAAGTGTTTCTTAATATAGGTCATTGGGAGGATGTTTATCCCTGAATCAGATTATTTTCACTTCCTCTAATTCTTAGATAGACTTTCTTTCCATTTTCTATTCTAATCACCTACCTCGGCTGCATTTGTACCCAAATACAGGCTCAGAATGGCAAAAATGAACTTAGTTTATTATCACCTTTAAAAAAACGTTAAATTCCAGAATAGGTAACATGCGGTGTTATATTAGTTTCAGGCGTTCAATGTAGTGATTCAGCATTTCCATATACATCACCCTTTGCTCACCATGAAAAATACACTCCTTAATCCCCACCGCCTATTTCACCCACCCTCCTACCCACACTTCCCCTCTGTTCACCATCAAGTTTGTCCTCTGTAATTAAGAGTCTGTTCCTTGGTTTGTCTCTCTCTCTCTTTCCTTGTTTGGTTTCCTAAATTCCACATCTGAGTGAAATCATGTGGTATTTGTCTTTCTCTGATTTATTTCACATAGCATCTTACTCTAGTGCCATCCATATTGTTGTAAATGGCAAGATTTCATTCATTTTTATGGATGAATAATATTTTATTGTGTGTATATATATTCCACATGTTCTTTATTATCACCTTTAAACAGGTACTTAATTGCATTTTAGCTGACCTACACAAAAAAACACACTAAAATGAAACATTATTTATAACCTTCATCCCAAACCTTACTCATCTAGTCTTTGCTTAATTCTATTAAAATTTAAAAATTCTTCATGATACAATTATATATATGATATACATACATAAGCTTATTATCTGTATACAAATATATGTATACATATATGTATGTATATATGCATATATTTTTTCACATATATATAAAATTGACTCTTACTATATTACCTATATCATTTACATTTTTATGTTTTTCAAAGTAAATATTCTATGACTTTTTAGCATTTGATAAATTCTCTTCTGTATTGGGTATTATGTATCATTGGTGGGTGTGTAAAACGTGTTGAACAATTTGGCTATGTAAGATGTGCATATGTTAGAATATGAAGTTCTCTCCTTAGATGAATTACTCTTCCATACAGAAAGTTCTATACATATGTACATGGAGGTATGAGCAATAGTACTACTAATAACAGATGCCTGCAATAGCATATAACTGGAAACAATCTAAATGCCTCTCAAGAGGATAATAGATATATAGATCATGACATATTTTCATACCAGCAAGTAAAAATAAATGATCTTTATGTTTTAGCATGAATAAATGTCAAAAATATCATTTTGAGCAAAGTTAGTTGCAGAAGGATACTGCAGTATGGTACCACTTCAGACTTTAAATGTGCAAAACAATAATTAATAATGCCTTAGGTTACTTAAATATGAATAAGAACATGCAATAAGAGAATGATTCAACACTAAGTTCAGGATTGGAGAATTGCAGGGGGAGTTGGGAGGATGAAGGAGGGAAATATGATCCAGGAGGGGCACACAGTAATTTTACATTTTCTATTTTAAAATAGTGACTTTAATTTTTTTTCTTACTTAAATTAAGTGGTTGATACACGGGTTTCTTGTATGTCTAAAATATTTAATAAAGGTAATATTGCTACCAGTTAATTGATAACATATCTAAAGATAGTTGTAGAGAAAAGGTTTTTAGAAAGCAAAGATACCAATTTCAAATGTTATCCAAACTGTATCGAATCAAAAAACAATGAGTACGTTATGAAAACAGCAACTTAAGTCACATGAGATACCGGGATCAGATTTCCCAGGGTTTGGGTGCATGGACCATTAGCTATAGCAACATCACCTTCGTTTTACAAAAGCAATTAGTACATGCTTCAGTTTTCAAAGTGAGCAATGATTACCTACTCTTAAAAAGTTATTAAAAGCACTTGGCTTTTGACCTTAGAACTCCATTGGTACATGGTACTGGGGTCAGCTCTTTGCTATCCTAATAAAAGTTGTCAAACACCATTTTCTTAGACTCCATATAAAAACAGAGACATTGCATAAGTTATTGTGATTTGAAAACATGCACTTTTATGTAGAGAGCTTAAGTAATGGTCTTTTAGGAATCAGTTAAAATATTTTAAGTCAGAATAGGGAGAAAAATATGGAGCAAGGAAAGAAAGCTTACATACAAGGAGAAATTATGCATTGTGAGCTGATTAAACTCAGTATCTCACTTAAGTACAAGATAAGTAAAGAAAAAGAGCAGATAATCACAAAGAAGTTTGAGAGTTGGGGTATGTGTGGGCCGGTGGTAGGGATTAATCACATAAGGCCATGAGGGTTCACTCGGGGAATCTTTACACAGCAAAATAGGAGTTGTGCTCAGGGTCACAGAAATAAAAACATTTTCTGTGAACTGGCCTCACAAGAATGGGAGCTTGGAATGTGTGTGGTGGTGACTGAGGAGGTGGGTGTGTGGCTTAGATTCAACTGTCCTGTCTCCAAGAAGGTCAGCATCAGCAAGCAGTGGTTTGCCCTCACCTCCCTGTTAATGCCCTTCCCAGACCACGTGTTCTTTTTTCCTTTCATTCTTTCTTTTTTTAAAAATTAAACTTTTATTTCCCCCTTTCCCCAGACTCTTAAGCTTGGTTCTGATGTGCTGGCTAATCCCTGGGGTATGTACAGAGGGCCCGGTCACAGACTGTTGTTATTATCTTAAATGGTGCAAAGGGCATCTATTACAATAGATTTTCAGGCACTATTTTGAAATAATTTTTCTGAAGTTTACCCTCTGTGTTTATCTTTGGTTGTGCAATGATTATGCTGCGCCAGAGAGCTTTGGTTGGAAACACAGTCTTGGGTTCTAAATAATCAATGCATCAAAAAAACCAAACAAACAAACAAAAAAAAAACCCAAAACTGAAAGAATAGAGGAAATGTTTCTCTATCTTTCTTTTGTACCCTACCAAAAAAAGAAAGAAAAAAGAATGAAAACAAATAAGCTTAAAATTATGCAAACTTATGCATATAAATTGCAATTGGTTACTGAATGTACATTTCATAAATTTACAATATCTAAGTGTAAACTTCCCAGTCTTATTTTCCCAATATTGTTGTATGTTCTACCTGTATACAGAGGCAAGAGTGAGGCAAACACTTTGGGTTGTCTTGTCATCCGTCTATATTCTCCAACCTGGTGGTCTTCACTGTGGGCATGTTTTGTTGGTATTTGGTTGGGTGTGGTCTGCAGCCCCAGCATAAAGGAAGGGCCTCAGTTTCCCCCTGTGATTCAGTGTCACGGTACTTTACTCTGGTGCATTCTGGCTCTTAAAAAAGCCCTCTGCATAGATTCAATACAACTAATAACTCTTAGAACATGGTAATCAACCCATGTAAAATAAAACTCGAGAAGATCTGATATTACACACATCCCCAGATTGCTGTGGGTTTGGCCCCATCATCTCTCTTCCCCGTCCCCACTGGTTTGTCATCTCATCTGTCCATCCACAAGCTACGCATGAGTCAACATGCATGTGCTAATTTCATTTGGCTGGAATTCCCTAAATGAAATTCTAGCTTCTTTTAAAGCACAAAGGAAAGATGTTTCTACCGCACTCGGCAATTACATGTTCAAACTTGTTTTCATCAGTGAAAAATTATAGTCCAAAGACTGTCTTATCAGAGTTGAAAAACAATATGTTTGATGACAACCTTTTCAACCTGAGATGGGCTTCATTTAAAAAAAAAGTTTTATTTTAAATACAGCATATTGTAAGGTAGATTAGGAATGCTCTTACTCATCTAATTTAGTTTTTTTTTTCTGCCAGATGTTTATGTTGGTGAGAAACCAATAACACTGTCTAGACCTCTAGCGTATAGTAATCAAGCATGAATAGAAAACGTTCAGAGGTCACACTTCAATCTGGACCTACAACATCCTGCTATTCAAAACCAGATTAGAGATGATGGATCATGATAAACAGAACCACACTGAATGCTGAGTCAGTGATTTGAGAGTGGTCTGCAAAAAGCTAACTATGTCACAAAAAATCTGCAAGATAAAACAAAGTCTAGACATCATTAAATGTGCTGAGCTCCTACCTCCACCCCAAGTCGTCAACAACCACATGCTACCTTGTGACTTTCACATCAGCATCCTGTAAATCAGGAATCCTCAATCTTTTATGGAGGAGTTCCTTGAAGTTATGGCTTCCTGAGGCATGTGCGTGTGCGTGTGTGTGTGTGTGTGTGTGCACTTGCATGTGTTTGAAATTGCCTACATGTGCTCCTGTCAATAAATGCCTGAAAAAAGACAGAGAGAGAAAAGTGATATATGGCATTAGAATGTTCAGAGATCCCCAAGCAAGATTTTACCAAGCAGTAATATGCCATGTTTTTTCACTAGGTCTTGGTGGTTTTGTCTAGAAGTCATTAATTTGTTTTTTATTGAGAGTGTTTCAGTTTTTGATTGAAATAATTTACTGATTAGAAAGTCCTGCTATGGAGGATCAAATTCAACATGAAGATATTTTTACTGTCAAATAATCACGAGTCAGGGTCTGAATCCTGGCACATCACAAAAATGTCTTCTTTGCGCTCTCTGCTTCTTGGCTGCCACTCACGAGTCTTTATGGAACTTTAGATCTGGAACACATTTGAGTTAATGCTAAATGCAAGATGTAGGTCAATGACTGTTTCTAAGAGGGCAAACCTTACTGCTTCCTAAGGTAAAGTGGAGTAAAATCATAGTGGAGTACTTTATGTTTTGTTTGTTTTTTTTTAAAGTTTTATTCAGTGGAGGGAGCAACTTGGTGAGTCAGTCCAGTTACTAGTGTATGAATTTCTTCAAACACTGAGGGACATCCAAAAAACTTACCTGGCTGAAAGTACCAATGCTACTCTGCAAAACAACTTCAACCTGAAATGCCCAAATTTACCTTCACACCACCCTCCTGGCATGTGCATGCACACACGCATCACTACTAACACATCCTCATAGTGGCATAGAGACTCTTTTCTGCAATGATTCAAATGCTTCCATTGCCGTGAGCAATAGCGAAAAAGTGATAGCGATGACTTTTTAATTCTTTTCATGTTTATTTTTGAGAGAGAGAATGCACACACACGTGCATGCATGCACAAGCAGTGAAGGGGCCCACAGAGAGGAGGACAGAGGATCCCAAGCAGGCTCTGCACTGACAGCAACGAACCCTATATGGGGCTCGAACACATGAACCGAGAGATCATGACCTGAGCTGAAGTCCGATGATCAACCGACTGAGACACCCAGGCATCCTGATAATTATGACTTTAAAAGGTAGTTGTATCAGGGAAATTTTAGTGTAAAAACAATGTTCATTCGAGTGCAAATGAGCATGAGTCTAACACCGTACAGAAAAGCAAGTGGTGATAAAACAGTGTGGATATCCTATTGTTATAATACATTTGGACCAGAGGTGAATTGATGCTGCAGAGAGGAGACAGGGAGAGAGGGAGGGAAGGGCAGTACTGATTGGTCAGCAAATACCTTATGGTACCTGTCAAGTCAGGCCTTAGAATCTTGTTTTCTCTGTAGGTCACTTTTTCCTGCCAAACAGACTCCAGAGTACTGAAATTCAGACACAGTTACTACCTTTGCGTCTTTTCTACCTCCTAGCATTCTATCACATAGTCAGGGCACAACCAATATTAGCTAATTTGTAGTTTAATAAAAGATTATTCCCATCCAGTACAAAACCCCTCTTTGTTACTCTTTGCATCAGTGGGTGGATGTTTTGTCTGCCTTCTTGACTGTTCAGTGTCTGAGCCATGTCCCATACTTTCTCTTTCTCTAAGCCTCTTATTTGAAAGTGAAACATTCATTCTTAAAAACTTTCCTGCTTTCTTTCATCCTTCAGCCTCTCTACCTGGTCACACTAAGAAACTGAAATTAACTAGATTCTTTGGAATTACTAGTAAAATCACCCCTAAGAGAAAATGAGGCCACGATACATGATACATATTGTCAGTATTCAAAATATGCTTTAATTACAAATGTGAAAGCTAATAAAAGCAGTATTCATGTAAATTCTTATATTCTTTGGTAATTTTCTCATGGATTTCGTTAATAACTCACTGAATAGCTGATCATTAATTTTCAAACTACTCAAAAGCACTCTAAGGATGTCACTGATCCAAAATGGACTAGAATTTTTAAAGATCATCTTCTATATGGAGCTTCGCTATAATTATCTATTTAATCATTGAATTCTATTTCCTTTCCTTAACTATTTTTATTGCTTAGCTAACATAATTTTGGTTACTGGTAACATTTAATAATATAATAATTATGTTACATTTTTAATACAACTCACCCATCATTATTTTTCTTTTCCTTTAAAAATGCAATACGGATATCTCAACTTATGATGGAAATTCATCAAATTATGATGGAAAAAAGAAGATGTCCTGGTTTCCAGTTCAACTCCCTAAGAATTTCTGTGGAATCACAAAAGACTTGCAACAGTCAATTTCAGTTCTACAGCCCACGTATTTTGAAATCTGAGAGTGATCTCCGCCATCAATTGAGATATTTAAAGTACAACTTCCAATTTTCATTCTGATTTCTGAATCACAAGAGCACCCTATTTTAGCCAGTGACATATTTTATACTTTAGGATACTTAAACTTTGGAAAACATCAGCATATCATCTTCAAAAAATGATTAAAGTTATAGCTCCATGACGTTTTGGAAGTACAATCTTTGTACTCATGTCCCGTCCCTCCCACTCATGCTTCCCCTCTCTATCTTCAGCATTTTGTAAGACGCAGTTTGTACTCTGAAAACAATAAATCCATCGAGCAGATTTTTAAAAGCTGCATATGCTTTTTCTGATACTGTCCCTTACCACTGTGTCTTCCCTCATCTCCCTGAGAATCAGTGGTTTAAAGAACAAATCAGTGATGAGTTATAGACAGCCCTCAGTGTTTAAGAGACACTGTTTATTCTTCCTCACTACAGTGGAGTTCACTTTCCCATGTAGGGCCCCTCTCGAGTTCAAAGGTAGAATTCAGGTGTCATATTCATGGCTGGCAGGCAACAGTGCATCTGTCCTATTGTCAACCATTACCTTGCACAGTGTTTTGCATACAATGGGCTCTCAATAAATATATGTGAGATTAATTGGTAATGACTGATAGATTTGGGTGTTTCTGAGTTCTGTGCATGGATACTCACTAATAGATTTTTAAGGTAATGCCAAGAAAATACTTAAATGGGAATAAAAACAGTAGTATATACCTCTCTGGATTATTTTCAAGATTAAGTAAGACAATGCCTTTAGAGCTCTCAGCCTAGGTGGTTGTTCACAAGCAACAGGGAAAGAGCACAGGAGGATCAATGCCAACTCCTCTCATCATCATACACAAATAATTCCAGCATGTGCTTCCTGGATGCCATATCATCTTTGTTCAAGAATGACAGGTTACAGAAGACACACAGATGGCCAAAAGGTACATGAAAAGATGCTCGACGTCACTAATCATCAGGGAAATGCAAATCAAAACCACAATGAGGTATCACCTCACACCTGTTAGAATGGCTGGTCTCAAAGAGAGAAGAAATAACAAGTGTTAGTTAGGATGTGGAGAAAAGGGAACCTTCCTGCATTGTTGGTGGGATGTAAATTGGTGCAGTCACTGTAGAATACAATATGGAGGTTCCTCAAAAAATTAAAAATAGAAATATCATATGATCCCTTAATTCCACAACAGGGTGTTTACCCAAAGAAAATGAAAACACTAATTTGAAAAGACATACACTCTTAGGTTTACTACAACATTATTTACAAAAGCCAAGATATAGAAGCAATCCAAGTGTCCATCCATACATGAATGGATAAAGAAAATGTGGTGTGTATACATATATATACATATATATGTATATATATGTGTATATATATATACACAATATATGGTGTGTATATATATGTGGTGTGTATATATATATACACATACACATATATTATACATATATACATACATATACATATATATAAATGTGTATATTCACATATATATATAATGGAGTATTACTCAGTCATAAAAAAGGATAAGATCTTGCCTTTTACAACAATATGGATGAATCTAGGGTATAATGCTAAGTGAAATAAGTCAGAGAAAGACAGATACCATATGATTTCTCTTATATGTAGAATCAAAAAAAAAAAAAAACCCAGGACAAATGAATAAACAAAAAATAGAAACAGACTCATAAATACAGAGGCCAATTTGATGGTTGCCAGGTGGCTGGAGGCAGGGTGATGAGCAGAATGTGTGAAGGGGAGTGGGAGATACAAGCTTCCAGTTACGGAATGAATAAGTCATGGGGAGAAAAGGTACAGCATAGGGAATACAGCCAGTGGTACTGTAATAGTGTTGTATGGTGACAGAGGGTAGCTACACTTGTGGGGAGCACAGCCTAACAAATAGAGTTGTTGAATCACTATGTTGTACACCTAAAACTAATGTAACATTGTGTGCAACTAGGCTTCAATAAAAAAAAAAGAATGATAACTATTAAAAGCAAGTGACTATACTCAGAGATTGAAAAACGTATACAATGACAAGTTTAACTTCAAACTATACCTTAATAATTCCTCTGGAATAGAGAGAGCTTCCAGTAGAATGTTCTTTTAAATAAAGTTTTGGTTTTATGATATAGCTTCAGATCCTTAAGCATACCTGTAACTAAATAATATATCCCTTCTACCATGCCTTTGACTTTGGGCACATTTTGTTATTATAGTTATAAGGACCTTTGGCAAAATACTCAGACAGCTTATACATACTATTTTAAATGAAGAAAGTTGCAGAAGTTTTGCTCCAGGAAGGGAGGTGGCCCAAATATCCCTTTCAAGTGGCAGCCTTGACATTTAGCATACTTTTTCCCATTCCACAGCTGCGCCACGTGCTTGAAACCCCAGCCTGCTCGTGCTGGTGCTCTATTCCATGTTTGGCTCCATCTATATAGCAATTTTCAAAGCAGGTTCCAACTCGCTTGGGAAGACTTTCAGATATTGTATATGTTGCCCGACAAAGCCATGCAAGGAGTGATTTCTTCATCAGTGTGCAAAAACAATTATTCTCAAGTCATTCCGTTTTGCAATTCAGCAAGATCTGCACAGAAGTCATCTTCGTTAGATTTTTCGTTTTCGTTCTTGTTTTTTTCTTCCAGAGGTAAGGAAATAAAGTCCATTTGCCATTGACATTTTACCTTTTATTTTATATTTTTGGACTGGTTGAACTATTTTTGCCCAAAAGGCTTAGACAAATTAGAGTGATGTCATGCTAGCAGGCTGAAACTTCAAAGGACATAGGGCATGGGGAAAAGGGAAGTCGGGTTATAACAACCAAACTGATAGAGTTTCACTCTGGCTTAGCTATATGCCAGTGACTCTTCTAAGCACTCTACACAGTGGCTCATTTAATCTTTGAAACAATTTTATGACATAAGTACTATGACCATCCTCTTTATATTGGTAAGAAACAGACTGACTTGCCCAAAGCTATCCAGTGCAAGAGCCAGGATTCAAACCCAGAAGTCTGATGTCAGAGCAAGCTCTCTGAGCCAATATATTAGGTTTTCTCTCATCAGAGCCGACCTTGACATCAACATGCTCCTCTTTTATTGGAATAGTAATATCTAATTTAATAGATACATACTGCGTCTACCCTCCAGAAATGTGACAGGGTCTCATGAAGCACCATTAATGGTTGTCTCTCCAACCCTTTAAAATGTTAACATAGCGTTGCATGCATCCAGGGAAGTCTTTGTTTACTAGAGGAACCTGCATATTTTGAAGCACACATCACTCTTGGTTAAAAGGCATTAAATATGCCCTTACTTGCTTTTCTCTGTGAACCAATGAGCAGAAGACAGTTCACGGGAGTCAGTGTTTGTGGTTTCCCATCATGGGAAATGGGCCCGAATTCCTGATGCCCCGTTGAATTGGGCGCCAATGTACTACAGAGCACGTCAGACATTCATTTTGCTAGTGAACTGCAGACCTAGTCAGGTGAAATGTAAAACTCTATTTCACAAAAGATAGAAGATACTGGACAGTCAACAGAATCCCCCAGGGGATCCAACCTCATGTTGAATTTGTTCTGTGTCCACTGAACCTCACTTGGATTGAGATTTTCCTAAATTTTCCTGGGGAAAAGCGGGGACAGAGGATCTGAAGCAGGCTCTGCACTGACAGCAGAGTCCGATGCTAGGCTCGAACCCACAAACCATGAGGTCGTGCGTGACCTGAGCCAAAGTCGGACGCTCAACTGACTGAACCACCCCGGTGCCCTATATTGAATACTTTTTAAACAATCAGTGTGACTTACGCTATGTGAGCTGTTCTTACCTTATTAGATTCCGTGAAATAAAGGCTAATTTATTTAATTTCTTTTTGGTTTATTTCTCCATTCCACTTCGCAAACCGATGAAGTTACGTGCATGTGTGTCATCTGGGTTTTTCTTTCTTTTAGCTTCCCTATCTCTTTCTAGTCTGAATATGTGTCTTTTATTTTTCCTTAGAGGCAGTCTTATTGGCACATCAGTCCAAACTTGTTTGCGGAGTTTGTCGAATATACATCAAGGAATTCCAGCCATCTCATGTATGAGAGCCCAGCATTTCAGTTTAGGAGAATTTTTGACTGGAAGTACTCGGAAGCTGAAGTAAGGATATGGTAGGGATTCTTAATCCAGGGTCTAAGGGTAGAACAGGACGTCCATTTACTTGGATGAGGAAAATTTTCATTTTTATTTTCACAAAACTGTAACTGGAATTTGGCATTTCTTCCAATTATGAATGTTGACCAACTGTCACCTCCCCGTGCCTCGCACACAATGTCATTAGCTGCCCCTGTGACTTTGTCCCCAATAGAAACCAGACTTTTCCATATCACATTACAGTTGGTGCAGCTATCACAAAATATCATTTACACTCATTCCTACCCTAGAGTTTTGGGAGTTATCACACTCACCCCAGATCACACACGATTGTGGTTTTGTGCAATCGACTTCCACAGATGTTCGCATGACATCGTTGCTGGCCCCATTCAGCCACCAAACAGTAAAGTTAAAAGTTTGCACATTGCCGACCCAGATATGGATTTTGCTCCCCAGTATTCTATCTATAATGTTTGGTGACAAGGAGATGAATCAGAGACTACTACATAGTTTAATGCTCTTTTTCTAACTAACGATAACAATCTGCATACTGGTATCTTCAAAAAACATTTAATTTATATTTACTTCCCTATATTTTAAACATCTTCATCTATGATACAATTCATTCATTTTCTATTACTACACAACAATTTTGTGTTTGGAATACCCTGATAACTATATTTTACTATAAATGATTTCCTTCATAATTCTACGTGTTTTATTTATACACCAAAAAATATCATTCTGAGATGTGATCTGCAGGCTTCACCAGGATGCAAAAAAGACCCATTGGCACAAAAAAGACGAAGAAGCCCTATTTGAAAGGATTAAGGGGCAGCAGATCTTCAGGAATGAAATACACCACAAAGGCATGAAGTCTGGGTACCCAACGGGAGGGAGGAGGCCGTACAGGCGCCATGAGGACATGTTAGAGTTTATGACGGATGCACAATTCGTCCAGAGAAGGGCGGTCTACTCTCGCCATCACCACTGTTAACCTCAAAGTTGTAATTCCCTGAAACGTAGACACCATCCTCTGCTTTCAGGAAAGAGACTGTGTACCTGTGAGCTTGGTGGTAGAGAGAACAGGAGTAAGAGAAACCCTGTGGGTTGTGGCTGGGCAGAAAAAGGCAATTCCATGTGAAGGAGGATGCGATTAAGACAGTGTGTTCCAGGGGCGCCTGGGTGGCTCAGTCAGTTGAGCGGCCGACTTCGGCTCAGGACATGATCTCGCGGTCTGTGGGTTCGAGCCCTGCGTCAGGCTCTGTGCTGACAGCTCAGAGCCTGGAGCCTGTTTCGGATTCTGTGTCTCCCTCTCTCTGACCCTCCCCCGTTTATGCTCTGTCTCTCTCTGTCTCAAAAATAAATAAATGTTAAAAATAAAATAAAATAAAAAAAAAGACAGTGTGTTCCATCACCCCTTACAGCTTGAAGGTCTTTTCCCAGCAACAATTCTGTATTTTGTTTACATAGGGACAGGGATCCTTAAAAATAACAGGCAGAATCCCTGTTTTATATATAAGGATTTTAAGGCAAGGAAACGTAAATGATGGTTTTCATACACAGAACATCATTTGGGAGAGTAGAACTAGGAACCGTTAAGTTATATCGAGTGTGTATATTTGTGTGTCAGAGAGACAGAGAGACAGAGGGAGATACATGCACACAGAGATGGGGAGATACACACATGCACACACACACAGAGGGAGATACACACACACACACACACACACACACACACACGAGACAGAGAGATTGATTTATTGATTGACTGAGAGAGAAAATACCCAACGAGGAACCTTAAAACTTTGTCCCGTGGCCAAACACTTTAAATCTCTGGAAGAAACTGAAACCTCCGATTACTTTTTGAGAAACTTGATGAACCTAATCAAAGTAATGATCATCATGAAAATAACATTTCAGGTAGTATTAAAAGAAGCATTTTCTTCAGAGGCTTCGAAACCTTGTTTACATGACACTTCATTAATTTCACAACATAAAGTGAAGCAGGAGATCTGGACTTTCTACTTCCCTCCATTCCACAACAGAGGGCAAAGTGGTATGATACACAGTAGAGATTGTATCTGGTGTTTAGAGAAGTGACTTTTTGTGGATAATTGACAAGTATTATTTAGCCTTTGGTCAGTGGGAAGGTTGGGTGCAGAGGAGAAGTTTGAGGGGAACACGAGAAGTAAGTGCTCTTGAGGTTTGGATGTGCCCCAAATCAGTCTCCATCTGACAAACATTGATTGAGCCATGACCCATGCGCCAAGCACAGGGGAGGCATGAAAAGGGCCAAATCCCCAGTAATCAGTCAGTTGTGGTAGCCAAAATTCTTTCTTTTCAAGTATAGTACCTGGATTTGCTACTGTGTAAACTGCGTAAGAGGTCAATATATATCAAAAAAAAAAAAAAAAAAGTAAAAAAAAAAAAACTATGGAACATAAAGAATTTCTTTCTTGGGTGGACATAGACAGCTAAAATCCCATTTGCAGTCAGAGCTGTGGAAATGCTTAATTTTCCTCACATATAAAAAGTAACTATTTTTCTTTAAGTGGCTATTTTTCTTTAAGATGCTTTAAGATGCTATTTTTGGCCACATAGAGACTCTGTGTGTGTGTGTGTGTGTGTGTGTGTGTGTGTGTGTGTATACACACATAGGCAAATACACACACACACACACAAACGAATCACAAGACAGAGGCAGCAACTTTCCAGGGATAATATCCTTATTCTAGGAGGCCAATAGCTGTCAAAAATATCATCATTTATGAAAATATAAGGGGAAGCAGGAATGTTTGATTTAGTCTTACTCTCAAAACACCAAACCACAAGATATTTTTGCGTTACCTTTAATAAGACATTGTTTGTGGAACCTTTCCATTTGTGACAATGGGTTTGTCAAATAAGACAACAATGAAGGAAACACTTTTGCTGTGAAAGGGCCAACCAATTATAGTTGTAGACTTTATACTCCTATATCTTAGTTCTTACACTTCCTCTAGCCAATTGCAAACTGTTATCACCAGATAACACAGCTTAAAAAAAACTTATTGGAATGTTGGGTTTCTTAAAGGTTTTATTTTTCTAAAGCCATAATAAAATGGTTACATTTAAAATCTTTTGCTAAAGATTTATCCTAAAGCCATAATAAAATGGTTAAATTTAAAATCTTTTGCTCTCTCTCTCTCTTACTTTCTGATTAGACTTGACATTGTTTACTCTGTCCTATACTGGGCAATATTATCTGGTTTAACGAGAAAGATTTTCATGAGCATTTAGGACAAGCTTACAGCCTATAAGGGGATATAACTAGCATGTTATCTTCATAATCTGTCTTATCACAATCACCAACCTTAAATTTCCCCTCTTCAAGTCATGTCAGGGCTATTAGGTGAAAGCCAAATGACCTTTTGCCAATAACACACAGCACAGAAATCTGTTGACACTTGGAGGCCACTTGTAATATTGTTAACAATTCAGAACTTCATACGGATATGAAAAACAACTGGATTACCCAAAAAGGTTAAGAAGATATCATTTCTGACCCATTCACATAGATGATATAAATACAGAGACTTACAGAGCAAACAAGGAGGAGCCATGAAACAGGACTAGGATACCTTTCCTGAATTCAGAGAGATTATTTTATTGCAAAATGCTATATTATATCAATTCGTATTCTTAATACCAGGATCAGGCAGAAGTTCCTGTTTCTTTAGTGTACCCCTTAAAACACAGTCTGCCATTTGGCTGGTGTCACACGAGCCCAAGTACGTTTGAATTGCACCACTGTATTTGTGTTTTATTATATTTCAAACGCCTGCCTCCAGCATACCTGACACCCGCTTGGAACTCAGAGCAGCTCCAGGCTGCCAGAGGAAATACCAGCAGGCTCTCACAGGGCAGGGCAGATTACTCCACTGACACACAGCCCTTCCAGGCCCCTCTCTTGCAGAGACCAGGCCACCTCGGGCCAGACCAGCCCCACGGCGGACCCCCACCAGCACAGCAGAGCTCCGTGCTTCTGCCTCAAGCTGCTCATCACGACTGCTTTCCTGACACTCAAAACGACCTTGCTTCCCTTTCAAGGTTAAAAGAAAAAAAACAAAACAAAACAAACAAACAAAACAAAAAACCCCCACACACCTCTCATAAAACCTTATCTAGAAATAATCAGACCAGAAACCAGAGAGGCATTAGAGAAAAAAACATCCCAGAAATGCTAAATACCAGAGGAGGGGAGATGGAAATCATTGCCACGGCAGGGAGGAACTTTATCCAGCCGATGAGATCATTAATTATCCGAGTTATTATCTGCGTCCGTGTATGGAACTGTTTTCCTTTTAATACCTCTCATCCTACCCTCCCCCATTCGCCCCTCACCTGCCAGCCTTCTGTCTCTGGTGTTTTTCCAAATGACATCCAGGGCTCTAGCCGTGGAGTCTCGGATGTGATCGCTAAAGGACCTCCGGAGAGGGGCTCTCAGGGGCCGAGCCATCACGTGGGCCTCGGGGTCCCCCATCCACCCGCCAGGGACTTCAGCGCAGCCCTGGCGTCGCGACCACGCCGCTCTCCTCCCGCCGGTGTCCTCCGGCGGCTGCGGGCCGTCGCTGCGCGGGGCGGCCGGGCTGCGTGCGCGCCGGGCCCGGGGGCGAGCCGCCGGCGAGCCCTGCGCCCTCAGGATCCCGGCATTGCGGCTCGCACTGCGGCCCGGGAAGCGCCGACTGCAGGCGGCCTCCTGGACCGCCGCCAAGCGCGCGCGGCTGCCACATCTGGAAAGGCTTACAAATGAGCCAGCGACACGCTCGCGCAGCGCCCGGGCTGCCTTCGTGGCTATCTAGATGATTCTGGCTTCCTGTGTAATCCAATAACTTGACTTGGTACATGCTCGGCCGTTCGTCTATTCAATAACTTGAATAGACGTCTCCTTCCCGGGCAATCCAGGTAACCTTGCACTTCTGAAGGGGAAGGCAGAGCAGGAGGCAAAAAAGCCAGGGAAGGAGAGGGAGGGTGGCAGGTAGAGGTCTCTTCAACTTCCACGGTAAATTCTCATTCACATTTGCATTTGATGGACTCGCTGTGTTTTACTAAGTCAAGGTTTTCGATGAGGCCGTTTATGACAGAGAAAGGTCAACCTTTAGCTGTGGGTGTGGGAAGGAAAATATGGCTGTCATCGGCATCCTACACATCAGTCTGGATTCTCTAGGAAATGGATACCTGAGTTTTAAAGGAAACATTAATCATCTCCTCATACCTCCCCTCTAACTACGCTTCTACTTACATTAGGTGGTTTCATCATATCATTCTAGGTTTTGCCTCTAATTTTTTTTTTTTAACGTTTATTTATTTTTTTGGGACAGAGAGAGACAGAGCATGAACGGGGGAGGGGCAGAGAGAGAGGGAGACACAGAATCAGAAACAGGCTCCAGGCTCTGAGCCATCAGCCCAGAGCCCGACGCGGGGCTCGAACTCACGGACCGCGAGATCGTGACCTGGCTGAAGTCGGACGCTTAACCGACTGCGCCACCCAGGCGCCCCGGTTTTGCCTCTAAATAGGGTTCAACTGTCCCCTGGTTTTGAGAATCTTTTAGTTCCAAATGAGCAAACTTCATAATTATAATTGCACATCAAAAACTCTCCCCCAAAGAATAAAAAAAGTGCCAAGCACCATGAAATCAAAATATGGGCCAAATGTTTCTTTGACAAGATACGTTTTTGAGTTTCTGAAATCTATTTCTTTCCAATGAGTTTGGCCGATTCTCTGCTTTTTAATGCAGTATTAATCCTCTCTTTTCTCACTATCCCCCAAATGCCATCTTTTAACTTTCAAGGTTTGGCATGGAGGCTTACTATTGGCATCACATAGTATCTAAGGGCCCGTTCATAACCTTTGCAAAATTAGATAATGCTGTAAAAGCACTTTGTAAATTGCAAGGTACCATGTGAATGCTAATTATTATCATAATTATTTTTATATGAAATCATTTTCAGCCCACACTGATCTCCTGAGTCTCCAAATTTCTACAGCATGCATCCTCTTTCTCATCAACTTTGACAACTTAATTATACAAGGGACGATAATTACAATAGTGTGATTGTGCTTACTAGTTATAACTAACACTTGTACCACTACTTATTAGCAACCCACGAGTTTTCAATCGTATTGTTCCCAAATTATTAAAGCTTATGAGTCTCTCCAACTGAGAATGTGCATGTCAGTAGATATTGTCTTCTTTGCCTTATCATTGGGCTGGACATAGATGAGGAGGCAACAAGTACTAACTGCTGTTATGTAGACCTCTGTCCCTGTGGGGGGGGGGGTCAATTCCGAGGGAAAATTCTCCATTTAAAAAATCTCAAAAAATCTGATTGCCTAATACATGGCTCGATTTTAAAACAAAGTACCCTGGGGGCGCCTGGGTGGCTCAGTCGGTTAAGCGGCCGACTTCGGCTCAGGTCATGATCTCACGGTCCGTGAGTTCGAGCCCCGCGTCAGGCTCTGTGCCAACAGCTCAGAGACTGGACCCTGTTTCAGATTCTGTGTCTCCCTCTCTCTGAACCTCCCCTGTTCATGCTCTGTCTCTCTCTGTCTCAAAAAGAAATAAACGTTAAAAAAAATTAAAAAAAAAAAAAATAAAACAAAGTACCCAAAGTCTGTGTGTGTGTGTGTGCGCGCGCGCGTGCACGTATTTGTTTCTCCTTCAAAGAGGTCTGAGCACTGTGAAACAGGTTGACTCCTTTTCTGGTCAGGCTGAACAAGGCAGATCTGTTTGTAGATGAATATTATGAAGTAACCATAGCACAACTAGTGAGCCACACTCTATGCCAGGCATGGGAAAGTTGAGGATGAATAAGATGTCAACTCTGTCTTTGAGGAGAAATCACACTGACCACAAATAATTTCAAAAGAGTGTCATAAGTTCTATGATAGACGCATGTACAAAGCATATAGGAGCAAAAAGAAGGAAAGGTAGCTTAGATTCCCAATTACTCGTAAGCACTGACCTCACCTAAATTTCCAGGCTGGATTTACAACATGCAACCATTCCTAGCACGAATATCAACAGCTGATTGTATGAGTTATGCAAAGTGGCAGAGTGTAATGAAATTGAAGTCTTTCTACACCTAAACACAGAAAGGGAAAAGGGAGCAACAAAGGGAAACAGCATTAATTGAGGACCTACGATGTACCAAAACCTCTTCTAGCACTGTAGATAGATAGACCTCCATGGACACAGACCCTTATAGGTGTTGTTATCTCCTCCTCAGAGATGAGGAAATTGGAGGGCAGAGAAAGAGATTTGAGAAAGGTCAGGTAGTAACTGGCAGATCCAGGATTCACACCCAGAGCTGTCTGCGTCCAAAGCTCATTAGCTTCCCAATCAACTTGATTGTTCATAAATTAATGACAGTGATGACAATGGCCCATTAGTGTTTATCTAAGGTTAGCTGATACCAAGCTATGGGCCAAAGCTCTTGAATCTTAGCGAAATAAAATCACCACAGGGTCCATGGTGTGGAAGAAGCCTGAGTCTCAGATGGGTTTTAGAAGATCCCACCTATGAAAATTGAAGGGCAGTGATCAAGAGAACCAAGGCCTGGTCAACACATATTGCTTAATGATAGGGCGCTCAGGTCTGATCTCCAAGGTGTTCCAGAATACCCTCCTTCTTCTCTGTGACCCTCTCTTTCAAAGACAATAATACTAGTATTTCACTGAAGCACATCTCAACAGGTATTGAAAAAGCCTACTTATTTTAAGCACAGGTTCCATTAGGTAGAACAGTCCATGGACCTAACCTAAGAAGTTATTATATTAAAAAAAAAAAAAAAAAAAAGGAAAGCTTACCAATATAAATGTAACTTTTATTGACAGATGATTGGAGAAAGGGAGCATAGCCAAATGTTTTCGAGCAAGGTGGGCTTTAATTATTGATTTTACTGTATTCCAAAGTAGGGCTGGCAACTTGTTACCTTATTTCTGAAAACTCATTAAATTAAAATTTCATTGTGAATATATTTCAACTCCTTGCAAATGAGTCTCAGCCACATATCATGGGAATGATGTAAAAACACTGATACAGTGTAAATTTTAAATTATTTTTATTTTTTTGTTTTCTGTATTTATTGGCCATTAGAAGAAATGTTATATGCAGAAAAAGTGCTTTTCAAAATCTACTGTTTATAGAATAATTCTTCAAGTTTTATTCCACAAGTTCCAAATAACCCCAAGTGTCTTCTGAGAGATAGAGACAGTATGCCATAGTTAATGTCATCTCAGCTTGGCAGATGGGGAAAGTGGGAATATGAGAAATCTGTTGATTTCTTTCAAGATCCTCCTGGGACTTATAAGAGAAATGAGAAGAGCAACATTATGCTTTGATTACTTCTCAGTTCCTTATTGTGATAAAGGGCTAGTTTCAGCCATTGGTGGGGCTGCTTTCTGACCTGGGAGACTCTTGTTTGTATGTTAAGCTACAGACTCTGGCTCAAATAGGTCCCTAATATTTTCCATCTAAGAAAACTATTCCACTTTGGTAATGTATTATAGATTTTATCTCATTTTCTGTAACCGATAAATTTTGTCTTCTTATTAAGAACAAACATTTTTTAACTTTATAGTCTTTCTAGGTCCCATACGCTTTGATCTAATGCTAGAGAAAACTTATTTTTCAAGCCTGTGTAGCATAAATCCACTTTGATCTTATGGCCACTCTTATTTGCTGATGCAACTCATTTAAGCCTCTTTTGAAGTAATTAGAGCAGTAGGGCTACCCAAAGTGCTGGTAGGTTCTTTCAAAATAGTATGAATAATGATGGGAAATGAAATGTTTATTAAGAGTCAATGCCATGCTTAGATCTGGGTCTTTGGAACAGGAAGGAAATTATTAAAACCCCATTTGGTTAAGCCCCATGAGAGATCCAGCCCCTGCAACAGGACAACAGATTTAGTGAATGACAGTGCCTACCCTGGCGTAATAGATCTCCCTAAAGGGCTGTAACGCCACAAAAGGAGTTCTCCATTGTGTATCTAAGTATCCAAAAGCCCATGACAAGAATTTGTAGTATGAAGCTTCTGTAACTCTGAGGAATATATAAGTGGTTTCTGTTTTTCCAATGAACAGTACCTAGCGTGTAGGTTACATGCTGCCGATATCTGCTTTCATTCTGAATTTTGTTTATTTAACATGACTCTATTAATAGAGTGTATTTGCTCTGGTGGAAGTGGCAATTGTATTTGTTAGTGTGCTTCTATAATTGGAACTCTAAGGATTACACTCAGTTTGGTTGAGAATCTCCTCTACGATAAATTGTTAAATATTTTCAACCAAAGTGTTCAAGGCAAGGTTGTTTACACTATCAATTAGGTATGTAGTGATGCTTGGGAGACCAATAGACCACAATGACAATTTTCTTCAAATTGCTGATCTCTGACCTGAGGACAGACAAGAGTCTCCTTGGAAGGCAAGAAGAAAATCTTGGAATATTCATCTATTTTATATAGCTGTTTATATATTTCTATTTTTCGAATATACAGAGCATACAAGTATAGTGATTTATGGATAAAGTTTATAAACCAATGTATATATTGGGGTTCTGTGCTCAGAAAGTGTTAGTGATGGGAGTTAACAATCAAAGATATTCAGAGACTATTTCTCTACAACTACTGATATATACCCAAATCACACTAACTGTCAGAGTAAAAGCAACTTGTTGGGGGAATACTGTTGAATAAGGAGAAAGGGTGCACTAAAATAAGAAGCAAATATAAGGAAAGAAAAAGATTCTTTTCTTCCTGACTGACACAATGACACCTTCTTTCCTTTTTAACTACTGAATTTCATTACTGACTAGACTTTCTGAAACGAAGTTCTTCACCTGGGCTGAGAAAAGTCACCTTGCCTCTGAGAAAGGAAACTGCTATATACTGAATATTTATGTTCTGCTCCAAATTCATATGATGAAAACTAATCCTCAATGTGATAGTATTAGAAGGTGGGGCCTTTGGCAAGTGATTAAGTCATGAGAGTTGAGCCATCATGAATGGGATTAGTGCCCTATAAAAGAGAATTTGGGGTATTCCTTGCCTTTTCTCCATGTGAGGGCTCAGCAAGAAGATGGTCTCTGGCAACCAGGAAGTAGGTTATCACCAGACACCAAATCTGCGGGCACCTTGATCTTCGACTTCATTGCCTCTGGATTGTGAGAAAACAAATTTGTTGTTTACAAGCCACCTGGTCTCCGGCATTCTGTTCAAGCACACCAAATAGACTAAGGCAGAGACAGACCTTATTTCAGTCCTGCCCCTTGACAGCCTTGTGATCTTGGAACAGTGTTTTCATGATTGCTGGAAAGGGGATTGACTAGATCCCTGATTCTGGTCCAAAGCGGGAGACAGAAGTAAAGGGTACAGAATCACACAGGATGGGGCCTGTCCTACTGAAGTGGAACAAGAAAGTTTACAACTCTACTGGCATAGGTGGTCTCATTGCACTTCTCAAAACTATCTCCACAGAATCTAATCTATCAGTAAATTAATTGGCCATTTTAATACTGTCCTCAAGCTATTTTCAAGTTGCTTTCAATATGTTTCTTTGGAGTTGTTCATTTGTTTATTTTGCTTTACTTGTCTCTCAATTATTTCCTTTCCATTTTCTGTTGATTAGTTGACTCTGGTTTTCTACACTGGAAATTTTGGCAGAAAGACAGGAAAGAAAAGGTGCTAGAGAATGGGAAGAGGAAGTAGGGATACTCCCAGAATTTTTTTTTAATGTAATGATTTCAGATTTTCTCCTGTGTCATGATTTCGGAACGTTAAAATACTTTTAATTCTGTAGAAATATCAGCAAGGATGCAACACCAATACTCGTACTAAAGAAAGAATTCATCCAAAATTTATGTTGCCTTAGCAAAGAATAGGATATCTACTGGTAAAATAAATTTTAGACACAGTTAAGCTTAGGAGGAAATAATTTCCTTGCTCTTATTTTTCATTTTCTTCTATTCTCCCTTTTGCCATTTTATTCTTCTATTATTTATTCTTCACAATATAAAATTCCAGTACATTATGAATTAAAGGAGTCCAACATTATGACACGGAATTACAGTGATGTAATTTCTCTCCAAAGATTTACAGTATGACTATCTGAATTTCTTTTAAATTGTATATATTTCAATTCATACTAGTTTTGTATGTATCTTTATATTGAGGTTAGAACCAAAAAAATCAATCTTTTGTGGATTCTGAATTATGAGACTTCTGAGAAACAAAAATAAATACTCAAATGCTTTATTTTACCTTCATGTAAACTCACTGCCACAAGTTTCCTTAAAGAATGTCAGATGTGGTTATCCTTTGGATTATAACAATTATCAATAACCTCTAATAACATGCTATGCTAATAATAAAATCAAAAGCAATTTGGGATAATGGCTGAATGGTGCACTCAAGCATATACATTCAGCAATAGTTTCAAAGTCAGACAACTAGGAACACAAATATTTTCTATGTTAATATAACCTATTGATAATTAGGTTAATGTAACCTAATTATACCTTTTCAACCATATTACTAATAAATGTTATTTATTTAGAGGACCCAAAACACTGCTAGTAACAGCTGGTTTGAATGTTTTCATAAAAAGTTATTTTACAGGTTGCCTTAACTTTTGTCCATGAAAGGATTCTGATGATATACCCCACGCCCCACCCCCCCCATACAACAAATACAAAATAATGTTTTTCAGAAATTGCACATAGGTAATTCAGGACTGTGACTTCTGAAAGAGGGTAAAAGGAAATGGATGAGCTCTACCATTGCTACAGCTTACTGCTTTAAGGGTATTTTCTGGCCACAGAGTGTAGAGAGGAAAACCAAACATAATCTGAGAATCTTGAGGTGACAGAGATCAGAGTTTATGGAGACTGAGGCAGTTAGAATTTGCAGGTCAGAGTATCAAAGGAAAGAGAGCAACGTAGTGAGCTCTGCAGATCCGCAGAGGAGTCTCCCCAAGCCTTTGACTGAATACTGATCTGCACAGGTGTAGAAGGAAATTTCCCAAACTTGAGAAAGAAGTAATGGAAGTCAACAGGCAGATAACACCCTGGCGCTCACACAGGGCTGCAATTAGTTTCTGTTTCCACCAGTCAGCATGAGGAGACCTCATGTAATATGGAGTATTAGATAGAATCCCTAGAAGAGTCATGCCTCAGTAGTGGCACTAAATTAGTTCTGCTCTGGACCTGCTAGCAGAAGAAAGGAAATAACAAAGAGAAGAAATCATTGAAATTGAAAACAAACAACAGAGATTAAAAGATGGTTCTTTGGATAGATCAACAAAATTGATTAATCTCTAGTCAGATTAACTAGAAAGAAAAAGTGAATTTAATAGGATTCAAGGTTAATATACAAAAATCAATTGTATTTCCGTATGTTAACAATGAACATTGCTAAGTCTCATTTACAACATGATCAAAAAATATGAAATAGAGATAAATTTAACAAATATGCATGCCAAAACATATACACTGAATGGTTTGTAAAACACTGCTAACAGCAATTAATTACCTGAATAGAGAGATATACCATGTTCATGGATTTTAAGACTTATACAAGAACTTTTGTGGCCTTAAGTGAGACAAAGCTTTCTTAGGACCCAATATGCATCAATCATTAAAAAAAAAAAAGGATAAATTGAACAAAAAAGACTTTGCTCTTTTAAAAACACTGCAAGGGAAAGAAAAAGTCAAGCCACTGGCTAGGAGAAAATATTTACAAAACATATACCCAGAATATATAAAGATCCCTATAATTCAACTTAACAAAAAGATAAATAATCAGATTTTAACAACTGGGCAACTGGGCAAAAATTTTGAAATAACACTTTACAAAAGAAGGTATAAGATGACTAATAAGTACATGAAGATACATAATCTCATTAGTCATTAGGGAAATGCAAATTAAAGACACATTGAGGTACCACTGCACACTGAAATGAAAAAGACTAACCCTATCAAGTGTTGGATAGGATGTGGGACAACTGGAATTCTTATATATTGCTGGTGGGAACGTAAAATGGTTTAACCAATTTAAAAGTCTGGAAGTTTCTTATAAGGTTAAACTTACCCTTACCAACTAAATCCACTCAGGTATTAGTCAAAAGAAATGATAACATACGTTTGCACAAACACTTGTAAGATAATAGTGACAGCACCTTTGTCCACTTACAGGTAACTCTATAAAAGGCACAACTATAGTGCCAGACACGAGCTCAGTGCTTGCTAGAGGCTGAGGATGCCGGTGGGGGTGGGGGTGGTGGCGGCGGGTAGAGTGAGATTCACTATAACGTACAAGAGAGCTATTTTGAAGGTGATGAAAAAAAGCAAAATGACAAATAGGAAATATTTTCAACATAAATAACTGAACAAGTGTTAATGTCCATAATAAATCACTTCTACAAATCAAAAAAAAGCAAAATAGAAACAACCCAACTGAAAAAAATCAATGGATTTTATTTTACAGAATACATAGAGGTGACAGAATTGGGAAATAGAAGCTCAGGGTTCAAATTTTGATATCACTGAAAATTCTGGGATAAAAAGCAAATCATCAGAGCTCTGGATCTTTGAGAATCAGATGTAAGTCTTCACAGAGAGGTGGGGAGGAATCTGCTGCTTAGAGAACGATCACTGGCTTGGAGTATGGATGGAATGTATATATGGAAATGATATCCCAGTACTGTGTTACTGGGTCAAATTGTATGAGAGTTTTATAATAAGGCACTTAAGATATTATCAATAATAAAATTTATTTATTTATTTATTTATTTATTTATTTAATATTTATTTATTTTTGTGAGAGAGAGAGAGAGAGAGCACAAGCAGGGGAGAGACAGACAGAGAGGGAGACAGAGAGTCCAAAGCAGGCTCCATGTGACAGCCCAACATAGGGCTTGAACCCATGAACTGTGAGATCATGACCTGAGCCAAAGTTGTACACTCAACAAACTGAGCCACCTGGTGCCCCAATAATAAAGTTTATTTGAATGGTATCACAAAAAGACTCATTCTATATTGAATAATTATTAGTATAATTTCACACAATGTTATTAGTATTGGCATATTATTAGCCAAAGCAATAAAAATATTTCAACTCAATGATAGATTACTATTGGATTGCACTATTGTATTAGGATATGTTATTTGTATGGATACATATTCCTTTCCAAGGCACCTAATGGAATCTTAAAAAGTGATTATTTAAGTAAACAGGTATCCTGTTAACATTAGCAGAAAAAGAACATGTAACTTTCATAGTCTCTCTGATAAACAGTAAGACAAAAACCTCTTTGCAAATATTTTAAGCAAGAAAAAACAACAGGAAAGAAAATGAAACTCTTACTCTTCTGGCTGGCATACAAAAACCTAAAGGAAGACAAGTCAGGAGAAGAAAGTAAAAAGAAGAGCCGGGAAAGGGAAACACAGTACTATTAAGGGAGATGGAACATCATTACTCATTTGCATAGGTTATGCTGTACAGGAAGTGGCAATCTGCAAACTTCACCTGAAAAAAGGAATCTGCAGAGAAAGTCGAGCGTACTCCCACTGAAGAAAAAAAAGCAGATGACAATGGGCAGTGGAGATTGCTAGAAAGTGCTTCTTTTAGACAAAATCCTTTCCCTTCCTTTCCCTCCTTTTTTTCCAGTAGTGGGGGGGGGCACCCTCTTTAATAGATAGAAGAAATATGGTGCCTGCACTGCTTCCCTAATCTTGAATGGGAGACTCAGGAGGTTCTGACCCTAATTTTTCCTCACACTCACTACTGGCTTGGCCTTCATGGTCTTTGAGACTTTTCAATGTGTGGCCAATGGCTGGCCAGAATCTGGATGAATGGTCAGGGATGAGCACAGAAATCTAGAGGAAGCATTTAGAAACTTCTTATAGTAGTTGGACAGAGTAATTTTATGTCTATTGAATCTAAGGATAAAACACTTTGGTTTCTCTTTTTTCTGTTTTTGTTTTTTTCCCCTCAGTGTTATTTTCTAGGACTCTATTTTTATTATATTTTAAAATGGTATGTGTCACCAGAAGAGTGAAAAAAAAGGTCACCATAAACAGGTTAGGAACTTTGCTCTAAATATATGCATAAAATATGTAGAGATAATAATTGCTTGAGTATTTCAATGGGTGTTAATTTAGCTCTCGTGTATCTAGATGGAGAGAAAAGGTAAAATCACTGTTTTGTGAATTATTTAATCAGCCTCTGAATTAAACAATTGTTGATGGAGCACCTGGGTGGCTCAGTCGGTTAAGTGTCTGACTTCGGCTCAGGTCATGATCTCACAGTCTGTGAGTTCGAGCCCCGCATTGGGTTCTGTGCTGACAGCTCAGAGCCTGGAGCCTGTTTCGGATTCTGTGTCTCCCTCCCTCTCTGACCCTCCCCCATTCATGCTCTGTCTCTCTCTGTCTCAAAACTAAATAAACGTTAAAAAATATGAACAATTGTTGGTATTTGCACATTTCTTACTATTTGTTATTTATGTGGAAGAACAACATAGTAAGCAGTTTTAATATCTCAAGTTGGAAATTGGAAAAAAATGTTGAAAGGAAATGGAAGCATTTTTGCCTTTGGAGCTTCATGCACAGTGAGTGGTTCACATCTGGTACCAAGACTATAGATCATCAGTGATATAAGAACATTGAAAACTGAAATATTCAAAGAAAAACAAAGGATGGATGGTGGCAGGAAACAGCGCAGGCCATTTTGTCATTTAAGTGTAAAATATGATTATTCTAAAGTAAACCTTTTTATCTAGCTAGTTTTTAGGAAATGGTTAGCATTTCTTAGGATGATGATTTTCTCTAAAATCAGAAAACTGGAGATCTTTAGAAGCAGCTATTTTCGTTAGTTCTCTAAACTCATATATCTCTTCTTTATCTCCATGATGTCACTTGGTTGAATTATAATAAAGCAGAATTCATTTTTTAAAAGCATATCACCAAAAGCAAAAGCATAACTCAAAAGTTTCTGACTTTTTTTCTAACCTCATTTACTAAATCCCCTGTAATAGCTACATATTAAAAGTCATATCTACATATTAAAAGTCCTTACAAATAGTGATCATAGTTATTATCTAATGGGTTTCTGGTATTGTAGTACATCATCTAAAAAATGATTTCTGTTTCTTTTTCCTTTACTACTGACTACAGAGTTAAGAATAAGGATGTCTAGATCTTTGCAACTGGGGTAATACCACTGATTAATTTAATAGGATTTGCTATTCTTAGTAAAAATTAGAATCACTCTCCAAGGCCTGATGAGTCTGGACCCATCCCATTTTTCCAGTTTTCTCTTTGCCCAAACACACACTCCGTGCTCCAGCTGGCTGGGCTGCACAATTGCATCACCCTGCCGTGTGCATTCCCATTGTTCTAACTTTGCCAACACTGTTTTCCATGCCTAGAATTGCTTTTGATCTCTCTGATCTCCCAGTTTTTCAAGGCTTTTATTTCACCCTTATCTTCTCTGGACCGTTCCAGACCAGGTGACCTCTTTTAGCTCACTGTTTCAAGTGTCTTGAGCATCTTGCCACTTAGTTGTTACCATGAAGTTGCTCAGCAGGCTGGAAGCATTCTCAAGGGATGTGTTCTCAAGGTCTAGACCAAGGAAGTTCCTAGACAACTCAACCGGAGGAGCAGGCAGAGCAGCGCTCATCAATATCACTTGTTCCTAGTCCTTTTTCCCTTGGCCCCGGGCTCTCAGCTTTCGAGTGGAGGAGGGAAGAAGTGAGGGAGAAAGATGGTAGGGAAGAGAACTGGATAGGCTGACGTTTGGCTGGACTTGCACTAACCTGGAGCAGGGAGAATACATTCCATGAAGGGCAAGCTGAGGACTGTAATCTTGCTGAAAAATTAGAACATTTGTATCAGTTTTCAGCAATATGCGGTAATGAGTTTTCAGGGTCACTTGCGCTGTTTCTAGGATTACCAAGTTGGAAATTAGGTAATGTTTGTGTCATTACCCCATGTCCCTCCCTGAACATCTTCACACCTGCCATATCTTCCTTTTCCCTAAGGCATTCGTGTGACTGTCCAGAGTTACTGCCGCATGCTGGATTACCCCTTCACCCCCAATGTCCTCCATTTCACAGAGTTCAGAATTCTGTCATACAAGCTCTCGATAATACCTGCTGGGCTATTCCGAGAGGAAGTTTAGCCTAGGAGAAGAGGAGGAAATAGAGAGCTGTGGAAAAATTTATACATAAAACAAGGACCTGGTCCAAGCAAACATTTTTTATTGAATGTGAGTGAAACTACTTACTGATATTCAGTTTCTCATTTCATAGTCTCTGTTCTCTTTTTCTCTTCCTATCATGTCTGCAGATGGGATTATTTCCACTGCTATATATTTTTTGCTCAATTTATTTAAACTAAAAAAATCCACCCATTTCTCCCACCCCTAACCCCTACCTCTGGCAAACACCAGTCTGTTTTATTCTCTGTTATTCTCCGTGTCCATGTATATATAAAATATTCCACATATAAGAGATCATACAATATTTGTCTTTCTTCATCTGACTTACTTCACATAGCATGATGCCTTGAGGTCCATCCATGTTGTTGCAAATGGCAAGATTTCTTTTTTTATGGCTGAGTAGTATTCCATTGTACATATATCCATTTGTCCATTGATAGACAGGTTATTTACATATCTTAGCTATTATAAATAATGCTGCAATGAACATGGAGGTGCATTTATCTTTTTAAATTAATATTTTCATTATTTTTAATATAAATACCCTGAAGCATAATTACTGGATCACATGGTAGGTCTATTTTTAATTTTTTGAGGAACCTGTTTCCCACAGAGGCTGTACCAATTTATATTCCAAGCAACAGTGCACACAAAGTTCCCTTTTCTCCACATCCTTGCCAATATTTGTTATTTCTGCTCTTTTTGAGAATAGCCATTCTAACAGGTATGAGGTGATATCTCATTGCAGTTTTGATTAGCATTTCCCTGATGCTTAATGAAGTAGAGCATCTTTTTATATACCTATTGGTCATTTGCATGTCTTTTTTGGGAAAAAAGTGTCTATTCAGATCTTCTACTCATTTTTTAATTGAATTATTTATTTATTTATTTATTTATTTATTTGCGATTGAGGTGTATGAGTTCTTTACATGTTTTGGATATTAGCTCTTTATCAATATATGATTTGTAAATATTTTATCCCTTTTGGTAGGTTGCCTTTCCATTCTGTTGATGGTTTCCTTTGCTGTGCAGAAACTTTTTAGCTTGATGTGGTTCTGCTTGTTTATTTTTGCTTTTGGGGTCAGATTCAAAAAAATCATTGCCAAGACTTATGTGAAGGAGTTTACCACCTATGTTTTCTCCTAGGAGTTTTATGGCTTCAAGTTTTATATTTAAGTTTTTAATTCATTTCAAGTTAATTTTTGTGTACAGTGTGAGAAAGTGGTCCAGTTTCATTCTTTTGCATGTAGCTGTCCAGTTTTCCCAAAACTATTTGTTGAAGAGACCATCCTTTCCCCATTGTATATTCTTGGCCTATTTGTGGCAAATTTATTGACCATATATTTAGAGGTTTATTTCTGGGCTCTCTGTTCTGTTCCATTGACCTATTTGTCTATTTTTATGCTGATACTATACTGTTTCAATGACTATAGTTTTGTAACACAGTTTAAAATCAGGGAGGGTGATGTCTCTGGCTTTGTTCTTCCTTAAGATTACTTTGGCTATTTGGGGTCTTTTATAGTTCCACACAAATTTTGGGACTAATTGTTCTACTTCTATGAAAAATGCCATTGGAATTTTGATAGGAATTGCACTGTCTGCATGTTGCTTTGGGTAGTTATGGACATTTTAACAATATTAATTCTTCCAACCCATGAACGTGGAATATCTTTCTATTTATTTGTATCTTCTTCAATTTTTTGCATTAAGGTCTTGTAAGTTTTCAACATACAGGTCTTTCACCTTCTTGATTAAATTTATTCCTAGGTTTTTAAAATTCTTTTTGATGTAATTTCAATGGGATTATTTTCTTAATTTCTCTGATAGTTCATTATTAGTGTATAGAAATGCAAGAGATTTTTCTGTATTAATTTTGTATCCTGAAACTTTACTGACCTCATTTATTAGCTCTAACAATTGTCTAATGCAGTTTTTAGGGTTTTCTACATATAATATCATGGTATCTGCAAATAGTGACTTTTTTTTCTTTCTTTCCAAAATGGATGACTTTTATTTCTCCCCCCACAAAACCTTCCTGTTCTTCCTTCTTCTTCTGCCTAATTGCTCTGGCTAGGACGTCCAAATATGTTTACTGCCTTAAAATGTTATATTTAACTGGTTGGATAATGATTAAGTTGGCTAGTGGCAAATATGTGAAACTATATGAACATAATATGGCATCTTTGATTACTCTGCTTGTTTAATAGACTTTTCATATATATCTTTTCTCTCACTTTGACTGTATGCTCTTTGAGGATAGTGTCTTAAATATTTTTATAAGCCCAGTACACTGGTAAAAAAAAGACATTCAGAGATATTTCTGGTTATATTTATAATAAAATATGACCTTTTACTAGCCATTCAGTGTCACGATCATTTGTCTTAAGCCTTAGGATTTTTTTATGCAGTACAAACTTTGAAGTATGTATTAAGATTATATGCATGTGGAGGAAGAATAACCAGAAAACTTTCACTGACATGAACCAGTGATGCCTCAAACTTTATTTGGACTAGAACTCTCTGGAGAGTATATTACCTTTAAGATTCTTGAGTCTATGAGACTCTGAGTCAGTAGGCCTGGAGGCACCTAGGAATCTGAATTCTTAAACAAGCATTCTAGAAAATTATGATGAACATTTTAATAAACATTGCATTAAAAAGCTATGCTTTTATTTTCAAATTAAAAATGCCATTTTCTTTCAAACAAAAAATAATTGAGTGTCCTTTATGTGCAGGAATTTAAAAACCAACTAGACGTGGGTTTTATTATATAATAGAATAAGCCTTAATAATCATGATAAAGAATATAAAGGAATAAAGCCCTTGTGAGAACTTCAAGTCTAGTATTTGAGAGTTCTGGGGAAAAGAGCTGATTTCAGAGTATAGGAAGTCATGGGAGGTTTCAAAGAGGAGGTAAATATAGAAATTTGGAAACAGTATGAAAGGAACCTTCAGGAAAAGGTAACAGTATTAGCAAAAACACTTCAGTAGAAAGTGCAGGATGTGGGGTGTGGGTCATTCTGTGATCCAGTCTCAGGGGCAGCTGAAGGTGAAGAGGGTGGCTTGGCTGACAGGCTGGGGCTGGAGATTGTGGAGATACAGCTTTAGTTGGGTGAGATTCCCATGAGAATACGTAAGGACAGACAAGAAAAGAAACTCCAAACATCAATGCCATTTAATGCATTTAAGGCTGAGGAGGGGATGTGGTGAGACAGCACTTCCATACTAAACACTGCTTCTTAATTATATTAAATATGATATCAATGAGTGCTATGATACAAACATGCAACTTTATTTCTATGTATTCTATGATATTAACTTCTATCACTTGAGATACACAAAATAAGACTCTCAAATTAGAAGTTTAAGACCAATATCAAAACCATTAAAATAAGACCAATAAGTACAACCATAAAAATCAAAGCATTGTCTACCTAATGTATTTCTAAAATATAATTCCATAGAGTTGATCAGATATTTGTAGTTTTTACTATCTATATCACTTATGCAGAAACTTCAAGAAATATAAATGAGACTAAATTCTAGAGAATCAAAAAACATTATGAAGTATTCCTTTGCTCTCCTTCCTCCTAAAAACAAAACAAAACAAAATAAAACCCCAAAACCCCTAAGGGTTGAATAATTTCACTAAAGAAAACAAAAGAGAGGTAAGCTGAAGTCACGGGAAATGGAAGAGAAAGAGCAAAAGGCTGGAAACCTACGACAGATGGAGCAAAGACTTTCCAGATGTGGAATTCTTTCTATGGATCAGTGCTGTTAGCTTGGCTCACTTAAGTCCTACTAGAAAAAAAAAATAAATAAAGAGAGAGAGAAAAGAAAGGAACTATGGCTTCCTTTAACTTCTATCTGTAATCTAACTAAACTTACTTCGCTGAAATTTTATATTTTGTTTCCTTTAGGAAAATGTCTCACTATCTGTGATCTGCAGGCATTTTTCAAAATTGGCCTACATTCTAGATGGGAATGCTTTTGGAATGCCTGAAGACATCTGTACGTGAGTCAGACTATCTCCATTTGGAAAGACATTTCTAAGGTCTCTGTGTCACAGTCCTCTTGTCTGCATCACAAAAAGCTCAGGGCGCTCCCTGCATGTGAGGCTGAGGAGGTCACTGCTCTGTTTATGTTCTGTTGTCATGGACCATCTGGGAGAATGGCTCTTGATTAGCTGCAGAAGGATGAGTGCCATCTCAGTGTCAGGGTCACAAATTAGACCGAGATGCCTTTTTTTGGTAAAGGCCCCCAAATCGGGTGCTCCAAAGTATTACAAAATAATGCAACTTCCCATGTATGATAAACAAGTCAGCTTCCCACTTTACTAGAGTTATAAAAGAGAAAAGCCTTTCATCCCCCCACTTTGGGTTACCTAGCTGATGTTTGTTTTGCATAGATGAAAGCTAGTGTCCTCATCATTGCAGTTAGAATACAGCCGTTAGAGATCTTAGGGGGAAAAATCGCTGAAATGGAACCCACATGGGTGACTTTTTTAAATTAAAAAATACTAAGTCATAGAATACAGGTATGTCAAGCAGAATTTTGATTTTTTTCTCTTAAAGATACTTTATTAAAAAAATGTGTCAAGTGTCTCACCCCCTGCTTATTTGTTTGTTTTTTGTTCCTTCTTGTGGATTCACAATGTTAGATATTATTACTTAATATCTTACTAATTGTGTTTAGTGGAAGGAGGGAATGTGAATACAGTCTATTGAAAGTATTAAATTGTCTGGGGCAGCAGCACTTGGCTCAAATAAATTACGATGTCAATTAGAAACTGAATGGCATGTTCAGGATGAAGTTGAGTGTGGTTTTTAAACAGAGATAATTTATTTGGTCAAGGGAAAAGAGAAAATCCATGGGTCTCATAAATACAAGATAAGATGGTCCTGATGTAGATGAGTGTCGCTAAGAGAGTTGGGACAGATGTTCTATGGTTGCAGGTAATTATGAAGCAGTAATATAGCTCTTTAGCATTAAAGTCAGTATAACTGTGAAAAAATAAAATTTTATTGAACATTCACTAAATAATTAGTTTTGGGTAGGTCTTGTGGAGTAAAACAAACTAAATAGCAAACAAAAGGGCGTCCTGCTCTTCACGGAGGCTCTTTTACAACATATTTTGGGGGATAGTGTATATATAGAAGAAGCAGAGAATGATGGAAGATATCAGGTAACATTAAATAACAGAGTATTTTTGATACTAATTGCACATTCAATAAGAGTTTGGAGAAGGATGCCTAATTATGTGAGTGCAAGGAACTAGTTCATGTTAGGTCCAACGAAAAGCCTGAGGCATGAGGATACAGAGATATTGTGCAGACGTGGGGCAGAGACCTCCTGAGAGTTGCAGCTGACACGTGGGATGGAAACAGCTACTTTTTTTATCTCTTTCTCTAGTTTGCATTGTCTCTCACTTCTCTGTCTTGGCCCAATTGTGCCATTTTTCTGCTCTTCTTTGCAGGACGGTTTCCTATTACTTTACCTCACAGTGCATATGAATTTTGCCAAAGCATCTGTTGTAGTTTGACTGTTTCTTCAGCTCATAATTTAACTGAGAAATACACACACACACACACACACACACACACAGAGAGAGAGAGAGAGAGAGAGAAAAGAGAGAAAGGAGAGATGGGCAGAAAGAGAGAAAGAAGTTGTCCACTGGTCAGCCAGTTATTCTCTGACCTTGAGTCAAGTGTGACCCCCACCCCCACTTGGCTGCCTCTGGTCCAACAGACTCTAGCCATGGGTTAGAATAAGGGGTCGCAAGATACTAGGCTGCTCCTTTCAGGGGCAGAAGATAAGATGAGCAGTGAAACCCGTCTGATTCAAAGGAAGAGTTCATCAAAGGGTAGGGCAATTAGAGGTGGCTTGGTAGAAAAAGTGGCACTCAAGTGAGTCCTTGAAGGAAGAGTGTGGTTTGGAGAAAAAAGATAATAGAAGAATGTTTTGGGAACAGTAAACTTCAGGAGCAAAGGCATAAAGACAGAAATAAGTAGATCATATAAATTATATGAATTATTACAGTTTTACTAATTTTGACCACACTTTTATTACAACACTTGGAGGTCGAAGAAATGGCAATGTTGAGCATGAAGAAGTAGAAAACACATAAGCTTTGGAGCCAGAGGGACTGATGTTCTGTGTAGCTTAGTATAAGGAGTCATCTAGCTCTCTTTTCAGAGATTATATGGTAGTACACAATAAATAACAGCTGTTGTCATATATATAAATATATATATATATTTAGTAGTAATATTTTTATTTTGAAAACTTGAAGAAATTCCAAAGGAAAGAAATGAAGTAATGAAAGTCAATGGTTAAGAGAACAGAATTACTTTTGCCTGAAGAAGAAAGGATAAAGATTGAAATAAGTGGACTGTGTAATATATTTTATGATCAATGAAGTTTTTTTTTAAAGTGTTTATATTACAAATGTATTAAATAAGGGGCACCTGGGAGGCTTAGTCGGTTAAGAGTCTGACTCTTGATTTCAGCTCAGGTCATGATCTCACAGTTTGTGGGTTCAAGCCCCATGCTGGGCTCTGCACTGACAGCATGGAGTCTGCTCTGCTTGGGATTCTCTCTCTACCCTCCCCCCTGCCCCTCCCCCACTTGAGCACACTCGCTCGCTTGCTCTCTCTCAAAATAAATGACTAAACTTTAAAAACATAACAAACAAAAGAATGTATTTTAAAATAAGCTCTTTAAACTAAGGTATATCAGTATAATGAAATATTAGTGCTACAAAGAAATGAGCTATCAAGTTATGAAAAGACATGGAGGAACCTTAAATGCATACTACTAATTGAAAGAAGCCAATCTGAAAACCCTACACACTGTACCATTATTTTTTGTTTTATTTCATTTCATTTCATTTCATTTCATTTCATTTCATTTCATTTCAT